>NW_012143190.1:685718-835952 GCF_000956105.1 Propithecus coquereli | reverse complement strand
ATACTTCACAAAGGAAGACATGCCAATGAGCTCATGAAAGGTGTTCAATCTCATTAGCCGTGAAAAAAATGCAAAGTAAAACCACCATGAAATACTATTTCACATCTAGCAGAATAGCTAAAGTTGGAAAAGACCTACAGTCAACAAATTTTGGAGAGGAAATGAGTGACTAGAGAGGACAATCTCTTGGGGGAACTGTGTGGCACTTTCTTATGACATTAAACTTACACTCACTCTATGACCCAGCAATTCCACTCCTAATATTTACCGGAGAGAAATGAAAGCATATGTCTACACAAAGACTTAAGACTTCTATATAGCAGCTTTATTTATAACAGCCAAAAGCTGGAAACCACCCAGTGTCCATCACCAGGTGAGTGGATAAACGCATTGTGGTAAACACATACAATGGAATACTACCCAGCAAGCAAAAGAATGAACTCCTCGTACACGTTGCAGCACAGAGAGACCTCAAATGCATGATGTATAGCAGGAGAAGCCAATCAGAGACCACACTGCATGACTCTGTGTAGTCATGGAGTCCGAGAACAGGGAGGACTAGGCTCTGGTCAGAGAAATCAGAGCAGTGGTGGCTGGCAAGGCTGGGAAATGACTGGGAGAGAGCGTGGGGGAACTTCTGGGGTGTTGGGAAGGTTAATATATTGCCGCAAGTGCTGGTTACACAGTTGTATGTATTGTCAAAAGTCATTGTTTTGGACACTAGCGATCTGTATGTTCCACTGTAAGTAAACTTTACATCAGTTAAAAAACAGAAGCGGTTATGAGTGGCACAATTTGATCAACAGAATTGTCTCATTTGGGGGGGTGGCAGGGCCAGGTGGTGGAGGGGTGGGGTGAGGAGTGGGTGTCTGAAGTACTGGGAGGAATTTTGAGCCTGGAAGTGCCACCCCACAACCAGGGCTGTGTAGGGAGGTGCCTAGTGGGATCAGACAGCAGAGGAGAGAAGGTCGGGGGGGTTAGGGGGGTCTTGGAGCCAAGCCAGCCTCCCAGGTGGCAGCAATGTGGAAGCTCGGGTTTGAGACTCTGAGAAATCTGGGCATTCCTTTGGGGTATGGAGGACCAGGGCAGCTTAGGGAGCGGAGGAGGCCTGCTGAGGACGCTGGAGGTGGGAGGGGAGGGTGACTGGGTCACTGTAGAAAAGGCTGCCCAGAGGCAAAGGGTCTGATGATGACTTGGGGCAGGTTCGGCAGAGGACTGGGGAGAGGGGCAGCTGGGGGCGCCCAGCAGCGGCTTGGAGACCAGCACAGAGTCGTGAGGAGTTGGCCAAAGGGTGGCAGCTGAGGAGTAGCAGGTGCTGGAGGGGAAGGGAAGGAGGAAGAAGAGCAGGGAGCTTGCTTTTTTTGTTTTAGGACTGGGGAGACCTGGGCATGTTATAGACCCAGGAAAGGTCCACAGAGAGAGGCAGCGATCAGCCACCGTATAGAACGTGTCTACTTGACAAAAAACTGCCCCACGTGGACCCTCACAGCCATCCACACTTGGAGCAGGCGATAACGTTGCTCCGTGATTTAGTCATGTCAGACCGCACATCCTTGTCACTCACTCTATTTTTATTCACCAAATAACCAAGCACTTAAGGCATGCATTATTTTTAACGCCATCCCTACATGTTTTCCTACACCTTTTCAATAAATAGATTTCTTTCAACTCCCTGAAAAGAGAAGCCCGTGGCACAGGAGGGAGTGGCCAGTGTGGTCTGGCCATGCCCACTGCCCCGCTGACCGGGACAGCCAGGCGGGTCATCACCAGGTGCCGGCCTGTCCCTAGGGGGTGATGGTGACCTTTTTCAGGCCACCAATGGCGCCAGACACCACCTCCCTCCTCCAGCGAGCAGCCTGCACGGCCCAGCCCAGTGCGTGTCCTCACCTGTCATTGGCGACGGGCAGGGCGATCTCGAACTTGGCCAGGAACTGGAAGTACTGCTCTTCCGTCTGCTGCGTGAAGCCGGTCCCCACCAGCAGCATCCTGAGGTCCTCTGCGCGGATCACCCCGTTCTTGGCCACTGACCGGGAGCCCTTGATGTTAAAGATCCTCTGCAGACATTCGGACAACCAAATGGGGTCGAGGAAGTAGAGGTTCCGCAGGCCGTGGCTGGTGTCGGGAAAGTGGAGCAGGGTGCCGGTTTCTATGAGGAAGCTGATGGCTGCCCCAGGCGCGGGGAGGAGGAAGCAGCGTTAGATAAAGGAACGGAAGGGGCTCTGGGGCGGCCCTGTTCCCAAGGGGGGCAGGTCAGAAATTCTTCCTAGGAGGAAACCAGCACCCCTGACACACTGCACCCTTCAGACTGGATGGCAGCCTGCTCACAGGGGCACCTCGTAACTCTCGCCAACGTCCCGAGCTGACGGCCACCTGGGAGCTACAGTCTACCCGCATTATTTGCAGATTCTGTCCAAATTTGCCTACCCGCTAAAATTTATTTGCGGCCCCAAAACCAACACTCGAGGCGTGCCCGCGGTCACTCGGAACCACGTGCGGGTGGTGAGAGTCTGCTCGCCCGGTGTGTGTGCCAGCCGAGGTTGAACAAGGTGAGCTCCGCCTTGCTGCTGCAGCTCTCATGCCGTAAACAGGGCCCTTTTCAAGGTCTATGTAGTGCCGCATTTTTAAAATTTTTGTGCTTTTTGTGGGTGATTTCACTGTTTAAAATGGCCCCCACGCGCCGTCCTGACGTGCTGTCTAGTGTTCCTAAGAGCGGGAAGGCTTCGATGTACTTTATGGAGAAAACACGTGTGAGGTAAGTGCTGTTGGCCGTGAATTCAGTGTTAACAAATGAACAATATGTATAAATAAGGTGTCTTTAAGCAGAAACACACATAAAACAAGCTTCTGCATCGATGGGTTCATGAAAATGTTGTGCCCAGAGGCTCTCGGGAACCTAGTCCTGTGAGTCCCCCAGAAGCGATGGTCCAGCGCTGGCTAGCTCAGCGATCGGGGTGACCGCAGGACATAACTACTGCGGATAACGACAACTGACTGCAGTTGTTTAACCTCCATCCCCCCGCGGGGCTGTCCGCCCTGGCAGGCAGGGACAGGTCCATTTTGCTCTATGTTCATCTTCAGTGGCCAACGTGACGCTGGTGCGGAGTAGCTGTTTGTGTTCTCTCTCTCCAAGGAAAGAAGGGTGGGAGGGAGGGATGAGAAGAGGAGAGATGGAGGGAAGGAGGAAGGCAGGCAGGAACAGTTTTTGGTTCCCTCATTCAGAATGTATTGCTCTGTTGTGCTGAGGGCCAGGCTAGACTTACCAAGTGCAGATGGTTCTGTTTCTGACAGGTACCCGCCCCTGCCCTGCGTGGGGGCTCTGGCCCTCTGCCCAGCCTCCCCAGGTCCCACCTGGGCCCCGCCACCCACACCCAGCCCTGCCCACCAGACTGCAGGTCCTCGTAGTCCTTGATGTCATTGTCGGGCGTCTGCTCCACCAGCTGTTCCAGCTGCCTGTCCGTCAGGTACTGCACGTTGTCGTCCTGGCTGCGGTGCTGCTGCTCCGCCAGCACGGCCTCCTGCAGGCTCAGGTAGCTCCTGGGGATCTGGGGCACAGGCAGGCAAGGCAGGGCCCCTCAGGTCCCAAGGCATGCTCGCCAGCTCGGGCAGCCCCGGCCCGGCCCCCACCCTGGTCCTGAGGCCTCAGGAGGTGGAACGTTCAATCTCCATCCCTGCCCTCCACCCTGATGCAGCCCTCCCTGGAACCGCTGAGCCTCATGACACAGACATGTCATGTGTAGTGAGAGGGCATTTGCAGGTCCCCAACAACAGCAAGCAGGCCCCTCTGGTTTTAATAGGGTGAGTGAGGTACCCACCAGTCTCCCCGCCAGTCGCTGGCAGCCGATGGTGCTGCCCACGTCCTTCATGTTGCACGTGACGTGGAAAATCAGCTGCCTCAGCCCCTCCTGACCTTCCAGGCTCTTACAGGAAATCTCGCTGTGTGAGCAAACAGACCTGAGCTTCCCCATCATGCTCCGCTCTCTGAGGAAGCACTGCAGGGTCTCTGTTTTTCCAAGTCCAGAGAACTCATGAAAGATGGCAAAGAAGTTGACCGAGGCCTTGCTTTGTGCAAAGCACTGTGCTGGGTGCCCCACAATATGTTGCTTTAGTCTGTCTTTCCAACAAGCCCATTTCACAGAGGAGGAAACTGAGGCACAGAGGTACAACGTGACCCTCAAGGACACAAGCTGGGAAGGAGCAGACTCACTAAGGTTGGACCTGGGTTCTGACCCAGAGCCAGTGCTCCTGTTATCACAGACCCCACTGGCTTTCTCAAAGGCACAGCAGGCATTCCCAAAAGCCTCATCCTGCATTCTGAGCCAGGATGATGTGTCCCCAGGCTGATCCATGCACTAATGTCTGTGGCACACCACCCAGAGTGAGGGAGTCTGAGAGCCACCAGTGCAGCTGCAGCAACAGGCGGTGCATTTTATTCCTACCAGGGAACACTTAATTTACTGAGCCTCAGTCTCATCATCTGCAAAATGGGCACAACAATCCCTGTAGCCTGCAGGGCTGTCGTTGAGAGTCCAATGACAGGAGGTGAGCCCAGGGTGGCTCATCCCACCAGCACCGGCCCATCCCGACCCATACTCCTCCCAGACTCGATGGTTGCTATCAGGACACTGAGATCGCACCTGAGGACTGGGACCTCTCTTTCCCCGGGTCTGTCTTTGATCAGTGATCAACAAATGGGATGCCTGAGTTCACTCTCCTAGTCCCATGGGGACCGTGCACTCTCAGCACTGGCCGTGGGGAGCAGGAGAAGGGGTCAGAAAGGAATCGCAGAGTGGGCATCTCCAGGCCCCGCCTGGCTAGTCATCTAGTGGGTTTTCGCCCCCTCCAGGGCGGGGTCTGCTCAGCTGGCGGAGCTGCCACTCTTGGCCGGGACGGGACCCAGCCCCAGCCCCAGAGCACTCAGTGGGTAGGTCCAGGCATTCTGGGAGGACAGACACATCAGCGACCTACGCGCACACGAGGCGGGGGCAGCGAGAGGCTGGGGACACTCACTGCAAGTGCTTGAACGTGATGTCTGGGAAGCCGGTGGCCCTGGAGCCTGACGGGGAGCGGCAGAGCGCCAGCACGTAGGCGCGCAGCGTCGCGATCCTCTCCACTCGGAATTTGGCTTCGATTAGGTCCAGGTGTGTCCCGACCACCAGCACCACCGCGTTTGGGGCCTTGGCCTGCGACAGGGAACCCCGAGGCTGGGCACCCTTTCTGTTCATTGAACAAGGGACAGGAAAGAGCCCCTACCCGCGCAGGTGTGCCGACCCAGGGCACCCGCGGCCTGTCACTCCGGGCAGCACCTACACTCCTCGCTCTCTGTGAACCCCCAGGGCCTGCTGCACTGAGAGGTGTCTGAGGCGCCCCATGACCACCTTCCCAGGGGGAGCTGAGTTTTACATATGGGGAGGGGTTTCTGACCCTTCAGAAATGACATCAGCTACTTGAGGTGGAGGGAACGGGGGGAACATCTTTATATCTGGGAGGGGAGCAGGGATCCAAGGGTGGGGGTTCTTAAATTTAAGGTAAACAAGGAAATTACAAGAGTGCCACCGAACTTCAGCACTTAAAATTGCTCCCCTGTGAACGGCAAGCTGGACCATGATTCTGGGGTCCTCCGTGAAAGCCCCTCAAAATGCAAAGCACTTCTCCCTAACATAGTTCCTTTTCGTCCCTCAGTACAGGGGATGCTTCCCTCATCGGGGGATCCCGACCCCGTGATGCTCTGAGAACTGAGAGCTGCAGAGCTGGCGTCTCGCGTCCTCACCTCGATGTTGAGCAGCCAGAACTGGAGGTTGGCCACGGCCTCCTCCCCGAGCGCCAGGTTCCAGACCACCACGTACAGGGCCTTGTCGGTGAAGAAGCACTGGTTGACAGTGGCCATGCTGGCCGGGCCCCCGATGTCCCAGACGTTGAACTCCACTGAGTCAACCTACTTGAGCAACAAGGCAGCGACGGGGAGGCATTTTAGCGACCAAGGTTTTAGTAAACCTAACGGAGATCACCGATAACTTTCAACGCTGTACTTGGAGGCCTGAAACAATGGTGGGAAAGTTACGGCCACTCTGTTGTTTCTCTCAGGAGTCAGTCGTGCAGGCAGGGGAAAGGGGGCCTGTGGTGTGGTGGTGGCCTTCTGGGGACTTCTATCTACTGCTAACAGGCCAGCAGCCAGGCCCTGGACGGACACCGGAGGGCGTGGGCCTGGCTCCGTCTCGGCTGCCAACGGTTCGGGACCGTCCTGCTGGAGCAAGCCCTGCTCTCACGTCACTGTTCATGCTGAGGTGTGACCTCCCTTGCTTTCTCTGTGGGAGGGCAAGACGGAGGAGCGGGGCCTCGGAACTTGTGCAGGTCAGAGGGCAGTGCCCACCAAGGATGACGGGAAACTCCCCTGATGTGGGAATCAAAGATGAGCTGTCGGGCTGCCGGGAACGGCTGTGTAAACCGTGGTTTCTCTATCGGTGCATGAGGTCAGAGTCTGGCCCGAGCGGCTAAGGCTGCACTTTTCCATAGCAAGGAATCATTTCCGTGATGCAGCGTTTTGGCCTCCAAGACAGAGCGTGCTGACCTGGTTTTGCATAGAGGCAAACGGACAGCTGTTCCCAGCTGGCTAACGGCCAGCAGCGGAGAGAGCTGCAGGCTCAGTGTTCACAAGATCAGGTGGTCGTCCTTCCACTGAAGGACGGGGTGGGGGGGCGGAGAGGGGGGCTTTAATCACGGGAGGAAGGAAGTAGGGGACAAGGGACAGGAAAAATACAAGTACTAATTCACCCCTCAGGCCTCGGCTACAGGAAGAAAATGAGAGTAATTGTTAAAAAGGCAAAGCAGGAGAGAATGCAGAAGGTTCTGGTTACTTTAGAGAACGTTTGGACACGAGTTAGCTCGATTTGCTCCCGGGGTGTTGTGGGATGGGTGGACCTGGTATTAATTACCGTATTAGGACTCAGAGGACCAGCTTCTGAGCCTATGTTAGAATATATGCTCAGCTTAAATGCCTAGTTTCTCAAACTGGATTTGGAAAATGGTTTTTCCTGAAAGATACTGCAGCAAAACCCATCTCTAGCTGGCACTGTGCTTGGGGGCTTTGGACAAAATCATGCAACATCTGGACCTCGAGGCCCCCCAGTTTTCCGCGATGAAACAGCCTTCATGCACCGTGGAACCCTGAGGAACCTGAGGGTGACAGAAGCGCAGGCTCAGCAGATAAGGACGGCACTGTCTGCGCGTGTCTGTTACTCACGCTCAGAGAGCTACCCGCCTGTGCTCTACTCCAGGGACGGAGATCGCCCCAGTAGTCCACGGGCTCTTTGTTTCAAAAGCAAGACAATGTTCATTTCCACTTGCCCGGCACTGAATGGGAAACAGGATGGCTAATAGGTCCGGCGAAGGATTCAAGTGGGGCTCGAATAATGGGACTTTTCAGAACTTAGGGTGAAAGCAGGCATTAGGGAGGACAAAGCATTAATTCCCAGGGTGCTTTCTCGGCCTCCTTGTTAGGGGGCAGATGCTGCGTGTTTCGCTGCCTGCAGCCGTAGTTAGCTCTCAGCCCTGTGGAGGGCCCACCCCGGACCATTTGAATCTGAATCTTTGGGATCATAGAGTGGTGAGGCCTGGGCGTTGCTATCTTTAAAAGCTCCTCCAGGGACTCTAATGGACAGTAGGGTTAGGAATCGCTGGTCCAGAGTCTCAACTGTAACAGGAAAACTACAAGATGACGTTAAGAAATGATTCACTGCTCTTGGCAGCAGCTGGTTTCGAACAGTACACAGTGGCTCCTGCAAACATCTGGGCTTTGAACTCCAGGCTCAGAAAATCCTGGGCTCTCTCAGGAGAAGGGAGAAGGGGCCCAAGGAACGTCCCTCCCACCACAGGGACCCAGCACGCTGACCATCCTTGACCTTGGCTCTCGAGCCAGCTGGCCTCTGGAGCTCCCACTTGGTGGTCCTGATGGTGGCCTCTCCGTGCACCACCTGGGGGGCCCTCCCCGTCTGTAAGATCTCCAGGAGGGTGGACTTGCCCTGGCGCGGGGGACCCACGATGATCATCTTCATCTGCTTGCACTTCTCTGCTTTCCGCAGCTGAGCACGCAGGTAGGACAGCATTGCTTTGGGGCCTGTGCAGAGTCAGGAAGGGGAACGGTAGATGCTGCTGCCAACACAGCAATGGGAACATGCTCATCTCCCTCGGGAAACAAGATCCTGTCGCGAAGGAACATTTTCTATGTGTTCTAATGGGGACAGTTAAGGAAGACTACTGGGCCTGGTGGAGGGAAGGTGTGATACTAATCACTCCCAAAGTGAAGTCTAGAATTCAAGAACCTAAGGACAAAGTCCTTGCTGCCTAGGAGGTCACAGATAGTCTTACCACATGATTATTCTCAATGTATGGTGACCCTCGGTAACTATTGCTTAAGGGACGATTTTATAGCATATTGCCAAACCCAGAAGCTAGGGCTGGGCTCCAGGGGTCACCTGTTGCTTCCACCACCAGAACTTAACAAGTGAACTTGAGTCATCTTTCCAAGGAGGTGACACGTGGCTGTGGAAGCCCTACCTTCTTTTCTGATCTCTGCGGGCACGTTGCTGATGGTCTGGTCTTCAATGTCCAGCTGCCAGAGGTTGCCCAGCTGCCCCAGCTCAGGAGGGAGCTCTCGGAGGCCAGGGTTGCTGAGGACGCACAAGCCCGCCATGAGAAAACACACACATGAGCACACACACACGTACACACGCACACATGCAGCTCCCGTCAGTCTCTGTAGCCTACAGGGGCCACCGACAGCCTGCACCCCAAGCCCCACACCTCGGGCCCTGATTTATAGAGTCTCATTTGAAACGTGAATTCCAAAGCCTTTCTCCCTAGACAGTCAGTGCTAGAAATGGCAGCTCTGTCTTCCACAAATCCCCAGGGCTTAGAACTTGGTCCCATCCCCCAACTTTCCTTTCTCTTCTACTAATGAAAGGATGAATGATTCAATAGTTCTCCTCATTACAACCCAGAGAAGAGAAGTAGCAAAAGTATCATTGTATGCTACCCTTGTCTTCCTCTCCTCTACCTTCCTGACCAAGCCCTGTTGTGAAAATCCCACTACTGCTTCCTGATAAACAGATGGCTCCTTTCTGCCCAGCTTCTGTATCTCCGGTGGTTTATGGGAGGGTATTCTGCCACCCTGGGCCAGAAGGGCCGGTGCAGCCACTCTCACTGTATACTCACTTTCCCAAGTAGAGCTCTGATAGGTTCTTTAGCAGACAAACTGAGGGAGGGACCGCATCGAGGTGGTTGTCGTTCAGACAAAGGACTTCCAAAGACTCACTGAGGAAGGTCGGAAATTCCAGCACACATGCTGCAAAGAAATGGCAAAGCAGACTGTTCTTGATAAATAACTCTGGACTGTCACAGCATGGAGGCCAGGAGGCCAGCTGGGTGAATAGACTGGCGCAACCTCCTCCAGAGGGCATTTTGGCAAACCCATAAAGAGAATAAAATGCTCATCCCACCGACCTAGCCATGCTAATTCTATGGACATCCTTGCACACGTGTGCAGCAAAGGATGCTCACTGGCACATTGTCAGAGCAAAGATAAAGGACAACCCACACATCCACCCACAGAGGGTTGGTCCAACAAGTAATGGAATAATATGCACCTATTACAAAGCATGGGGCAGGTCTACATGCATGGGCATGAAGTGATTCTCAAGAGCTACTGGTCAGCTGAAAAAGCAGGGTGTGGAACCAGATAGCTAGAAGGTTTATTCATGTGCTAGGAAATGTCAGCAGATGTCACACACACATGCATATTCATGCAGATGGGTGTGTATTCACGTTATATGCATGTATGTATGTGTGTGTGTAGATTAGATGTGTATGTTAGACACGGACACGATTGTTACCAGAGACATATGAAATTCCACAGTTGTCTTTGGGAAGGGGAATTACTAGAGGACTAAATATTGATGCTGAGCTCTTTGGTACTTTTCAAAAATTTTTAAAAAATATACATGCATTACTTCTTCAATTAAAAAAGGGTAATTAACTCAAATACAGCACTGTGGGCCCAGTTTTTATGCTTCCAAAGATGGCATTCTCTGAAACACCAGCCAACTGTTTAGTATTTAAGTGACTTCATTAATTAGGCTAATTATGAGATTACCATGAAAATCACGTCAAATCTGCCGTTTTCACGGGCACCGGGCGTTTGGGTTGTGAAAGGACGTGGGAGAGCTTGGAACGCACACCGATGGGAATCGGAGGTGTGGATTTCAGCAGGCTCTCTGAAGCCTTTATCCTTTCTGCTAAGGCAGGGAGAGCAGGCAGGACAGCATGCCCCGAGCTCAGAGAATTCAAGATAAAAAGGCTGCCTCAAAACCCTCTCCTCTGGTTCCCTGCCAGGCACGGAAGATAGAGAAGCCGGGACTCCTTTGTGGGGCTGAAACCAAGCTTGAGCGCCCTTGATCGCAACCGCCCCCCTTGGCTCCAGCTTTTCTCCACACAGAAGGCTGCAGCATCAATGGTAACGGGGTGACCCGGCCTCGGAGGACATTCCGGGAGAGCAGATAACGCAACACCAAAAGCGACTTCTGGACAGTGTGCCCGGAGAGCTGCATGGCGAATGGGACTCACCGCGGGGGGCCCCTGTGGAAATAAAGGTGCAGCACAGCCTTCTGCAGACGGCTTTGTGTTAGACCTTGCTCCGTAAGAAAATGTTCAAAAAGGTTTCTTTTCTTTCCTCAATGAAAAGGGATGATCAACGTTAGCCTGCCCTAATTCACATTTTCAGGAAAGAACATCAAAAACGAGAAAGGCTCACTTTCTTCCCGGAGAACACACTCTGAACACCTGGCCTCTGCGCTTTCCAATTTTAAAGTTTCACCTTGGCGTTTATGAAGCCTCTTTAAGTAACGGGCGGGTGGCACAGGAGCTACCACTGCGAACAGAGGTGACACCTGTACAGACCTCCTGGCCCAGTGTCCAGAACTACAGAGACCGGGCTGGGGAGAGCGTAGCTCGAGGTATTTACCAACTGTAATTATTTATTCATAAGTTATTTATGACTCTGCCGGTCTGAATTTTGCCGTAAAAACGGCCATCCAAATTATTTTTGGATGAGGCCACTGCACAAATATGACTACTTGAATGCACGTAAATCTACTTGGAATTTTATTAATACTATCCATCTGCAAACAAGTTGTCTTTTATAGATAATTCCTTACCCAAGGGTCAACAACCCTGAGAAACCCTACTCAGTAAAAGAGTTTGCAAGGAACCCCTTCTTTTCACTCAGGTGTGGTCTTGACTTTCTAGATGAAATTTAAAAAATCAAGAGGCTTTTGTCATCTGCCAAAGCCACAATCGATCCACCTCTGCCAGGGGACTGGCCAGTGGGCGTGGCCCCCTCACCCTGCTCCCCAGACTAGCTCCTCTGGGCCACCAGCAAAGTCATCTTCTAGGACATTGGTATGATGCATGTTCCTGTTGGGCATTTCAGTGTATACCTTTGACCTTCCTCTCCAGTGGTTTCATGAGGGAGTGGCTGGTGCCACTGAGTGCTGGGCCCACCTCCTTGTACCGTGGTTCCAGAAAGGACTCTGCATTTCTAAACTGAAGACACATTTCTACTTGACCCAAACGTACGAGGCTCAACCCACCAGCAAGTGGGTCGCATGACAGAGATCTATACTAGTATCTCTTTCTGTGCACATCATCCATTTGGCACAAGGAAGAGTATTTGTTTCTCCTTCCTTCCAAGTGAAGTCCCCATGTCTGGATTCAATTTCTAAAGTCCTAAGGCCCTTCATTTAAAAGAGAGTCGGTTATGAAATTCATAATTGCATTTCCCTATTTGTGAGGTTAAGGACCTTTTCATTTGTTTCCTGGCCATCTGGACTTCCTTTTCTGCAAACTGCTTATATCCTTTGCCCATTTTCTGCCTATTGTGTTGTCTGTTTTTTTTTTTTTTTTTCCTTAAAATCAATTTGTAAGCATTCTTTGTATGTTAGGGACATAAGCCAATTTATGTTGCAACAATTTGTGTTGCAACAATTTGTGTTGCAAATATTTCTTCTCAGTCTGTTTGCGTTATGGCTTTGTTTATGATGCCTTTTACTCGAACAAAACTTTTCAATTTTCACAAAGCCAAAGATTTTGGTCTTTTAAAAAAATAATTTCTGGATTTCCCAGCTAGCTTTTAAAGGTCTTCCCCACACTCAAATTATAAATATATTCTCTTAAATGTTATTGTTTTCTTTTTATTACATACTTAAACTTGCCATCATGTGGAAATTTTTATAATTGATGTAAGGTAGGACATTTAGTGTTGTGTTTTTTCCCCCTTCCAGCTGAATAGGCAGTTCTACCAACACTATGTATTAAAACAAGAAAACATTCTTTCCACTAACTAAACTGAAATTCTGCCTTTGCCATATATTACATTCCTATATTTATTTAGGTCTGTTTTTGGACTCTCTTATGTGTTCCACTGACAACATATTACTTCTTCAGTCATATATAAATAGGCGCACTCATACATGCTAGACCTACATGCTTAGTGTATGCGTGCCTATCAGTTCATCAAAAAGTGTAACAGGTGGCAGATGATTTAGTTCACCTCCTGCAAATGTGTCTTGGCCTCTGTGGCCCTTCTCATCCCTACTTCACACCATCGGTACCTGCCAACGTTTATCTAGCAAACTGAAGAAGAAAGTTATATTACATTTAAAACGACCTAAATATTGATTCCCATTTTACGGGACAGCATCCGGAGGAATATTTCTGTGAGTGTAGCTGGCTTTGGAGGTCTTCGCTTTGAGGTGAAAAAGCAAGGCTGGTTGTTTAACATGAGGAACAGGTCCATGCCTTCCCCTGAACCTCACAGAAGGTAAGGAACAAGAAGAGCTTGTCTCCCTAGAAATACTCTGTGCTAAATTTGCCTTGTTGTGTGACTAGAACAAAGGCTCTAGGAAAAGTTCTGTTTCTGATGAGTTTGGGAGAAAGAACACAAGCCTCTTGCAACCTCAGGCTAACCTCAGCCTGCAGGGCCAGGGTGGCTGTGATCTACGCGGACTTTGCAAGATGCCGTCACGTGGCAGTAAGGATGTAATAGCAACCTGGCTCTGCCAATGATTAGCCATGTGACGTGGGACAAATGAATCAACCCCAGTGCTACAGACTGAACTGCATCCCCTCAAATTCGTATGTTGAACCCAAATGCCTGATGTGATGGCATTTGGAGATGGGATCTTTGGGAGGTAATTACGTTTAGAGGAGGTCCTGAGGGTGGGGCCCTCGTGATGGGATTAATGTCTTTATAAGAAGAGGAAGAGAAACCAGAGCCTCTCTCTCTGCCATCTAAGGACACGGCAAGAAGGCAGCTGAGAAGGCAGCCGTCTGCAAGCCAGAAGAGGGCCCTTGCTAGAACTCGACCACACTGGCACCCTGATCTTGAACTTCTAGCCTCCAGAACAGTGAGAGAATAAATGTCTATTCTTTAAACTATGCAGACTATAATATTTTGTTATAGCAGCCTCAGATACCCTGGGAATTTCAGTTTCCCCAAGTGCAAAATGGGGAACCACCATACTTGATGTTGTGAGGATTAGAGATGGGACCATATGTAACCTGACTACAGCAGTCGAATATGGACATCTCTGGCATTTCAACAGGGCAATGAAGTGGAAAGCCCAATACAAGGGCGATTCCCCCCTTGGTGGAGTAGGAAACAAGACTCATCTGGGAGCACCAACATCTCCCAAATCAAAGCACACACCTGCCTCAGTCCCTGTGCGCTGGCGACCTCTGGTGGTGAAAAAGGCAATACGCTTTGTTTTAAGTCCGTCTTCATTTCTGTGGGGACGAAAGGAGAGTCAAAATTCGAGGACAGCATGAGGAAGACATTAGCATTTTGGCTGAGACTAAACAGCACTGAACCGTGGAGAAGGGCAGCATTTGGGCCCCCTGCAGCTTACATGCAACCAGGACTGCTCAGGAGTCTTTTGGGGAAAACGTCTGGAGATTTTTGAGCGTTCCCACTTCAGGCAGTGAGCACCTCAGTGCAGGCATGGACACACATTCCAGTGGCTGCCACATTGCAACTGCCCCCAGGGAAGCCCTCCTGGGGCATGAGCTCCCTGAGACGCTGCGGAAGCAGCCTCTGCAAACCAACCAGGGTGGCTGGTCTCGTCCCCAGCTTCTCTCCTTTTATTGACAGGCTTTGGGAGTGGGTGCTTTTTATTCGAGTCTAAATCCATTCTAGTTATTGATTGGCAAAGACTTTTGAACAGAATTACCGTTTAGGCTGGAGTGAGAGGCAAGATTCTTCAGAAGCCTTTAAAAATTAGCAATGGTAGGACACCGTTATGGGCTGAATTCTGTCCTCCCCCAAATTTCTACATTGAGGCCCTAACCCTTAGTACCTCAGAGTGTGATGGCATTTGGAGACAGGGTCTTTAAAGAGGTAACTAAGTTAAAATGAGGTCATTAGGGTGGGCCCCAGTCCAATCTGAACGGTGTTCTTATAAGAAGAGGAGATTAGGACACAGGTATGCACAGAGGGACGACCGTGTCAGGAGGACACGGTCTCATCTACCAGCCCAGGAGAGAGGCCTCAGGAGAAGCCAACCCTGCTGACCCCGCGACCTCAGGCTTCCAGCCTCCAGGACTGAGCGGCAGTCATTTCTGCTGTGCGAGCCGCCCCGCCTGTGACACAGTGGCCCCAGCCGACTCACACGCCACACCCCAGCGGCAGTTACACACACGCTTTGGAAGCGGCCAGGGTCTAAGAGGTCCCCTGCTTACTTGCCAAGTTGATTTCTGGAGAGATCCAGGGTTTTGAGTTGCCTGCAGGTCCACTTCTCTTGAGGTGGAAGTGCCACCAGCTGGTTTCCCTGTAACCTCAAGAACATGAGGGCCTGGGAGAGAGGGAGGGGGAGAGGCAGAGATGGCGTCAAATGAAAAAATGCAGGCGAGACCGAGCAGAAAAGTGAGCTCTGACAAAGTGCGGCCAAACTATCACCACCGATCCACCTTCGCAAACGTCCCGATTGTGCAGGGGCTCAGCAGTCTCTTAAAACTCACGAAATTATATCACACAGAGCAGATGGAACAATCTCTCTACAGAAGCTCTCCCCTCGAAATCAATGAGGCAATTATTCCAGAATGAGAGGAATGCAAGTACTTCTCAGTGTTAAGGATTCCTAAGAGTGACGATTATTGGTGGGCCTCTCCTGGGAAAAGCGCCAGACTCTGTTGTCCCAGGGTCACCCCTGGGGGAGCTGCACAATGCTGCCACCTCCCAGTGACCTCCTGGGGACAGGCAGGGTGGCAACGATCTGAGGGTGACCTGCCCCAGCTGTGCGCCCTCTGCTGGCTGGCGTGGGGTCCCGAGCTGGGCACCCCGGGGCCTATACATGTGCCTGGGGAGCCCCTCACCAGTGGCCCAACCCTCAGCCCTGCTGCGTGTGACCCGGCAGGGAACACTGAGGGGCCGAGTCTCCGCCCTTGGACTTGTGACGCGTTTTACTTTAATGGGAGTTCGACAGACACGCTGTAACCCTTCCTGAGGACAGCACCAAAGACACTGACTATCCGACCGCCAGTCGGGGTGGCCTCGGGGGGGGGCCACAGGCTGTTCCCTGCCCCACATTAGACTCTCTACTCTGAGGGCTTTTGTCTCCCCCATCAGAACCGGGGTGGTGGTGCCGGCCGCCAGCCCACCCACTGCAGTTCTATGGAGGCCCAGCCATGTGCCAGGCCCTGGGCTGGCACTGGGGACGTGGAGATGCCACCAATCTCCCCACATCCCCACCCACCCCCCAGTCTGGAGGAGTGAACACGCGTTCCCACAGCGCCGGATGGTGAGATTCTGCACGGGGATCCGTCCCTCCTGATTTGCTGCTTCTGGGCTTTGGTGGAAGCCAGAAAACCACGTCTGCTAGTTGCTGGTGTGAAGTAAGAGAAAACAGAGTCCAACGGCCATGGGTGAGAGCTCGTGGCCGGGAGTGTCCTGCGGGGAGCAGTGGCGTGGGTGGGTCCTCACCCAGCAGCCATCCCGAGTGGCTCCTTTTCCCCTGCAGGGCACGTGCCCTGTGTCCCTTTCTTTGCCCCATGTTTGTCCAGGGGCCTGTTACTTGACAGCCTCTCCTCCCCCAGAATATGCATGTTGAAGGGGCCTTT
Organism: Propithecus coquereli; assembly: GCF_000956105.1. Classification (NCBI taxonomy): domain Eukaryota; kingdom Metazoa; phylum Chordata; class Mammalia; order Primates; family Indriidae; genus Propithecus; species Propithecus coquereli. The sequence continues at coordinate 819,791 of NW_012143190.1, read as the reverse complement.
GCTCCTTTTGGGGATCCCTGGACACAGGAAGGAGAGCTCGTGGAGGCCTGGGCAGCAGCCCGCGGGACTGGCGGGCTAAAGCCTGTGCCGTGTGGCCCGCGCGTCCACCGCAGGGCCTGTGCTGGGGCTGCCCTGATGCCCCTGTTCTGGGGCTGGCCCGGGCTCCACGCAGCGGATGCGATCCGCGCTCTGCCTGAGGACCCGCAAACGGCCCAAAGTGAGAACACAGCCCGCGCTGGGCTGGCCACGCGGGGCTCTGGGAGAGCCCTTCCCCGAGTCCACAGCGCCGCCTCGGCCTCGGCGGGCCCAGCAGGAGCGGAACGGGCCGCGCTGGAGGCAGGATGGAGACGCCGCTGGGCTGCGCTTACAATTTTAACATGAAAGTCAGTCCTGGGGGTACGAACCCTGACCGCCGCCCTAACATGGCGTTTCTGCTTTCCACGTTCCGCACCCCCACCTTTGCTCGGGACCATACGTGTTTTTGACGGCTGAACTTTTCCTTCACTTTTCCCCCCTTATTTATCTCAGAAGCTCAGGAAAAGCACAGATTTCACTGCAATGTGGAGCGATTTTCTCGCAAAAGCCGAAAATGAGAAATAAAGTGCTATTAGACTTACATCAAGCTGAAAAAGTCCCAGGGGGACTTCTTTTAGTGTGTTTTCTGAAAAATCCACATCCTTAAGGTGATTTTTCCAAAAGACGGCCATTTTTTCTGGCAGAGATTCCAAGGCATTTTTGGACGCTTTACAACATTTCTAGGAGTTTGATGAGAAAGAGAATGAATATTAATTAGCTCTTTAAATGCAGTGGTGCCCAGAAGACTGTTTCCATATTTGATGTTAAAAATAAGACTATTACAATAAGCCTCTGTAATAAACATGATTCAGTGTTAGTTAAGAGGCTACAAACTCCCATCGTCACTGATCTCCTACCCCTCTCCAAGGAAGGGACAGGAGTGGGGTTTCCTGGGGGAGACAAAGGTGGCTCATAGACCTTTTCCTTCATTCCAGAGCATTCTGCCCATTGTCCTAGGAAATAATGGAACAATTCGGGACCGTGTGGAAGAGGGAAGCCGGTTTCCCACACGCATATGGTCAAACTAGAAATGTTCATGCTAGTGATGGAGAGTTTCCTGGTTTCAAACCAACAGCAATAAAACACACATATTCTTTATGCTGTTTCATCTGTGTTAACAAGCAAAGCTCCCAGGAAACAAAAACACCGTTTAATCAGCAGTGTTGGGAATGCAGATCCGCTATTTCTTACTCTTATTTTATAGTTGTCCTAAAAGAACAGAACCCTCCTTTTTGGGCAGAACTCCTCCCGTGCCAGGATGCAAGCTGTCGCTGTGCAAAGCTCTGTGGGTGTTACTGTGTGGCTCTCAAACCCAGAGCCAGGCAGGCTGGCTTCCAGGTGAGTTACCTGCCTGAGCACTTAGCATTGCTGCATGCCGAGTGAACAACCATCCTGCCCAGCTTGGCCGCCCAGGGGATGAGGCGAGATGGTGCACCGAGGGCTCTGTGAGGTTCACTGCGGTGCAGCTGACCGTGGCTTTCGTGGCTTTGCTATGATACTAACCAAAGGGCAGGCCCAGGGATCTGGAAACACCTTCAGGTTGTTTCTGGAGACATTCAGAAAATTGAGTGACTTGAAAGAATGAAGGAAAAGGGCAGGGAGTTCCGTCAATTTGTTGTCAGATATATCGAGTTCCTGTAGCTTCCGCAAACCAATCCAGTTAGTGGCTAGGGGGATAAAAAGTACGAGTTGGTAAAAATATCCATATTGAGAAGAAAATGACTCATTAAGTCAGGTCACTGATGATAAAACATACCATTTTCTTCTTCAAACAATTTTTCTAAACAATTTTTTGAAGCTGTCAGTTTTTGAAGTTTTGAGAGGTGCAAGAATCCGGGAGGGAGGTGGGACAACTTGTTGCTGGAAATGTCAATTTCAAGTAGCCTGGGGTTGGGGAAGAAGGAAGTTAAGGCATCAGAAGAATGAGATTAAACAACGCGTTTACATATTTTTCTGTAAACATGGAGGTGTATATTTTTTTCTTTTTTCTTCCTGCACAAGGTTAAAGAGTGTGCATTGAAAATGTGCATATGATTTTTATTCATTTGAAAAACTGTTACCATGTCTGGTGTAGACAAAGAAAATCAAATCACGCTTTGGTGGGCCTTGGTTCCACTGACCAACAGGGATTCAAACCCTTCCCATGCATGTGACAGCAAAATAAGCTGGTGTCCTGAAAGCTGTTGGGAGACCACCGAGCAGGGCTTTTAACCTTTTGGACCCATCGATCTGGCCCAGGTTAAGGGCCCCGCTCAGATGGCACTTGCTCTTTAAGTTTTTGTGTGCTGGCTTCTTTCATATTCTTGCTTGTGAGTTACTGTGACCCCAAGCTCTTTCCAACATTCTCTCTCACTTCACTTAGAGCCTCTGTTGTTGAAATCAGCTCGATGTCTTTATGGAATGAGACCTTGCAGATATGTACCCTAAAGAAATCAATTAAGTATGGTCCTTCCCTCCTCTTCCCATGCAACTTCAGGGGGAAGCTCCTGAAAAAGCAGGCAGGGGCTGCCCACCGTGCCCACCTGCTGCCAGAGTCCCGTGGAATTAAGTTAACCCCTTCTCTGAGTCTCTTCTCACTTTCCCCGGGAGATGGAGGAAAAGCTGGCGCATCAGGGCCCTCCTGCCCAGGAAGCGTCAGCTGCCCTCCTCTGAGTCCTGCACAGGACCAAGATGGGCATCTCGGGCAGGCAGCTCTGCACGGCCACGGGTGAGCTGTGTAGACGCAGGAGAGACAAACCATCTCTCTAAACCTCTCTGTTTTCACTTAAAAAGGGGGCAGTGACCTTGTTCCCAAGAGCTTGCGTAATGGCGGGAGGCAGGACTTTCTTCTCTCATTTTAGCCACAACATTTGTTTTCAAAAACACAAAGTACAACCAAGGAGCACATGCAGGAGGACAGTGGTGGCAGGTAGGGTGCAGATGGGCCCGTTCCCATCCCAGGGACCCACCTGGAACAGATGATTTCGTCCGAAGACTGCACGCCAGGCAGTTCCCCCAGGTGGTTGTTCGAGAGGTTCAGCTTCCGGAGGTTGATGAGTCCCCAGGGGATGACTGAAGGCAGGGATGCCAGGCAGTTGGCAGAAAGGTCGAGCTCTGTGATCTGGCAGGAGATGTCTATGAGCCAGTCTAGATCCACCCAGGGCAACCGGAGATGGGACCATTTCACACGAAGTGCCTGGTGGTGGAGAAAAGGGAAAAGCACACGAGGGCGGTGAGCTCAGGGCCCATGTGGGCTTGGAAAAAAGCAAGGATTTATTCAAGTGTGTGTCTATGTGCCCGCCCCAGCTGGAGTCCTAAGAGGTTAGGACCAGGTCTGCCTCATGCCCGCAGCACCTACCACGCTGGCGGCAGAGAGGGGCGCCCCATTCCCATCTGCACCTGCACCTGGCAGGTCATCTAAGCACAGCTCCAGCGAGTCAACATCCAGCCTGCAGAGGGAGCTAGTGGGCTCAGTGCTGCCCCTTCTAGGCAGATCACAGAGAAGGAGCGACGCAGGAGTTGCCATGCACAGAGGAAGCCAGGGAAGCTTGGAGGAGCCTTCTGTAGGCTGAGCACCCAAACCTGGGTCTCTGTCCTCTCTTCAGGGTCCTCTTCCCTGTGGTTAGAGAGGCTGCTGCCTGCAGACACCTGTTCTGTGCCAGGGTGCTTGGTGGACAGGCTGCTTCCACGGTGAGAGACTGAACATGCGAATGGACAATGGCCACATAATATATAAGAACAGAACTTTGACCTACAACCTGCAGCAACCTGTGCAGGAAACCAGTCCCTTATCTATAATAAATAGCCCAGGAAGCCTCCTGCTATTAAAGCAGACTTGCAGGAGGCCAGATTGTTACCTCTAGTAACAACCCAGGAATCAGTCCAAAATGGCCAGGACTTGATTAATAACTGATAGATTCTCTAATTTTTGTCCCTGCTTTCAATTTAGGACCAGAGAGAGCCACCTATGCACTCCTAACCAATGCCATAGGAGGCCCAGCTCACAGCCTCCAGCCAGGGCACACTGGAGGCCTTCCCTTTGTTCCCCTGCAAAGGCTTCCCACTCCCCTGCCTGCCTTTGGGTCTCTGCCACAAGCAAGTGATGGTGGCCGATACCCTGCTACTGACGTCCAGTGTAAACAGCCTTTGCTTTTCTCATCTGGTTGGTCTTCGTTTATTCCCACAAGAGGGAGTCAGAAAGGCCAGCGGTTTGCTGGGGTGGGGAGTAGAAGGGATCTGGTTAAATACATGCAAGCAGGACTTTCCTCTTTCTTCTTCATTCTCGAAGAATTCTGGGCTCAATTAGGTTTATGGAGAGAGGAAATCTGCTCTTTGGTCTGTTTCTCCAAAGTAACTGGAAATCCGTATTGAAAAATTAGAGGAGCAGAAATACAAACAAAAATTAGTGCTTTGCAAATGGAAAAATGTAACTACCCAGCAGAGGTTGTGGGAAAGGCACCAGTAATGTGGGATAAGTTTGCTGTCAGAATTGCAGCAGTTGACAGATGTCCCTATCTGGCCACTAGATGGCGGTGTGTGCCTTGTCGCTATCTCCACCCGCCCCAAATCCTGGCGCTCGGAAAGGCTGAGTCTACACCCTCTCAAAGCTCGGGTCTTTGCGCCAAGGGGATGAGTGACTCTGTCTGTCTGTCTCTCCAGGTATCTGGATGGAGAGGGACAGACAGACAATGGTGTACTGGATCTAGGGTCAAGAACGTGGAATCTTAGTTGCAGCTGATTTTTTAAAGACGGTATTTTTAGACAATTCCCCTCGGCCTGTTTTATTGTTACTGTTTCCCCCTCTCCACCTAACATTTTTGTTTTTTTTGTAAGATTTTAAAAGCTGCGGAAAAGTTGAACTGGGACGCAGTGAATGTTCATACACCCTTCACCTAGACTCATCAATTGTCCATATGTTGTCACATTTGCTTTCGCTCCTTTCTCTACCCACACATGCAAATACGCACACTTTCTATTTTTTGCTGTGTCATTTGCAAGTAACTTATACATCACGACACTTCACCCCTAAGTACGTCAGCCCGTATCTCTCTGAAGAACAAAAATATCTTCATACGTGATAACCATACATTTTCAAGAAATATAACATCAATACAATATTAAGTCCACAGTCCATGTTCAAATATTCCCAATTTTCCCAGAAATGTCTTCTGTAACTATTTTGCGTCCTGATTCAGGTCCTGTCGAGAATGACACACAGTTGTCATGCCCCTTTACTTGTCTTTCATCTAGAAGAGTCCTCACGCCTTTTAATGTCTTTTTTGACATTGGCATTGCAATGTTTCCAGTCATTCTCATTGTCTTATAGAATATCCCATAATCTGAATTTATTTAATTGTTTCCTAAAGTTCAGATTCAAGTTAACTATTTTTGGCAGCGATCTTGGAGACAATGCTGAGTCCTTCCTGCTGAATCCTGCCAGGGGGCACCCGATGTCGCGTTAGTCTACTGCCCGTGATGCCATGTTGGTCCTTGGTTAAGGTGGTGTCTGTCAGGTCTCGCCTTTGTAAAGGCACGTTATACCCTTTGTGATTAGCAATCTGTGGGGCAGTAATCCAAGACTATGTGACTATTCTGTGTTCCTACATCTTTCACCCAGTGGGTTTAGCATCCACTGGTGTTCCTGGCCTGGGTCCATTAGTACAATGACAATGGCAGTGGCAAAGTGGTGATTTTTCTAAAACTACTGCTCTTTCCACATTGATTACCTGGCATCGTCTGTACGGAAGAGGGTCCCCTTCCCCTTTAGTATCACTGTGAACTCATGGATCCTTTTTTATTCCAAGTATTATAATTCATTACTATTATTATTGTTTCTTTTGACGCCCAAGTCACCCCTAATTTGTCTAGAGGGAGTCCCATCCAGGGGGCTCCTGTGTTCCTCTGACATATCCCTAACACTTTGAGGGGACTTTGTTACTTCCTGAAAAAACAAGATGCTCCAGTCACCTCTGGAACTTTCCAAGCCCAAGCCCCGATTCTCTTTAGTGGAAATTGGTATTTAGAAACCAAGATCTGGGTGTTAGGTGTGCTCCTCACTACTGGGGTGTCACGGCTTCTCTGCCCATTGATGGGACACAGCTCTGTATTTAGCATGTGTGCGTTCTGATGCCTCCAATTCAAACCCAGCCACATGGGTTTTTTCCTAATCTTTCCATAATTCATAATTGTATCACCCTTCAGCTTGCTATTGCTGCTTTTAATCTGTTAAATAAGTGGTTTGAACAAGGTGATGTCTAGGTCACTTCTGGACCCAGGATTTTTTTCTGGCTGCTGGTCCTGCCGAAGGACAGTGGCCTCCCATGGGGATGCTTAGGGTGAGCATGACTGTCAGTCCAGCAACAGACTGAGGAAGGTTGGCACGCAGCCTTTGCAATGCCAAGTCAAAGAAGGCTCTGCCGGGCCTGGCCGCCCCTCCTTCATGGGCTCACAGAGACACACCCGGGTCTTGGGGGTCTGTGGACTCATGGATTCCATAGACTCATAGGGCCAGACAGCTGGACACAAAGCCAACATGTCCAGGTTATTATCCAACTCTGTTCACTCACCCTGTGTGGCCATTATGGTCATTTGATATCGAATGGTTTGGATCCAAACTGAAACAGCAGCCAAACGTAAAGTGAAAGGAGGCTGGTTTTGGTTTTGACTTTGACAGCAAATCTTAGGCATCTATTGAAAATCATTTAATAAAAAGCTGTAGGACCATCAAAAATAAAACAACAGAAAAGAGATTGTTACTGTGATAACCTATTGTGGTACAAATGAAGTAGGCATAGTTGACGATGGGCTCAGATGTTGCTGTCCCTACAATGGCAACCTCCTCCCTGACACCTCCTCCGTGTCCTCTGAGCTGGAGCTGCGGCCCTGAACTGCATAAGGGCTCGGCCTCCAGCTGCTTAACTAACTCCGTGTGGGTCCTGGGCAATTCGCAGGGGAGTGGGCAGTTTCTCAGGCTCTGTCCAGCTCAAGTCCCTTTATATTAATATTAACCTCCCTACTGATTCTGTGCAGCACTGACCCAGCCCAACGGTCATCTCCCCTGCCACCGCCAGCAGCACGGCCAACCAGAACCTGGACCACAGCCCCCCCAACCCCGGTGCAGGACCCTACCTGGCTGCCTCTGTGGCTCACCATCTCACCATCATGCCCACCATGCAGCAGACACTAAATAAATATTTGTCCTCTGAAGAGAATCAGGCCACTGAGACCTGCAACCCATCAATTCTGCAACACCTCTTACCTGATCAATCATCCTAAAATATCAATGTCTGCTCAAAACCTTTCAGCCTCCCTCTGCCAACTCAGCCTTCCACAGAGCATCCAAACTCCTTCTACTGCAGCCTCACACCTCCCCAATCCACCCCTAACCCCCCTTCCCACCTTTATGTCTCCCTGTCTCCTCCACCACCTCTCCCACCCACTCGGAGCAGTGGCTGATCTACAGAGATGCCCTCTGTGACGCTGCTGGCAGGTGGTTTGAGTGATTAATTTGTTCTGAATAAAAGAAATGGAGGTGGGGCTCACTCCCAGAACGGGGATTCAAGGCCAAGGAGAAACTGCCATCAAAGCACAGAAACCACCTGTTCACAAATGAACCACAGGGCTCAAAAAGTGGGCCCAGGACTGACATTTGTAGGAAGGCTCTGGAGGCCAAGAGGTGTGGCCTCATTGGTAAGTAACTGGCCCAAGTATCACAGGGGCTGCTGGGGTCCTCTGGGGCTGCAGGCGCTCTCCCTGGATTGTGCGTTGTTCTGGTGACAGAAAGGGCCAATACAGGAGGAAATGTGGGAAATACGAGGTGAGCTGGGCCTGGAGCTAAGAGAGCTTTGCAAACAGCCCTGAGATCTGGCCTCCTCTGGATGGTGGTGTCGTGAGGCCAGCAATGGACTCGAGATTCTGCAGATGGGGCAGGTCTCTGCTCACACTATGTTCTGCAACCACGATGAAAGGGGAACACTCTCCCTCCCACCTCTGCACCCTGCTCCATGTCCTCTCTGCTGGAATTCATCACCCCCTCCCTCCCATCTAAATCCTATCACTCCTGCGAGCCCTGGGTCCGAGCATGTTACCATAATATACCAGGGATGCCGTCTTGTTTAACTTGTGCTTGAACATTCAGCAGCGTTTTCTTGGTTGTTGCTATTTGTAAACCGTCCTGTCAGGCATTGGGGTGGATGTGAAGACGCAGATGCTGCAAATGGAACCAACACTCAGGGAGTTTATGGTTCAGAGGGAAGAGCTGTGTGTGTGTGTGTGTGTGTGCGTGTGCGTGTGTGTGTATGTGTGTGTGTGTGTGTGTGTGCGCGCGCGTGCACCCATCTGGCTCCCCTAACACAAAGGTTTCTTGATCTTCATGGACACAAATGAGCATTTGATGTTGACCACTCAACCAAGAAAGAAACCTCCTGTGCTTCTTCTGGGGGGATTGTTCTATCAGAAGAAAATTATCAATAAGAAATGAATGGCTGTGTGTCCCACTGACTTCCCTAGACATGAGGAAGAGGAGAAAGCAGATGCTTCCACTCCCTAGAGCTCTTTGTAGGTCTGACACCCACTGAGTTTCTGCAGGACTGATGTCTGATAAACTGAAGTCCAGAGAGAAGTGGTAAAAAGCAGAAGTCTGGAAACATGACAATGCACTTAGAATACAGACATGCTTGTGAAATATTTCTGGGCTAGATGGAGGTTGAAAACCATCTAAGATTTCTACCTGGTCTTGGGTTGGTTTGAAAACTTTGATTAACGAAAGTCATTTTCTTTTTGGTGCATGGAGATTACAGGGTGCCGGTGCCCAGGTGTTCACAACATGGAAGAGGGAAAGGAGAAAGAACACACTAGTTAAGATGTCCATACACTTGACATGGAAACCGAGCCCAGCAAGCCCTGAAGTCCTCGTTACTCAGTTGTGTTTAGTCCAGGCAGAATCACAATAAACAACGTTCTGAGGGAGCGAAGCCAGCAATTGTATAATCCAGTCCATGAAGACTGAGCTGCACAATCAAAGACAGCTGGTTGCGGAGACTCCCCCAGTTCAACAGAGCGGTGGTTAGGCATGCCCACCCCAGCACGAACAGATGGAGAATGTGCTCGTGTTTGTCTTCAAGCAGGAGCCCTTTAAATTTCAGGCCAAATAAAAAGAAGTACCACTTTCCCCAGAAGGCACAGTGTAATGATTTCAGAAACTTGTTTTCCCAGGCAGTGGTAGTGACCCGGGTTGTTTCAAGAAGGATTAGATGTATTGAAGGGCGACTGGTTCATTACAGAGAGTGATGGGCAAGAAAGGTCTCCTTGACTGGTGACAGAGGCTGTGGTCCAGGGGGGCAATCAGCCACTTTTACACAATGCTTCTTGGGGACAATAGCCATAAAATGTCACAGTGAAAGAGGCACCAGGGCACAATGACATCTCATATGTTTTTATGTCAGTGCAACCTTATGGTTGAAGAAAAAGTTGTTAAATGAAGAGCTGGAGTCTACAGTGCCTTTAGCCTGGCTTTGAACCTCAGCAGACCTGGGCTGGCCACACGGCCCAGTGCAGACACAGAAAAAGATTCTTGGCTCACGTGAAATGCACACAGGTGTACCTTGCTATGATTTTGTGGGGTTGAGAGCAGCCTTGCCAGAGTGAAGCTCTAATGTTAGTCCTTACTAGGTCTCTATCCACCCCAATGCAGAATCCAAAGCTCTTCTTCCTGGGTTCTAAACTCCTTGTTCCTGTCAGTTGGTTGGAGCTTAACTTATGGCTAATTGAGTAAGAATCATCCCTCCTGGAGACTGTAAATCCCTTGAGGGACAGACTACAGCTCAGTGACAGCAGGGAATGACACAAAAAAGGCAGTTAACAGATGTCTATTCAATTAAGACACACATGTTAAAATAGGGGGGAAATACATAGAAAATTCTAGAGTTTATCAATTCTTGGTGTATAAACCCCAAGCCTTTTTTTTTTTTTTTATAGTTAAACACATATTTTTGGGATGGTACCTTCTTCTTTTTGAATCAGCCAATAAGACAAGAGATACATTCTGCTATGCAAAGGAACAATAAAAATAACCAAACAACCAGAGAAGCTGCAAAATCAAGGGGTCTGATCTAAAATGAACAGACTCACTCAAGGGACTGAAGAACACGCCAAAAGAAACCCTAAAAACAAAGATGCACGGTAACAGCATCTGACAGCCAACCCAGCCACCCGAGTGATGCCAACGACTGCAGAAGGGAAGAGGTGATGGCTGCAGACAGCAGTCTGTGCACCAACCTGGGGGTAAATTTCAAGCCTGCAAATGTTCTCTGGGAGCCCAGACCTCCAGAAGGGGTCCTGAGAGACAGGGATTCTGCGACAGAATTGGCAATGCTGGAGACAGCAACTCCGTCCCAGCCTCCTTGTGCAGCGAAGGCTGCAACAGAACAAGAACAGACTGTGCCTCATTTTTCCCCCAGGAGAAATCCTCAGTGCACGTCTTCTAAACACCTACTTCTCAGGTCCCTGCCCTCGGGCGGAGACAGGCTCTCAAGGAGAGAGGGGGCATTCTAAATGGAAGGATAAGAAGGACACTGTACCTTGACTGGCTATCTACCTGGCACATAGGTGGCCCTTGGTGGGTAGACCCAGGCCAAGGGCAATGAAATGATGGCTGCAAGGATGGTGTCCCTTCAAAGAGATATAAAGTCCTAAGGCCCTGTAACTCAGAGCATGACCTTAATTAAAAACAGAGTCTTTACAGAGATAATCAAGTTAAAATGAGGTTATTAGGGGGCCTCATCCAGTGTGACTGGTGTCCTCATAAAAAAGGAGAAGCTTGGACACAGAGGCAGACATGTGCAATGGGAAGGGCCACGTGACTGCATCTATAGGCCGAGAACGCCAAGGTTGCCAGCAGCCATTGCAAGCTGGCAGAGGCCGGGAAGGGCCCCCCAGAAGGAACCAACGCTGCCAACACCTTGATCTTGGACTTCTGGCTTCTGGAACTATGAGAGAATAAATTTTTCTTGCTTCAAACTGCTCAGTTTTTGGTACTTTGTCATGGCAACCCTAGGAAACGCATATAGACGGTAACGAGTCAAGTGAAGACAGAAGAAGTCAAGATCTGAGAACCTGGAATATTCCTTCAACAGAGACCCATGGATTAAGAAAGGAAAAGAAAGAAACAGATTCTTGAAAGCCAAAAGGATGCCTGTTGAGATAAGCAGATAAGAAATGTAATCTTAAAAGCTGATGAAAATGACAGAAAAACCAGCCATTAAATTATGGGAAAGCCCATTAGCATTATATGGTGTAAAAGGAGAATTTTAAAAAGGGCTTGAGAATAAACACTACAGGGAGTGGGGAAGAGTGATCAAGAAAGGGGAGGACAGTTTCCTTCCAATCTCGGGAGGTTTTACTCAGTTAAACAAATGACCGAACGAGAGAATAAAATGAAATCAGTTCCGACAAAAGCATGTCTGCTAAAGGTATTGTAAATATCCAGAATTAGTAGTGGTTAGCTGCCAATATAATACCAAACAAACAAAGAAAGGAAACATTCCCATAGAAACCAGATAAATGAGAAATGTAAGTGCAAAAATAACTTACAAGATAACACTTCTTGTCATATATTAAACAGTCAGCACACAACAATCTGTGGCTATGAGGGCACAATCAAGACCAGACTCTGCAGGGGAACAGTCTGGAAGTTGAGCTGTGATCAGAGGATAACACCTTTCTGGCAACTCCTTGCAGTGTACACAAAGTGCTTTCGTGAGCATGTTTTCGACAGATTCTCACGGTAACCTTATCAAGGGGGCAACAACTTGCACAAGAAGAACCTCAGGGAGGTAAGAGACTGGGATTGCAATTCAGATGTCTGGTGCTCAGTCTGGTTGCCTTGCTACTGTGCACTGTGGAAAAGTCAGTAGAGCAATTTAAAGGCGTTAGAGAGAGAACCAAGGCAGCTCGACAGTGATACACGACAAACAACCACAACCCCCAAATACAACCATGCTAAAATCTTTATGTTCTAATTCAGGGCAAAATAGGTAAAAGAAAAATGAATGAAAATGTAAGAAAAATATTAATAGAATATGACAGATCAAATATGCAAAGAATGAACAGAGGAATTATAAAGCTACACACTATGATCACATTGGGAGACCACCGAATGGTACGGCAAGAGGACAAATTCTGCTTTCAAACAGATATGACCCTTCCATACAGATTTATTAAATTTTGAGATATGAAGGAAAGCAAATAGAAAAGGCATGCTTCCTACATGTCTTATCCCTTATCCTACATACCTTATGCCTGAACAAAAGCAAAGAAAAGGAAGGAATCACAATAAAAAGGAGGATTAAAGGTGTCCAATTGCCTGGATGTTAAAACATACTCTTTTCAATAATGCTTGGGTAGGAGACAAAAGCCAATACACCGGCAGAATATGTATTTAGAACAATGAAAACATCACAAGTCATGGAAAAGAGAACACACAACTCTGATCACGGTCACAAAAAAGAAAAAGTGAAAGATAATAAACTAGCCCTGACCCACTTAGAATGGGAGGCTAAAAGAAAGCAGGAAAGTGAAAATAATTAGGCTAGAATAGAAAAATCAAAATGGAGTAAAAATAATAAAGTTGACAAATAAAACCAATTCAAGAGTCTTTGAAAAAATACTAAAATTGATAATCAATTGACTACATTAAAAATAAAAGGAAATATACCGCAATAACTTGGGAGTGAAAATGACAATAAAACCACCAATATGAAATTAATGTTTAAATTATGGGAGATGTTGTCCTCGGCCAGAGCTCACGAACCAAATAATTACGTTGAAATGTAAGATTTACTTACCAAAATAAAAATTCACGAAGTGACAAAATAAGAAAAGAACCAAAATAATTTATGAAACAAACAAATAAGGAAAATGACTAAAGAATCACCTCCTAATTCAATATAAATTGTTTTCAGTCAAATCTTTCAAATAACAAATAGTTCCCATGTTATATAAATGGTTCCTTGATACAGGACTCACTTCATTTTATGAGTCAAAACCAGTTATTTTGCAAGGGCCATTAAAATTCCAGGCCACTTACGTGTATGTACATGGATGCAAAAACTGCAACAAAATATTCTTTAATAGAATACAACAACTAAACTCAAATATTTAAGTTCTGTGGCCAGGTAGGGTCTATACAAAGACAACAGCATGGTGGTAAATTAGGGAAAACTATAGCACCTTCTATCAAAGAAAGGGAACACAGTGATCCTCTTTTAATCGTCTGAAGGCCAAAAGGTGTGTTTAGTAAAATTCATAACTTTTTCTTTGCTAAAATTCTTAAAAATAGGTAAAGAGGTTTTTGTTTTGTTTTGTTTTGTTTTGTTAAATAAACATTGTACTTCCCCCTATAGTATTTCAATCATTCCTTTCAAAAATAGGGAACTTACAAGAAACCCCCTGTCACTAGTTCCAACTTAGGAATTTTGCCAATAGCTATTTAAGAGAGAAAAAAAGCAAGAAATAAAAATATTGTTGTCTGCAGTTGACACATTAACTGCCACATGAGTTGTATTTAACTCACGATAGTTTTGAGCCGGGGGCCTTCTGAAGCATATGTAAGTGTATGGTTCACTGATATTCTTATTGTTACAATTAATATTGACAATTTGATTGCATATAACTCATGCACAGAAAACAATAAAAAGTAACAAATTTTTCATTAAATTAGAAAGGATTGTTTGGTTTTCAAAGTTTTTATTCTATTTTCATAATAAAACACCTTGACCCCAAGGAAAAATATTTTTTTTCTAGTGTGGCAATGTGTTAACTAAGCTACTTAACTTACTTTTGAGAGAATCCTCAGTTTCCTTAATTTTTAAATAAAGACAAAACTTCTGTCCCACAGGATTGTGTAAGAGATTAAAATAGAATGTTTGGCAGAGTACTTTTTTTAGCTATGAAGTCCTATGTAAATGGAAGGGAGGTTTTTGCATATAAAATTTCAACCATCTACCCCCTCATTCATTTATCCACCCACCCATCCATCCATACATCCATCCACCCATCCATCCATCCACACATCCATCCACCCACCCATCCATCCACCCATGTAACCACATCCATCCATCCATCTGTCCATCCACCCATCCATCCATGCAACCATCTGTTCATCCTGTCCCAGGCCCTACACTGAGGAGCAAACACAGGGTGAGCAGAAGTGGCCAGGGTCCTTGCTTTTGGGAAGCGCCTTGTGAAGTGGAGGAATTGACATTAAATAAGAATATCACTCAGACAATCAGACAACCCAAACTTTGTTACGTGTTATGAATAAATCAGACAGGAAGCTCTGAGAGACATAAGGTGGGGAGCAAGGGGAGTGACAAGGCCTGCAGATTAAGGAAGCCCCTCCTAAGGCTGTTGTGTGGGGATTTGCAGGGTGTCCTGGGGTCCAGGAGCAGCAGTGTGCTGAGTGCTGAGGAGGTAGGCTCACTTTTCCCTGGCTAGGTGGGGTCCACCTGCTGGTATAGCATGGACAGTACAGTCTCTCCCTGCTACTGGACATGTTGGTTTCTTTGCCCATTTCTTCTTATCATAAACAGCAGTGCTCTGACCATCTTTATGGCAATCACTATTTATTTCTTTTGAATTACGTCCTAGAGGTATCTTTCAGAAGGAAATACGACATGCAGACAGTTCACTGGGAGAAAAGAGTTTTACAGCTTTTGTCATATGATGCCAATTACTTTCTGCAAATATGGGACCAATTTACAGTGCCAGCAGCAAGACACTGGTGTGCCTGTTGCTCTGCAGCCCTGCCAGGTGTCTTACTCAGCGTGCATATTTATTTTTGCTAGTTTAATAGGTGTATGACAGTACTTTTAAGTTGTTTTAATTTGAATTTCTGTAATTGCCAATAAGGCTGTATTTGTTTCTGTGTCACAGTTTACTGTCTGTGTTTTCTTACATGGAAATTAAATGTTCATCTCTCTCAATGTCTTATCTGGTGGAATCTGTGAGCAATGTGGCAGCCAGAGCAAGGATCTGGCCTGGTCACTGCTGAGTCCCAAGCACTGAGCAGGTGATCTATACACACTGGCTGAATTAAATCCAACCATCAGCTGACAAAGAATTGCATCAATGATCTATTTTGGATTTACGTGTTTGTCAGTTCTTTTTTTCAAATATTTTCTATTGCCTTTATTTTTTATATTTCTCTTTATATTACATTTTGGTATAAATAATTTGCTTTAATATTTAAACATACTCATATTAATTCTGATTATATATCTTCATATATCTTTCAAATCGAAATGCAATCATTTTCCTTTTATTGCTGGGATAAACGTGCTTTTAAATACATATATCTATAAATATATTTATTCTGACGAGTTTTCAATGCTTAACTCTAATGTGCCTGGAATCTATTTGCATCATAATGTATCTAAATCTCTGTGCTGATATCCAACAGTTTCAATGACATTTGATAATGTTTCTTATTCTTTTTCTTATTAGTTTCTCATGTAAGTTCAAACAATAGTTTTACTATTTTTGCATGTCTATTTTATTAAGGATTTTCTCTGTTGTTAGCTAAATACAAATGTTTGTATAATTGCTGCTTTGGAGTATGTCTAAAAATCTAGTGGGACAAGATGAACACCTGTTTGGAAAATTGTGGGCTGTTCTTGCTCACTTATTTGACTGCGTGATCCTGGCTGTCCATTCCCACGTTCTGTGAAGTGCTTGCCATGCCTGTGGATAGCATCCCAGTTGTGAGCCTATTCCATGGGGACA
Organism: Propithecus coquereli; assembly: GCF_000956105.1. Classification (NCBI taxonomy): domain Eukaryota; kingdom Metazoa; phylum Chordata; class Mammalia; order Primates; family Indriidae; genus Propithecus; species Propithecus coquereli. The sequence continues at coordinate 803,957 of NW_012143190.1, read as the reverse complement.
GCATATGAACAGAGGATGAAGACAGGGAACAATCTGGTATTTGGAAACCAGAGAAAATAGACACACGTGTAGAAGAATGGGCTGAATTCCTCACCAGGGCACAAGAAAAGTGGAATTGGTGCAAAGATGCCTGGCACAGTCCTGAGCTTGTTTTTGTGACTTTTGGGGGGAGGAGAAGGGCTTTCTCTTCTGCTCACACAAGTGAGTGTTGAAAAGGCCAGGCTCCGGGGAGCCAGAGTCCACACCCCAGCACTGCCTCTTACCCACAGGGGCCTTGCTGGTCCAGAGACTTAATTCTGGGAATTCCAATGCCCATATCTGCTCCACGCAATAGTTGCTCCAGCTGGGAGGAGGGCGTGAGGCACCAAGATGGTGGCATTGTATGTGGAAGTGCTTTGAAAAGCATGATACTCTTGAATAAAATCCTTTGCACCAAATATGAGACCTGACCTAGGACAAGGATGTTCCCCAGAGGCCCGAGGTGTCCCAGGGCCATCAGGCACTCTCAGGAGTGCTCAGGCGCTGCCGACCCCATCAGCAGCTCACAAGGTCCCAGTAATGGCAGAGAGGCCACAGTGCTGCCTCCCACCCTCTTTGAGCATCCCGCAAATACAAATGCTCGGACCCGCCAGATCACACAGATGGGGGAGTGCCTGCTCTTGCTCTGAAAATGTGCAGCCAGGATAGGATGTCAGTGCTCAGGCACCGACACAGGGACATGAAGGGTGGGTCACCAGGAACTTTCAAGCTATTAATACATAAGCCAGAGCTGATCCGAAAAGTAATAATAACCATAATAGTAGATGTCCTTTTCTCTTTAGGTTAGCTGCCAGATTTGAAATCATTAGGGACTTTTAAAAGGAAATTAACAATTTCCCCACTGGGTTGTTTGAAAGTTCATTTCGGCTCTTGTCTGCTTCCAACACTTGAAACAGCCCCAGCGAGCCCTCCCGCCTGGCCCTCTACCTGCTGAACAGGACCGAACATTATGGTTATTCTGGGACCTGATTCGGCTTTTCCTGGCATTTCTGAGTTTTCCTGCTTCTTTCTGGGTGTGACAACCTCAAAGCATTAAGCTATTTCTTATGGCAACACAGCTAAACACTGACAGGATGTTCACCATGAACACAGGCCCTCTCATGAGATGTTTCAGCGAGTTTGGCAGCTTTAAGAGCAGCACTGCTCAGCCAGGGAAACGGCTTGGCCAGGTCTGACTTGACTTCACTTCTGTTCTTTTAAAAGTGTGTCTGAGCGGTCCCGACCATGCTGTGTAGCCTCTGGAACCTTCCTTAACTAAACACCAACAAAACCCAAGCAGCAGCCACTGCCAGTGGAGAACAAGCTGGGCTTCTCTGCACTTCCCCGCTTGCAGGCAGAGATGGATTCTGGCAGCCTGAGAACCAGGCGATGGCCGACCTAGAAACATGCAGGAGGCTGCCGTGCGGGGACTAGCTGTGGCTTCCACACAGGCAGCTATTACGTTAAAAATACCGAAGGACTGGTGGGGGAGACAGAGCACAAACACAAAAACCAGATGGCACATGGATGATCTCCCTAAAATATCACTGCGTGGCCCGGGAGTACCTGCTGCGCCAGCATGAAAGGCAACAACCTATGTCATGTGTGTCCCAAGTGGGATAGTTGCTTCAACAAGGTCACTGCCGTGAATGGCAGCAAAATCACAGGTGTTTTCAGGCCATGGATCATGTCAGCAAAACACTTTTAATGCCTCCCCTCGTCTGATATTCTGAACCAAAAAAGTCAGCTCAGTCTCGCCGGATACCTGGAAAGGTAGGAGTACTTACCTCAGGCTCCTGAGCCATTGTTCCCGACTGCTGGACCCCTCTGCGCTGCCCTTCCCTCTCCTCTCTTCTGCCAGCAGCACCGATGGATGGAATGTGCTTTCGCAGGTTAGAGATCACGGGCAGCCAGACACACCCATTCTAAGGTACTTGTCTTTGAAATTCACTTGAATGATAAAAATACCGTCTGCTTTGGGGAAGCCCAAGGAGTCCTTATGACTCAGGCTGTGCTGAAATTTCATTTCCTCTTCTAACGCTACCCACTAGAGCCAAGGAAAGGAACAGCAACATTGTCTTTTCTTTGGTTCTCATTCACAAAATGCAGTAGTCACTTCTGTGCTCTTTGCCAATCTTAGCACATGTAGCAGGAAAGATTGCAGAGACACCGACCATTTCTGCTTTTAACTATAGGCCAAGAAAATGGAAGCTACTGGCTCTTAACCTTGGCTGCACATTGTGGAAAATTTTTAAAAGCCCCCATACCAGATCCCACTCCAGAGATTCAGATTTAATCAGTGTAGGGTGTGGCCTCAGCATCAGGATTTTAAAAAATTCCCAGGGATTCCGATGTAAAGAAAAGTGTGAGAGTCACTTGTTTCCGTGCCACCTGGGAGGTACGGTTTAGGAATGGAGAGAAGGGGAAAGCCCTGTCTGGGCATCAGTACTGGTTAATATTGGTTGTTCGTGGACAAGTAACATAATGTCTTTATACCTCAATGTTTTCATCTGTAAAACAGTTTATATTCCCTGCAGTTCTTACCCTGGAGTTCTGAGGATCAAAGAATATAACAGAGTGCATAGAAAAATACCAAGCACTACATAAATGGAAGGGCTAGATGATCATTATTTCCTTTTGCAACGTGAGCCTAATAATAATATTAACTAATGTTTATTGAACACTTACTATGTGCCAGGCCCTGTGCTAACAGCACAGCTGCCCTCAATGGTGGAGACTATAATTACCCCTGTTTTACAACTGAGAAAACTAACCAAGGCACAGAGAAATAACACTGTACAGGAAGTAGAATATTAGTATTCATTAGGAACTAGGAAACCAGCAAGAATAAGGGCAGGGTAAAGAGGAAATAGCAATAAATATAATTTAAAGAGATGAAAAGAATATACCACTATGACAGGTTCTACACAAATGTGAAGTGAGTGGATTCCTCTTTCAAAAGACACACACCCAGAGGGGAGTAAAAACTCAGTGCTGTTTACAAAAAATACACCTAGGACAAAGAGACAAAGAAAAAAACTGAAAGGTCTGGGAAAACATATTCAAGGTCGATGCAAAGAAAAATAGGACAATGTAGCTATCTGGAGAGCAGACAAACAAAATTTCAAATACTGAGACATCAACAGGATAAAAGTGGTTATTAGATATAATAAAAATAGGTACTGATGGGCCATAAAGCCATAAACCAGCTATATGAAGAAAAACCTTGTAGAAACATAAAAGGAATGAGATAAAAAAATCAGTAGAAGTGGGAAATAAATACATGTACTTCTATGCATAGATGTATGTACACTTGTACATCTCCATATCTGTGTATCTCTCTGTGTATATCTATATTGCAGATTCTGATAAAGAAAGCCCGCACAAATAGGCAGCACATAAAGGGCTTGAATAATGCAACTGACAAACTAAAATTAGAGAAAAAAGACAGAAATAAAAAAGTATTCCACTCAAGAAATCTGAAACAGAAGTACAAAGGGTAACATCTGTTAGGTACTTACCATGTGCCAGGCATTGCTATTAGAATGTCACAAATATTCCCACATTTAATTGTCAAGCACCCCCTGAGACAGACACTTTATTGCTCTTTCCATTTTCCAGATGAGGAAACCAAGACACAGGGAAAGAAAGTACCAGAGGAAGGTCCTGGACCAGTGAAGCCTGGAGCCCAGATTAGAGCAAGGAAGTCTCGTGCCAGAGCCTCAATTAACCTCAACATCATCAACAAAATACTCAAGAAAGAACATATGAAAAGGGGTTTAATACAGATAAGCTAAAATTAAGGAAATAAGAAATAATTTAAAAAAAACTTAGCAAGTTCCTTGACTGGACCACTAAAATACATAAATCCCCGGCTGGTCTGATTCAGTTTGAAAGAGGAAAAGTAAAACTGTTCAACATCACAAATGTAAAGAGAAATATAGCTACCAACGTAGAAGAAAAGAATTATAAGAAAAACATCAGTGCAACACCATGATGGCAAATTCAAAAATCTAAAGGAAATGGATGATTTTCTACCAAAATACAATCTCCCGAACTGCATATAAGGGAAAGCAGATGACCTGAATTGACAAAGGACTTCAACAGAAGTCTAGTTCTTATATAACTAGATAGCATAAAAGAAAAGATGAACGTATTTGATTATATATTCTTACATCTTTGTTATCGTAAAATATAACAGACAAAAGAAAAATAATGGACTGGGAAAAATGTTGGCAACATATATGATAAACAAAGGCTTAAAAAATCCCTAACGTACAAAAAGTTCCAAAGTCAGAAAGACAAAACGATCCTTCAGAAGGATCATCAACAAACTTTAACAGGCAGTTCACATAGGGGAATGCAAATAGTTCATGAACATATGGAAAGCCATTCAATATTATTAACAATAAAAATACGGAATTTAAAACTAGGAAATATCACTTTCCCCCATCACAATGATAAGACATAAAAGGCTTCAGGATATCTAATGCTGGCCAAGGAGTGGGGACAGAGAGTCCCACATCTTGCTGGTGAGAATGTGACCCACCAGTTTTTGGGGGAAATGATTCCAAAGCAGTCCACTTTTAGGACTTTGATCTTCGTAAGCAAATACACCCTAGCGAATCAGGCTACATTACAAGGGGTGGAAAACAGAAATAATCCACATGTCCACCCGTAGGAGACAAGCTGAGTCACTTAAGCTACACTGATTTTATAGATTTAAGGTACATATTTAAAAGAATGAGCTATAGCCACATCGATTGATCTAGAGGAAGTGTATGATAAAGCGCTAACTTAAAAAAACTAAGTTGAAGATAACATAAATAATGCAATACTATTTTTGTTATTAAAATAGGAAATTAACTAAAACCAGACCCTGTCTAGGTTTATAAATAGCTTTGCATATGGAAAGCTGTGCAAACATCCTTCTGGGTTGCTAAATTATTTACTCTAAGAGGAGTAGATTCATAACTTTTATTACATCTCTCAATTCTTTTCACTTGTTATAACAAGCACATATACCTTTTGTAATTTAAAAATTTAATAAAAGAAATTTTAAAAAGGAATTGCTAAAAGTTATGGTATCTCTGCCTGATTTTGGGGAAAAGCCAAAGAAAACCTTGAGAAAGTATATGAAGCTCAGATTTCAGACCCCACCCTGCTACGGCCTGTGGGACCCCTGTAAAACTCACGTTGAAATGTGAGAGCCACTGTGATGATATTAAAAGGCGGGACCTTTAAGAGGTGATTAGGCCTTCAGGGCTCTGCCCTCATGAGTGGATTGATGCTGTTATCACAGGAGTCAGGTCATTGTCTCGAGAGTGGGCTGTGCAGCTGGGCCCTCTCTTGCCCGCTGCCTTCTGCCATGGGATGCTGGCACCGCGCTCCTGGACCTCTCAGCCTCCAGAACCGTGAGCCAAATACATTTCTGTCCATTATACATTACCCAGTCTGTGGATTCTGTTATGGCAGCACAAAATGCATGAAGACACACCCCATAGGCAGTGACTACTCACTGTTTTCCCCACATAACTGCTGGGCAGGGCACTGGCTTCGATGAAATACTTCCTGAGGAGATGTTTGCTGGGGTCAGGACTGTCCAGTAAAATGTAGGAGCAGAAATAGGCCCCGTGCCGAAGCAGGAATATGGCAATGTCTTCATTCCCTAAAAGGACAGAAACAGAAAGCTAAGGGCGTTCGTGTGCAGACAGCGTCGCAGCGGTCAGAAAGGCAGATCGTACGTGTGGAATGGAAACTGACAAGGCACTCGTCCTGGCTACATTTCCCTGATGCAGCAAGTTCCTGTTAGTGGGAGAGTTTTTGTGGGACTTTGCCCTTTGGAGTGCCTCATGCAAAATGCCATTTGCCACACTTGGTCCCTGTCACTGAAATCCCCTTGCAGGGACAAACGAGGGTGCAGATATTTTGATAAAGAAACAGAGAACAGGAGTTGCAAAGGTCTTTCGCAGAAGTGATTTGAGAGCCAGGGGTGAGCGTGAGGACATGTAGAAGCCACGGCTAGTGGCGTGGGCAGGGCTGGCTCAGGTGGGGTGGGAGGACCCACCTGATTTGATGGCCGCGTAGAGAGGCAAGCGCACGATGACAGGAAACTCGTTCTTTCTGACGGCGTAGCTCTCCGGGTCTGCCCCGTGCGTCAGCACCAGGAGTTTCACGATCCCCAGGTGCCCGCGCTGGCAAGCCAAGGCCAGCATCCAGTTCAGCAGCCGCTGGGGGCTGCAGGGACCTGGCGGGAGACGACAGGACAAAGGGAAAGTCCACTGAAGGGTGCTGGTTGCTCCGGTTCCCATCTTCCCTTTGACCATTAATAAAACCGAGCTGTCCTGTTGCCGACTGAAAGTCGCTTCTGTGGGGTTGACAGTCCTTTCTGGAATAGTCCCTCTGAACTGCATGTGACATTTCCCCATATCTTCAATGCCAAGTGAAGAAAAGCAGAATTCAAAACGGCATGTACAGTGTGATTTTAGCTGAATAAAAATGGATGCGTGGAAATAAGACCAGAAAGAGCCACCCCAGTGTTGCAGTATCATATCTGAGCAGTGGGATTCTGAACATTCCCCGCAGCCCCTTCCGCGTCCCATTCCTCGGGGCCTCAGTTTACCCTTTGGTAACATGAGAATAATAACATCCATCCTCCCAAGTTTAATGTGAGGATTACATAGCATAATGTATATTGAGTGCCGGGATCATTAAATCCTAACGTCATTATGTTATTAGAGTACTAGCGCTTTTCTGCATTTCCAAATTATCTGTAAAATACATATATTACTTTAATAAATATAATAAAAATAAAAGCTTTGGTGAAAAAAATAGCTCTAACTCCCCAGCATAAATCTTTTGAGAATTACTCCCTGAAAGAACCGCCCACTTAATTCCAGGATGAAATAACACTTAGCACATTGAATCAACAGGCACAGTGTGGGTTGAAGGGTTACAGTCTCTTCAAGTTCAAAATAGTGCAATATCTTTTGGGTCCAGTTGCCATGGAAAAAACTACCTCATCTTCTGCATTGACACTTCCCAACTGGATCATAACATCATCTCATTTCCAGGGGCACAAGTCCTTAGGGACCATAAGGCTCCCAAATGGGGAGAGAGCAACCTTTCCTTCCGTGATAGGACATTGACCCGGAAACAGGGCAGCATGGCAGGGAATAAAATTCACCAAATAAGGCAGCTGGCATAGGACTTATGCTGGAGCCCGTGCTAAGTCAATGTCCCTATTTCTCCCTCTATTCCTAACCAGAACTAATGATTCAGAGGTATAGTAACAGAAAACAGGTGATCCCTGCTTCATTTACTGCAAGGATACCTAGGTAAGAGAAACATAGTAATCACGATACTAACTTCTGCTGAGATGTAGATGCGTTAATCTTAGGAGGCTGGACCATGATTTTAAGATGAGGAAACCAAACCTCAGAGAGGTTGAGAAACTTGCTGAAGATCCTACAGCTGGTAAATGACAAAGACAAGACTTAAACCCTGCTTGGTCTCAAACCAAAGGGTGCTCTCTTGACCACATGAAACCCCTACCTGTATTCTCCCAGGCCTAAAGCCAACAGCGCTCAGAGAGAGCCCCATTTCGGTCTCCACTGCTCCTCTTCCCTGCTCAGCTGCAGAGACTAGGAGTTTCATAAAGATGTGCTTCAAAGGACCAGCCCCCACCAACCTCTCATCCCTCCCTCTTGTTCTCTAGCTGCCTTGTCTGTCTTCTGGTCTTACCTCACTTCTGCCCACGGCTGCCTGCCCCTCCAGACTGAGAATTCCCAGAGGGCACATGAAGTTTTGCCCACTGCTGCATTTCCTGAAGGGCCCAGCACAGTGCTCTGGAATCCTTCAGTCCTCAGCAGCTCTGCCTGGAGTTGAGTTGAAGATAGGATGCCCCTAGGAGCAGCTGAAAACCACACTGAGGTTCAGCTGAGCTCCCTGCTCTGCAAAAGCAGGCAACTCAAGTCATTCCTTTGCTTGCCTGCCAAGTAAACCCCTATTCATCCTGCAAAGCCCAGCTCAGATGTCAGCCTCCCTTGGAAGACCCCATCCTGCATCCAGACAAGACCACCTGCCAACATGTGTCCCCAGATCTCTGTGGAAATACTTCAACCTCAGCATGATTATGTTGCACAGAGTTACTCCTTTCTGCCTTGATTTCCCCTGCTTGGCCAGGAGCTACTAAATGGCTGGGACACCTTTTAAAAAATTCTCTGTGTCTCTCAAGTTCTTCAGGGGGCTTAGTACTTGGCGATGTTCAACAAATATTAGCTGTATAATTAGGTGACTGGGTCAGCTGGCATAGACTCTTCATTAGAACAGAGCTAATTTTGGGGCTCCCTGAAAAGAAGGAGTCACCTTTGGCTCCTCAAGAGCACCCAGGCCCCTCCCTGCCCTCCTATGTCTTGCCTCACATAGTCTGCTTTATGGGCCCAAAAACTGCACTGATTTCTGCCTCGTGCCCTCTCCAGACACATGAGAGAGCGCCAGCTTGGAACTAACTCTGAGCACAGATCTACCTCAAAGCACACAGTTGGACACCCCCAAACAGGACTGCTACTTAATGGGTGGGGCCCAATGCAAAATGAAAAGAAGGAGGACCTTGATTTAAAATTTATGAAAATTTCAAGATGTTAACTACAGAGTGTTGAGCCATGAGTAGGCCCTTTTAGGAGCAGGGCCCTGTGTGACTACACAGTTGCCACCCCCAGCAGGCTGGCCCTGCTTCCAAGCTAAGTGCTAACTCCTGAAGACCACTGCTAGGGTATGCCTCAACCTAGAGCTGTAGCGATGCCTGCTTGGACTGGTACAGCAGTGCTGAGACAAGGCCACTGTGGGAAATTAATTACAGGAGACCAGGACGCCTTGAGTGTACCAGAGAAAAAAGTTACTTATTACTAGAAAAGCTACCTAGTGTGATATATCCATACAAAGGAAGGTCATTCAGCCATAAAAAGAAATAAACTGTCAAGTCATGAAAAGGCATGGAGGATCCTTAAATGCATGTTGATAAGGGAAAAGAGTCAGTTTGAAATGCTACACACTGTACCACTCCCCTTGTGTGACACTCTGGAAAAGGCAAAGCTCTGGAGACAGTAAAAAGATCAGTGGTTGCCAGGGGTCAGGGGAGGGAGGGACGAATGCACAGAGCACAGAGGGTTTTTAGGGCAGTGACACTACTCCGTATGATATGACAATGGTGGGTACACGTCATTATACATTTGTCCAAACCCATAGAATGCACAACACTAAGAGTGAACCCTAACGTCAACTATGGGCTTTGGTTAGTGATACTGCATCCACATTGGTTTATCAGTTGTGACAAACGTACCGCCTTAGTACACAATGTAAATAATGGGGACACTGTGGCAGAGGGTTATGGGAACTCTGTACTTTCCAATCAATTTTTCCATAAACCTAAAACTGCTCTAAAAAAACAAAGTCAATTAATTCTAAGAAAGCAACGTCACTCTATATTCTTTATCAAACATGGTGTGCAAGAATTTACTTCGTGAGTTAATGGGAGTGAGAGGTGGGACGCGGTGGCAGGCGGTTGTCACGTTGCTTAGATTGTCAGCTGGACGGCCCAGGTTTCTTGATCTCAGTATTCGTGGAAGCATGAAGAAATAACCATTTTGGGGTGAAGCCTAAGAAGAGGGTCCCCTGAGAGGTGGTAAGGAACTCCTGCCCTGTGATTTACCTGGTAAGGACTCGAGCAACTCCTGCACAACTTCCACGTGCCCAAAATGCACCGCCACCACGGCTGGGTTGTCATCGGTGGGCTCTGTCGGCAGCTCCACCCGCCGCTCGGTGAGCAGATACCGGACCATCTCCAGATCCCCGTGGGCCGCCGAGATGCTCAGAAGGTGGCCCTGGTCAAAACAGGACAGGGCTTCAGTGAGACAAGCTCTATCTGGAATTGCCAAGAGAGTCGACTTTGAGCGCTTCGCCAGGTCCCTGGGCCAGCCTGGAGTTGCATTGGCCAGGACAACAGCACCCTCCAAGTGCAGCTGTGGAGCACTTGAAATGTGGCTGGTCCGAAGTGAGAGGAGGAGAGTGTGAATTCACATGTGATTTCAAAGACCTAGTACAAAAAGGGTGAACTATCTTATCAATAATTTTATGTTCACAAGAATGGAAAAACAAGCACCACATGTACTTACCATCAAATTGGTATTAATTGACCAACACTTAAGTGCACATATAGTAGTAACATTCATCAGGTGTTGGGTAGGTGGGAGGTAGGAGCAGGGGATGAGTATATTCACACCTAATGGGTGCAGTGTGCACCGTCCGGGGGACGGACACGCTTGAAGCTCTGACTTGGGTGGGGCAAAGGCAATACACGTAACCTAAACATTTATACCCCCATAATATGCTGAAATAAAAAAAGGTAAAATAAATAAAATAAAAAATAATTTTATGTTGGTTACATGTTGAAGAGATGATTTTTAATATAATCAGGTTAGATAAGATGATATCAACATTTTACTGTTTTACGTTTACTTTAATGTGGCTACTAGAAAATTACATAGTATCCCTGCGGCTCAGACTCTATTTGTACTGGGCAGCACTGCTCTTGACCACTGGCTGCATGAGGATGGGGACCATGGGATATCCCCTCCTGGCATAGAGCCAGAGCTCAGTTATCAGCCAGTACATGCTGAGTGAACTTCAGGAGGAGGGAAGGCAGCCAGGCTCCATGAAGAACCATCCTGCACTTTATCCATAAATGGAGTGTGACAGAGAAGAGTCCACAGATCTGAATTCAGGGGCAGAGATCCTCCAGCAACATGCAGTGGGGTTCTTGACTTGTTAGCCCAGAGGAAGAAAAGGATAAGGTGGGAACTGGACCTAAGCCAGAGTTCATACTTTGTTCCAGCCATTCTGATATGGAAAGGCTCTGTGAGGTGGGCCATGTATTAACACGTGGGCAAGGACATGGAGGTTCAGAGAGGTCTTGTAGCTTGCCCAAGATCACACAGCTAGTCACGGTGTGCCACAGTGGCTGTCTTAGTCTAATGTAAGAAATGCCCTTGACTTTTCACGAACTCTCTTGGGTCAGAGAAAAGGATGCTCAGATGGATGCTGGATTGGCGTGTGAAGTGTTCGATTGCATTACTGAAACTTTAAACCCTCTGGAACTTGGCTGTTTCCCTTGGGCTTGAGCATCAGTGTGTGTAAAGAGGCAGATAGGGAACCCAAGTTGGAATGGGACAGCCAGTGCCACTGTCAACATTTACTGAGGACCTTCTGTGTAGAGGAGGCAGGGCTGGGCACTGAGGATGCTAGGGGCGATTTCTGGCCCCCATGAATTTACAATTAAGTTGCAGGTATAAAACAGCTCCAACTAGCATATTTACTTGTATAGTTTAGAAAACAAGTGTCTTTGGAGATCGCTTTAGGGTGAGTTGGGCAGGATTGGGTGAGTGGAGCCCCCAAGGAAGTGAACTGATATTTATTAAGCTCTCACCACGTGCTGGATGCTACACTGAATACTTTATTTACGTGGCCACATTTAATTCTCCCAGCACTCATGCCAGCAATGTATCCGCATTTCTATTTTACGGGTGACAAAATGAAAGCTTGCTCACGGTTAGGGAGTTATGGTCAGTAGAACAGCCCAGGACTTGAACTGGGGTGTGTCTAGCTCCAAAGCTCATGCCTGTCCATTCCGTCCAAGACTTCCTAGAAAAGGTGGGACTTGGGGAAGGCTCAGGTTCTATAAGTGGAGCAAATGGGCTGGTCTTGGGAGGTGTGTCTGACAGGGACGGTGAGGGACAGTCCAAAGGACTGGAACTATTTGGAGGACAGTAGAGTCATATATTCAGTATGACCAGAAAAGAAAGTCCCCCCCCCTGCCACTCTGCCCAGGGTGGGGCTCAGTACCCAGCCGTTCCGGGAAAGCACTTGCATTATGGAGAGAAGCCACGGTGATTGATTAAATGATTCACTGCACACAGCTAACAGCTGTGCAGACCATCGGTTAGAGACTTAAAAGCCCCATCCTCACGAGGTGGTAAAGTGATGTCATAGGAGCCAGCCAAGGCCAAGAGGGACCCAGAGGGTGGGAAAGGTCAGAGCTGGCTCTCTGGCTGGAGACAGCCCAGAGGCTCGGTAGTACGTATTTATTTTCACCCAAACAGCATAGAAAAGTATAAAGTAAAAAGTAGGCCTCCCCCTCTGCCTCCACTTCCCAACTCCTCTCCGCAAAGGAAATCGCTCTCACACAACCTTCCAGAACTTGTTTATCCATACGTACTCACAGCTAATCCCAAATAAATCCTTTTTCACTTCATTCATTATGACTTTTACTGGCAATGTAACATACCTAGAGAAAAGTACAAGCATTGTAAGTGGTTAGTTTCACGCACGGCCACTTGAACACACCCACGTAACTGTCTCAGACCAAGGAACAGGACACTACCTGTGCCCAGGAGCTCCCCTTGTGCCCTTCTGGTCACTGCTCCACCAGAGGAATCACTATCCTGATTTCTAACACCATGGATTTGCTTTTGCCAGTTTTTAAACATTATAAAAGTGGAATTGTACTTAATTTTTTTCTTTTAAACTTTTTGCTTTGAAATAATCACAGATTGACAGAAAGTTGCAGGGATGGCACTGGGAGGACCTGAGTCTCCTTCACCAGTTTCCCCCAGTGGTGACATCACCCGTCATGGCAGGAAGACATCAGAATCAGTATTTAGTACAGTGTGTATACATAGTTCTGCCATTTTGTCACATGTGGAGATTTATGCAGCCGCCACCGCAATCAAGCTACAGAAGTGTCCCATTACCACAGGGACCTCCCTCACACCACTCCTTTGTAGTCTCACCCATCCTCCTCCTCTCTACCAACCCTACCCCTGGCAGCCACCAAGCTCTCTATAATTTTGCCATTTTGAGAATGTTATATAAATGGAATCACAGAGAATATACAACCTTTTGAGATTGGCATTTTTTTTTTTCACTCAGCATAATGCCCTAGAAATCCATTTGAGTTGTTGCACATTTCAACAGAGTTCCTTTTTGTGGCTTACTAGTACTCCGCGGTATGTTGAACTATTCACCAACTGAAAGTTTTTGGTCGTGTCCTGTTTTTGGCTGTTAAAAATAAAGTTGCTATGAACAGTCACGCACAAGTTTTTGTGTGCCCGTAAGTTTTCATCTCTCAAGGATAAATGTTAGTTCAATTGCTGGATCATAATATAAATGTATTTTTCATTTTTTGAGAAACTGCCAAACTATTTTCCAGAGTGGCTGTACCATGTTACATTCTCACTAAACATCAGAGATACAGTTTCTCTGTATCCTGGTCTGAATTTGATATTGTCACTATTTTTAATTTTTGCTGTTGGAAAAGGTGTGTAGTGATGTATCATTGTTTTAATTTGCATTTCTCTGATGGCTAAGGATGTTGAAGGTCTTTTCATTTGCTTATTTGCCATCTGTCTATGCTCTTCAGCACAGTGTTTGTGCATTCATACATTTTCTATTTGGATTGTCTGCTGTTTAATGTTGAGTTTTGAGAGTTCTTTATATATTTTAGATAGGAATCCTTTGTCAGATATGTAGTTTGTAAATATTTCTCTCACCCTGTGGTTTGTTTTTCTCACTGTCTTAACAGGTGTTTCTCAGAGTTAAAGTTTTTAATCTTGATGAGGTCCAGTTTACCAGTTTTTTCTTTTATGGATCATTTTCAATGGATTTTCTGTGTAAACTGTTATGTGATCTACAAATAGAGGCAATTTTATTTCTTTCTTTCGGGTAGAGACAATTCTATGTCTTTCTTTCAGGTCTGTTTGTCTTTTATTTCATTTCCTTGCCTTATTGCACTGGTTAGAACTTCCAGCAATCCACTGAATGGTATTATATTGAATATAATGATGTCATGATTATTTTCAAATGGAACTTTCACTATCATATTGAGAGTGGACACCCCTGCCTTGTTCCTGATCTTAGGGGAAAGCAGTCTTTCATCATCAAGTATGATGTTAGTTGTAGGTTTTTTGTAGGTGTTCTTTATCCAGGTGAGGAAGTTCCCCTCTCATCCTAATTTTCTGAGAGTTTTATTTTTTATAATAGTATTGAATTTTGTCAAATGCTTTTTCTGCATCAATTAATATGATGAGGTAATTTTTCTTTTTTAGTCTATTAACATGGAGGGCTACAGTGACTGATCATTGAATAGTGAACCAGCCTTATATCCTTGGAATAAACCCCACTTGGTAACAGCTTATAATTCCTTTTATATACTGCTGAATTCTACTTGCTAATATTTTATTATTCATGATGGACATTGTTGTATACTTTTCTTTTTTTGTACATCTTTGGTTTTGGTGTTGGGATAATATAGTCTTCATGAAAGTGATGAAAATTTTTCCCTCCTCTTCTATTTTCTACAAGACACTGTGTAGAACTGATGTTAATTCTTTAAATGTTTGGTAGAACTCTCCAGTGAAACCATCTGGGCCTGTAATTTGTACAAGCTCTTTGTCAATTAAGGATATTAGCCACATTCCTTCTTATTTTGTCATAATCCTTGACTCTTACTTATGGTATATATTTATAACTAAATTTTGCATTTTTATGAAATCACAGACTTATCCATTTTTTTTTTCTGAACACTGTCTCAACGTCCAATCAGCTGGGATTTTACCAGTCCCGGATCCAAGGGAGAAGCCGCCTTTTAGGGACCTTCTCGATTTTGAGTTGCTGCTGGCCACGATGCCAGGCAGAAGAGACCCACACCCAAAACTGTTTTCCTTTATTCAAATATTGGCTGGAGTGCCCTTTCTCAAAACTATCGTACCACTCCTTTTAGTGACTCTCCCACCCTCAAGATGAAGTCCCAGCCCCCGGCTCTTCAGGTCCCTGCTCCCCTTCCCCTTTTCAGCATCTCCTGCTGCTGCCATATGCCCGAGTCTTTCCTCCATGCCAGCTGGGGCAACTCACAGCTCTGAAATGAGCCACCGTCTCCGGCTGCTTGGCCACTTGGCACAGACTTCAGGTACTGTTTGTTGTGCACCGGTCCTCTCTGTTGGAGGCCTGTTGATGTCAGCCCACAGCTCTGATCTGCTTGTGTGCACAGCCCAGCTCTCCCCGTGCAGCAGGGTGGCCCTTTGCCATGTCTGCCATGAATTCACGATTGCAGGCAGCCCAAATGCCCTCCTCTCAACGATCTGCAAGCATGTTATACTGCCCCCCACCACCCTCAATCTCTTACATTTCTGACAACAGGCTGGAAGTTTAGGAACTGAATTATTTCTAACTATTAATTAAATAGAGACATTTTAACCTACGCAAATCAAAGTAATGCAAATAAAATACCAAAAAAGTGAAGAATCCCCCACAGGAGCAAGAATGTGGCAATGGCCTTCTCTAGTTGTTGGTGCAAACATTAATCTGAACAAGCTTTTTGGGAAAACAGTTTGGCATGTTTGCAAAACCCACATTCTCAATCCCTGCAAATCTATGCTAAGAAAATAGCCTTATAATAAGAAAATAATTAGGCAAAAATGTTTGATACAGCATTATTCATATTTGTAAGGAATTAGAAACAATTCAAATATCCAACCAAGAGGAACAGCTGGGTGAATGCGGTTTTTCTATCAGATGGAATGTCGTGCAGCCATTGAGGGTGATGCTCACAAGGAATTTATACTCAGATGGAAAATTCTTGATATGGTATGATGTGAGAACAAGCAGTATATGCAAAACTATGTATAAAACATACAGAGAGAGAAACCGTGTCTATATTAGAAACAACAACAATGTGTGCTCAGATCGACAGGCTGGAAGAAAATACACCCAAACTGTTAAGTGGTATTGTTTGGGTGTTACTAGGAATATGGTAACTTTTTTGTTCTTTTTTTCCCCACTTTTATATGTTTTCCAAATTTTCATTTTTGAGCATGTGCTATTTTTATAATGACAAAAAGTATAAAAGAATACTGTAGATTAAATCTTCAGATGGCACTTTGTTCTTTGCATTTAAGTGACCTCCCATCCACGTCCCTCAAAGGCCTCACATGAAAAGGTGGTGAGGAGCCTGCTTAGGTGACATCAGACTGAGAACACGTCAACTCGAAAGGCATGGCAATCACAAATTTATATGGCAAATAAGGTATTTCCAGAATGCAATAAAAAAGTTCATTATATATGACAATAACAAGCAAATAATCTGAGCAGTGATCTTCGTCCAGCCCAGGACCGCAGCTGTGGCCCGAGGGGTGGGCATTCACCATACCTTTTCCAGCTGGGACTCGCTCTCATCACAGGCCTCTCTGAGCAGGTCCCAGGCCCTGCTGAGGTCTCCCCGCCTGTACGCCGCATGAATGCCTTCCGTCCTGGGGGACCGTGCTGTGGCATCACCGCCTGGCGTGGACGGCTTGTTGCCCATGTCCCCGGCACCTGTGTGAAGGAAGCATACACAGAGTCACCGTCACTGCCATCGTGCTCTCGGGAGTCATCGGAGGGGACAGCAGAGGGATGCGCTGTCCATAACGCAATTTTGGAGGCTGTGGGAAGAGAAAAGAATGGCCCTGATATGCTGTTTGCCACCAAGCACCTGCCACCCCGGGGACCTGCAACCTTTCGAGAAGCGTCTTCCTGAGGCTGGTGCTGAAGCCCGGCTCTCTGCAAAGGCACAAGGCAGCTGAGCACAGCTCGTAGGATTCTGCAGTGAGACTGCCACCTGGAGCTGTTCCAGGGCACCGGGACAGCTGCCTTGCGGGGAGCTGCCAGGCTGATCTCACCGACAGCAGCAGAGGAGCAGGCACTTTGGCAGGAGAGCTGGTCCCAGCCAAACAGTCCCACTGCTATGTCCCTCGGGGGGACCGAGTATCTTATGGTGGAAGAATGACAGGTCAAATTCTGGGGGTGTGGAAATCTATAGGCTTCCCCAAGCCCCTCCCTGCCTATAAAACTCCACAAAGAGCACAGGATTTAGAATCGGTTGCCCTCAGTCCATATCTGCCCCTGCACAATTGTGTGATGATCCTGGGCAGTCCTGAGACTCAGAGCCGAGGACGTGCTTGGTCCACTGGTGTGGGGCTGTCCAGGTCAGCTGAGCACCTGGAGCTACTTGGGAGAGGAGGCCGTGTATGGCATCGTGGGCCATTCAATAAATGCACAGGGTGTGTGCTGAGCAGCCGCGGTAGACCAAGCTCGTGCTCAGATACAGAGGGAAAGGAAGGCACCTCTGCCCTCACTGAGCTTCCACTCTAGAATGGGGTCCACAGCTAGGGGTTTGTGGACCCCAGACAGCAGACAAACAGGCTTTAGAAGTTCCCCAAACATCCTAAAATTGTATACAAAACTCTGTGCATGTACGTGTGTGTGTGTGTGTGTGTGTACATTTTTCCGGGGAAAAAATTCAAGGCCTCTATCAGATTTCCAAAGAGGTTAGTGAACCAGAGTTAAAAGCTCCATCTCTACAGATATTACAGAAAAGACTACAGTGAATGGTGAGTTAAATTCTGATTGTGTTGAGCGACAGCAGAAGTAGGGAGAGAATTCTCCTGTGAAATTGATCATATGAACTGGGTCGTTCTTGTCATACTCAACTAAAACAGAGTCGAGAAGCCAGTGAGAAGAAGCACTTGTATAACATCACTCCAAAAATATAGTTCTCTACAAGTCTGACCACTAAAACTACTTAGTGTAACTGAAACCAGTTTTATCTAATAACTACTAAACCAACCTACTGCAACTCTAAAATTAGTTTTACCCACAATCGTCACCCACCAATCAAAACTTGCTAACTCCCCCAAATCTTACTAATACCAGTAAACTTTCTCAAAAACAATATGTAACAGTTCTGTTTTTTATAAATCCCCTAATGTTCTCTTTATTCTTCAAACATACCAAAAACCACCCAGTCTATACATATGCCCCAAATTACAATTCTTATATCCGAAATAAAACATTACGTTTAAAAATTCATCTTTCCAGGCCGGGCGCGGTGGCTCATGCCTGTAATCCTAGCACTCTGGGAGGCCGAGGCGAGCAGATCGTTTGAGCTCAGGAGTTCGAGACCAGCCTGAGCAAGAGTGAGACCCTGTCTCTACTAAAAATACAAATAAATTAGTGGGACAACTAAAAATATGTAGAAAAAATTAGCAGGGCATGGTGGTGGCGTGTGCCTGTACTCCCAGCTACCCGGGAGGCTGAGGCAGGAGGATCGCTTGAGCCCAGGAGTTTGAGGTTGCTGTAAGCTAGGCTGACACCACAGCACTCTAGCCTGGGCAACAGAGTGAGACTCTGTCTCGAAAAAAAAAAAAAAATTCATCTCTCCATGTTTATTTTGACTTTGACACTATCACTGTTGGCCAAGTTCACACAGCCAGGAGAGGCAAACTGGGACCGCAGTTTGCAGGCTGGAGCTAAACCCACCCCATTTTCTTGCTGCCTCTTTCTCTTTAAAGGGATGAATAAAACAGGCTTTAGATTTTTTTTTTAAATTATTAAATATAAATGCTGAGCAAAATTGGCTTACAAACATACACATCACAAAAGTGAATCACATAATAGCAGCTAAAATTTAGAAAATTAAAAAAATTATTTATTTACAATAGCATAAAAATTACATGCTTAGAAATAAATTTAACAAAAGATGGGCAAGATGTGTACACGTAAAGCTATAAAACAACTGAACTGAACAAGGCCTATGTAACTGGAAAGACATCCATACTCATGGATTAGGAGACTCAATAGTATTAAGATGTCAATTCTCCCTGATTTTATACATAGATTCAGTTTAATTCCAGCCATAATTCTAACAGGTGTTTTTATGTTGGTAGAAACTGAGAGCACGATTTTCAAATTTGTATGGAAATCTGAAGAACCTAGAATATCCAAAGCGATCTTGAAAAAGAAGAGAGTTGGAGAATTTACACTACCCGAATTCAAGACTTTCTCTAAAGCTACAGTCATCAAGACAGTGTGGTACTGGCATAGACAAATAGCTCCAAAGATAGGATAGAAAGTAGAGAAATAGAATACTTGTACATCCAATTGATTTTTGACGTGAGTGCTAAAGCAATATAATGGGAAAAGCAAAGTCTTTTCAACAAATGGTGATGGAACAACTGTAAATGCTCATTTAATAAAGAGAAGCCCTGCCCCCACCTCTCGACATACACAAAAATTAATTTGAGATGGATCATGGACCTAAACATAAAGGCTAAAACTCTAAAGCTTCTAGAAAAACACATAGGAGACTATCTTCATGACTTGAGAGTAAGAAAGGGTTTCTTAGATGAGACACAGAAAACACTAACCATGAAAGAAAAAACTGCTAAAGTAGACGTCATCAAAATTTAGAACTTCGGCCCAACAAAAGACACCATTTAAAGATGAATAGGCAAATGACAGACTGGGATAAAATATTTGCAAAACATGTATCTGAAAAGGAATGGTATCCAGAATATAAAAACTCCTATAACTCAATAATAAAAAGACAAATGATCCAATTAAAAATAGGCAAAGATTTGAACAGCAGAAGATATTCAGAGAGCTCTATATCATTAGTCATCAGGGAAATGCAAATGAAAACCACAATGAGACACCACTACCTCCTACCAACATGGCTAACATTTAAAAAGACTGACCATACTTGGTGAGGATATGGAGTAACCAGAATGCTCATACCTTCCGGTTACAGTGTAAAATGGTGTAATCACTTTGGAAACAGGTTTAGTGGTTTCTTATAATACTAATCATATACCTACCTTACGACCCAGCAATTCCATTCTTATTTACCCAAGACAAATACGTCCGTAAGAATTTATCAAAGAGTGCTCATAGAAGCTTTGTTCATAGTATTTCCAAACTGTAAATAGCCCAAGTATCTGTGGACAGGAGACTGGATAAACAAACTGTGGTATGGTAACCACTCAACAATAAAAGGAATGAACTGTAGATCCACGAAATGACTGATAGGAATTTCAAAAACGTGATGTTGAGTGAAAGAAACCTTGCACAAAAATGATTCCATTTATATGCTGTTATAATCCACAGTGAAAAAACAATCAGAAGAGGGGTTCCTGAGAGTAGGGTGGGCAGTGACATTTACCAGGGGAGGGACATGCCAACATTGGGTTGATGGTTCTATATCTTCTTGGAGTTTTCATTACCTAAGTGCTATATTTGTCAAAACTTATCCAATAGCCCGTTTAAGATATGTGCCCATTACTTTTTATACACTTTACCTAAAAAAACTATAAACAATATTGAACCTTAGTCCATAACATGCAAGCTGAAGTATTTAAGGGGGAAGTGTACAGATGTTTGCAATATACTGCACAATGTACTGAAAATAGGATAGATAGATGGATAGAAATGTAAGAGAGAAATTTTAGAAAATGTTAATGGTAGAATCTAGGTAGTAGTAGGTATATGGGTGTACATGGTTCAGTTCTTTCAACTTTATTTCACGTTTGAAATTTTTCATAACAAATTGTTGGGGGAAAACGTGAGTCACAATGTCATACCCTAAATGCAGGGCTTGCCATATGACATAACAGAATGAGCTCTGCCACCAACGCAGAAAAATCCTGCTCCGTGGAAAGGCAGAGCAAGCTGCTTACAGAGTAAAGGCCCTTAATACCCTTCAGGGTCTTACAACTCACACTAAGCCGTGACTTGCACCATTTCAAAGGCAACCGTTCTGAAAATCCACGTAAGTGGATGATCATCACAAACAATCTGTATCATCCCTGAAACACCAACGCAGCTGTGTCTGGGTGGAGATTATTGTTTTTTGGCTATGTATTTTTGAAAGATGTATCAGGAAAAGCCTTGCCATGTAAGTAAGTGGTTATAGATGTGAATAAGGTAGCTTCATTTCCCAGCACACACTAACAGTCCCCATGAATTATTTACAGTCAGGGACCCTGAGACATCTGAGAGCAGGCCGGAGGGAGAAAAGCCATTAGTAGGGTCGAGAAGGCGGTGGAATCAACCGCAGCATCATCCGTCAGAGGGGGCACTTAATTGTGTCATCGCTCATCTTTCAGAATTAAACAAATAGCTCCCTTATCTAGTAAAAGACGTGTGTGTGTGTGTGTGTGTGTGTGTGTGTGTGTGTGCACGCGCGCATGTGTGAGTGCATAAGCAGGCTTAACGTAACCTCTTGTGTATATGTTAGGAACATAAATACAAACAGTTAAACAGTTAAGCCCAAGTTAAGGGACATGGTGAAGGTGGAACTAAGGACATATGCAGGTTATAAGGCGCCTATGAAATTACAAGGGCGAATTTACTTTAACTCGATTTTTACATAATGTCATGTATGTAGAATAAATGACATAAAAAGAATCTAGAACTTGCTCAGTTCTCTTTGTGTTTTAAAAATGTGGTGTTTTTCAGTGTCAAATCTGATTTTCCTAATTCGCAGGGACAATGCATATCCACTCTCTCCGACCTGTGGGCTGGGGGTCCAGTCCAATCCAGTTGTTGGAAGAATATTACAGGACAACACCAGTTAAGGCACATGCATTTAATTTCATCTGCCAACCTCATTTAATTTCCTGAAATTATAAACACAACGGTTAGCATTTATTTAAGTGGGGGAGGGGGGAGACAAAAGTGCTAATGATGAGAATGATGGATGGGTTATGGAGAAATTAGTGATAGAATCAGAAAAGATTTTTCTTCTTACTTCCCAAGTTCTCTGTCATGGAATTATATGACTGCTTCATTAAAAACTTTAAAGAAATTACAAAAAGTAATTAAAGAACACATTCCCATTGAAAAAATTAAATAATACATAAATACATGATATAAAAGGCAGAAGCCCCGGCTTATCACCATCAGACACCTTTTCCTATAGGTAAATATTTACTTTCATAGTCATTTTTCCCCTAAAATATCATAGTTTTAAATTGGAGAACTGGTGACTTTTGATTTAAGCTTGAAACATAGGGAAAGTATTTATACTATTTGTGATTATTCAGTTATTTGTGCTTATTCATCAACTATTATCCGTAATTACATTCTTTAATACAGTAAAACATCTCAGTTCTAAATACTTTCTTCATACAGATTTAAAATTCATGTTACAAATAAAATGGGAGCAAACTTATTCTATTTCAATAAAACGTTAATATCCCACATAAGTAGCTAGAGATAGTAGGAAAATAATAGAATGTTTTAATGGTTCACTTTCAAATTAAAAAATCCTTTTCTTTAAATTATAATTTGTGTCATTATTTTCCTATACAGCAATGAAAATTTCATATGTATACATATATGTGCAAAGTTAATATGCTTCAACTGAGAACTAAGCAAAGGAGGAGAAGGGTAAACTAACAGCACAGTTTATCTTTTTTCAGGGTTGGTTGGTGCTGCTAGTTTGATTTTAGGAGACAGTCAATTAGAATTAGGAACTAGTAAGGGAAGACTATAAATGCAGTGGATTCCTTGGGTTATGGAGTCAGCACATGTAGAGCTATTTAGAATTCAAGAACTATTTACAATAAGCTAATAAGTGAACATATTTCTAGTTGCGGATAAATGTTAGTATTCACTATATCCTGGCACTTCAACATGCTGGACTTGGATGGTAAATTAAAGTTCATTATGTAAAGATGTAATTGGTTTCAAAAAAAAATAACACATTTTAAAACCAGGGAGAGGCAAAAACCTGCCTGTCGGGTATAATGAACACTATTTGGGTGATGGACACACTGACGGCCATGACCCAAGCAATACAAAAGCGATCCATATAAACAAAAACATTTGCACCCCCTTAATACTTTGAAACAAAAAAATTAAAACCTACAGAACCAGAGCATCATTTAGTATTTGATACTTACTTTCAGTTTAATATTCTATTTTTAAAGAAATCCTTTCAGTAACACTGTATGTTTCACAGAGCCATTTCTAGGAGAAATGATTTAAGTCGCCAATAACTCCATCTCTGAATATCATTTCCATAATTCATGTTTTACAAAAACAAATTATCCTGACTACAGAAAAACTAACAGAAAATATTCTTCTTTCTCGGTGCTTTGGGGAAGTAATAAAACAGAATTCCCCGACTACGACAGAGTAATGCCTGACTGTGACACCGTGTCCCCTACCCCAGCAGCACGCGGCGCTCTGCAGGCACAGCTCAAAAGACACCTCCTTTGTCTGTCCATCCTGGAGTCTGTCTGTCCTTATGACCCAACAAGACATTCTTACCTTTTCTTCTAGAACAGTAATTAAGTCATTCTCTCCTGGAATAAAATTCTCTCTCTATTGTTTTTTCCTATAAATCTAGGACAATAGAGAAGTGATGTGAAAGTGGCTTTAATTCCATGAGGTCTAAATGCTGGCCTCTTGCGTGTGTGTGTGTGTGTGTGTGTGTGTGTGTGTGTGTGTGTATTTCTCTTAATGCCACCAAAGAAAACACATATGATGAAAGGCAAATGCTGTTTGTCAATTCAGAATGTGTGGCATCCTCTGTATGTCCTTAAAAAGACACTGCCATTTTATTGCTCTCCAAGAAATTTTTTTATTGCATTCACCTCCATCAACAGAATAGCAAAAAGTAAAAATGATCCATCAACTAACTCACAGCTTATTGCAGAACAAACAAGACTAAACTTTAGGATGCTACTGACCTGGTCATAGTTGTTTAATGACCTTCCTGTGCCATCCTCCACTGAGTCCCCATGTGGCCAAAGCACTGGGGAAGAGGGGCCGTCCCTCCCCAGAGAAGACAACTCCCGGCACTTCGGGGGCTTGCCCTCTGCTGCCCTGGGTTTGCCAGCTCTCAGCTGGGAGGATGCTTCTGTCTTTGCCAGAAAACACTCCAGGGTTTTAGCCTCAGCAGCAGTTTTCATCTCTGGGTCATATTACGGTGAAATCCAACCTTATTGGATTTCTTGAGGGAAGATGCAGAGGTTGGCGGGTGTGGAGGGGAGGGCGGCGACCCAGCCCCCAGGGTGACCTGTGACGGACAGTAATTCCTCCCGGGGTTCCAGATGGCCAGGGCTCAGCCCATCCTGCTGGGCCACTCCACCGGCATCTCGCAGGAAAGCAAAGACCAGGCCTGGCTCCCAGCTCCCACGGAACAGCTCCAGCTCGGAGGCCAGCATTTCTCAGACCACAAAGGCTTCCCAGCACAGACTTACAACTTCTTTGTGGCTATCCTCACCAAATCACTACGAATTTTTTCTAGTAAAAGGGAGATGTGTAGTTACATATACAGACAGGTTGGTCCCACAGGGGGAAACGGCGCGTAAAAGTGCTATTTGCTTTAGTAATAAAAGATACAATTAACCATAAGATACCATGTTATGTCCACCTGACACAGTAAAAAAATGGAAAGACTTATAACATATATTGCTGGCCAGAGTGTGGTGAAATCAGTACATTCTCGGGTACATTTGCCATCGTGGGATGATATTTCAGAAAGCTGGAGGACCACACTACACAAGACCCAGGGGAGATTCCACTGGTTCACCCGTGGTTTTCTCTCCTAGGAATTTACCTGCAGAAATAATATGGCACACACCAAAAGATCCACTCCTGAGCACTGAGGCTGATCCTGCGAATCTCCCTGCAATAGTTGAAGGACAAAGTGGCCCAGCAGGCAAGTGGCCCACACCAGAGAATTAGGGCGTGGCATAGAGCAAAGTGGTGCCCAGGGGCCAGCATGGGACTTGGGGCTGGATTTCTGTCATTTAATTGAATGCTCACAGCGGCACCATGAAGGAGGTGACCTGGCTGTCATTTGACAGAGGAACCAGGCCAATACTGAGACACGAAAAGTTCACCAAGTGACAGAGCTGGCAAGGAGCAGGGCGGGAGGGACCCCAGAGCCCAGAGAGTCCCCAGGATGCAGCTTTCCAATTTAGCACCTCATGGCACTTCAGAGTGAGGGGCCATGGTTCAGTCATTAGAACTGATGATAATGACAACTAAAGAGACATTTGAAAAACACCGGTCATATAATATTAATAATATAGTTTAATATTATAAACTAAAAGAGTAGAATATGCAGCATGGACTGTAAAACGTCATGGGGAAAATACAGAACACGGAACACTGATCAACACCATTCGAAAATATGCAAAGTGAAAGAATTTATTCCACGTTCATAGATTATGTGTGATTAAAACGCTTTGGGAAAAAAATGTTCCTAATGAGTATGTTGTTTATTTGTTTTAAATGTTCATGTCAGCTTTATTTGTAATGGCCTCAAACTGGAAACAACCCAAGTATCCTTCAGCAGGTGAGTGGAGAATACATTGCAGTACATCACACGATGGAATGACACGCAGCAGCAAAGAGAAACATACTGATATGCACGACTTGGGTGGATCTCAAGTGCATTATGCTAAGTGAAAAGGCCAATCTCAATAGTTTATATACTGTATGTTGCCACCTAGTGAGTACTGATAGCATATACAGTCTATAATTTCCGTTTGTAAAAACTGAGTCTGCCTCTCTCTTCCTTCTCTCTGTCTCTGTCTCTCTCTCTCTCTGTTTAGAAAGAAGACCTCAAAGACACACATAAATGATAGCGGCTGTTGCCTTTAGCACAGCGGTCCCCAACCATTATGGTACCAGGAATCAGTTACATGGAAGACAAATTTTCCACATATGGGGTGGAGGCATGGTTTTGGGATGATTCAAGCATGTTACATTTATTGTGTAGTCAAACCTCTCTGCTAATGATAATCTGTATTTGCAGCCACTCCCCAGCGCTAGCATCACCTCCTCGGCTCCCCCTCAGATCATCAGGCATTAGATTCTTACAAGGAGTGCACAACCTAGATCCCTCACATGCATAGTTTACAGAAGGGTTCGCGCTCCTATGAGAATCTAATGCTGCTGCTGATCTGACAGGAGGCAGAGCTTACGAGGTGATGCAAGCGATGGGCAATAGCTATAAATACAGATGAAGCTTCACTTGCTCACCTGCTCCTTACCTCCTGCTGTGTGGCCCTGTTCCTAATAGACCACGGACAAGTACCAGTCCTCGGCCTGGGGGTTGGGGTCCGTAGCTTTAGCAGATGAAATGACTCGAGTTTTTTTTTTTTTTTAATTTCTGTTTTTCTGTGTTTTCCAATATCTTTTTTTTGCACTAAGCTTGTATTGCTATTGAGATTATGAAAGAAAATATTAAAAGGTGAAGTGTATCCAGCAAAATGTTAATTGTGTTCAACCTGGCTTAATGAACTAGTTCTTCGAAGGTATTATCTACACTGAAGCAATTGTTTGCTCTTAGAAATATCAAGTCTTAACTCTGTTGCTTTAGAAAAAAGGACAGAGAGTAAGAAAAAGTCATGGAACAATAATAGGTGTCTCAGATTTTAAAAGATGGAATAAAGTGGTCTCTAATAATCTTTCATGTATTAGTGCCATTTACTGTAGGAAAAGTCCTGCATACGTCTGACTTCATCTCAACATCCACGCAAGGCTGAGCTTTCATCGCCACTTACCACAACATGACCTGAGCTCTGGGTGGTTAGAGAAGCTGCCCCCACCCAGCTCTCAACAGCAGAGCTGAGACTTGGATACTCAGTACTTGCCATCAAAGCCGACACCCTGCTTCTCAGGCTGTGTACTCCCAATGACTACGGTTTGAATGTCACCTCCAAAACTCATGTTGAAACTTAATCATGGTATTAGGAGTTGAGCCCTTTGAGAGGTAATTAGGCTAAGATAAGGTCATCAGGGTGGGGCACCCACAATGGGACTGGTGGCTATATAAGAAGAGGAAGAGACACCTGTGCTAGCATATTAGCACACTCAGCCTCCTTGCCATGTGATGCCCTGTGCTACCCGAGGACTTTGCAGAGAGTCCCCACCAGCAAGAAGGCCCTCGCCAGATGCAGCCCCTCAATTTGGACTTCCCAGCTTTCAGAACTGTAAGAAATAAATTCCTTTCCTTCATAAATGACCCAATCTCGGGTATTCCGTTATAGCAACAGAAAACGGAGTAGGAGACCAACCAAACATTAGACTCTTATTCAGCACCTAACATGCAAGGCAAGGATGTGGGTACTAGAAGGTGAGATGATCCTGTCTCACTCGATGGAAAAACCAGAGAGGAAATGGAAACTGATCCCTGGGTGAATTTCCCGCAGCAGCAAAGGAGAAACAGAGATACAGAGCTACAAAGATGAGTTCTTGCCTAAATTTTGTTCCTCTTCCAAAAATTCATTTATTTCTTGCTCATTCATTCTACAAATATTTAATACCTCCTATGTGCTGAGCTAGACCCTGGGGACACAGCTTGCAGAGACAGGCAGGAACAGCTCAAGTGTGCTGCTGTATTCTTTCCAGCGTTTACTTTTAAACATCTGTAAGAGAAACCAACCGCGCCCTTTACCCAACAGAGGAGGCTTGAGGGACTTGGGATAGACACAGTCGAAAATTGATCTGGTACAGAAAGAAGAACCATCCTTCCGGAAAAATAAAAATCACAGAAATAGGGCAGTTAATTTATTTAATATCCACTAATACCATATATTATAAAGTGGTATAATTTGAAGATACAAAAAAATCAGTCGTACTCTGATTTGGGGGAGGTGATTGTGGGTATAAATATTGGAGGGTCAGGACACCTTTGGATATCACAATCCTGCTTCTGGGGAACTGACTCCGAGGGAATAATTCTACACATTTAAAAAGCACTATGTAAAAAACAAAAAAAAAGCAATATGCATAAAGATACTGACTGCAGCATTGTTTGACACAGCAAAGAGTGATGGTTCTGACGATTGTGAAATGCATTAAAATGGACAGACACTGCAATACACACACAGGAAACCTGACAAGAAGGAAGACCCTAAAATGATAATACTGGTTTTTCTTATGTGGTGGAATCTGAGGTGAGCTTTTCAAAATCCTTTTCTCCATTTTCCAGTTATTTCCTTATTACTGCTATAACAAAAGAATTGCTTTTAAATATACGCTTTTCAGGTCAGCAAAGTACGTTTTCTCACTGAATCCAACTTCCTCCTAACAGAGGTAGGCACAAGGCAAGGAGGAGAAGGTCTCAATCTAGAGGGGACACTGGGATGGGGCACCAAGATGTTCCCAGGGGTGCCTTCTACTGAGAGCTGTGGTAGAGCATGTGTGGCCAGAAAGAGAGCCGTACTCAAGTTGGAAAAGGTGGATTGAAGTCCCAGCTCTCCTACCTAACAGCTGCATGGTGTTTGGCAAGTATTTAAAATGGCTGAATCTTATCCTCTTCTTGCAAAAGAAAATGGCACATATAAAAGATGTACAATGCATACAAAAAAGTATTTTAAAATAAATAAATAAAAAGAACCAATGCGCAGGACCCCAATGGGTGCGTTTCCAGGGGCCTGGCCCCTTCCTCCGTAGGCCAGGTGCCTATGAGGCAGCCACACTGCACTCTCATTTCCTCTGTGGACCCCAGTTCCCTCAGCCTTTGCTTCTGTGCCTCCCCCATCTGGAAGGAGCCCTCGCCTCTTCCCCACTTATCAAAATCCTCCTCCTACTTACAGCCCAGCACAGAGGGTACTTCCCAGAGAGGACCTGCGGAATTTCCCACTGGGTTTCCTTCTCCTCCTTCTGCTGCGTGTGGTCTGACCTGGGTCCTGGGTCCCTGGTGCACGTCTGCCAGCCTCCTGCTCTGCCCTGTGCTGCCCGCACCACCATGGCACCTGCGCTGTTGACCATCCAGAGCTCTTCGCATGTCAGTAAGGGGTTCACCTATAATCTCGCCCATCTGCAGTATCATTTAGCATGGCCACAGGGCATACAGTTCTCCCCAGAAAAGAGGAGGATGACACCTCGGGCCCTTCCGGATTTTCCTTTCCAGGAGTGGCTTCCTTTTGGCCACACAGCCTCACCTCTCACTTGCTTCCACCCCAGCCTGCCCCAGAGTCTGTCTGCTTCGGCACAACAGCTGCAAGGGTCACATCCAGTCGAAGTTTATATTGTTTCAAAATAATATTCAGGGGATTTCCAATTCATAAACTGTCTGAGACCTTAGTCATATGCACTGCTCGGGAATACACGGCTCTACCGTGCTGCCGGGGAGGAGGCCCCAGAGCACAGAGAGCCCTGGAGACGGACGGAGAAGTGTAAGCATTATGGTGGTCCCCGGACTTGGGCCCAGCTCTAACCCCCGTCATGTTTCCATGGTCTCCATGTACCTCCTTCCTTCAGCCACGGAACTGGAGATGACGGCAGCACCTACCTCACAGGTGGTGTGGTCAGGATCAAATGAATGAAAGTATGGGAAGTGCTTAGAACACTGTTGGACCCTTAGTGGGCTCCAGATAAATGCTAGCTACTATTATCATTATTTTAAGTTAAGTTAGAAATTTGACCCATGTCTAAAAACTCTGAAGTCCAGGGTTCCCATCTAATTCCTCAGGCATCTGAAATAAATCATGTCAATTCAAATGAACAATATAGTGGTTTTTGGAATCTTATTTACTTAGCTATGGGTCAAATGTGAGTGAGGCCAAAAAGTGGAAGAAAAAAGTTTGTCTCTAGCACCCTGGCTGGGCTTGCTGCAGAGCAGATGTACAGACACACCCGAAACACCTGAACATCAACTCCAGACGGGACAGTATATGCCAGGAGACCCAGCCAGATCGCTGCATGCTGCCCACACACAGCTTAATGAACATTCCGTACACGTGCTACGTGCCGGAATGAAGAGCCCCAATTGTTTACTCTGACAGTACCCTTTATGTAAAAATTCTGCTTACTACTACTACAAAAAAATCCATAAATCAGAAAGGAAGATAGGAAAAGAGGAAGAAAAGAACAAAAGAACTACAGAACAATCAGAAAACAATTAACAGAATGACAAGAAAGTCCTTACATATCAATAATTACTTTAAATGTAAGTTGATTAAATTTTCCAATCAAAAGACAGAGTGGCTGAATAGATTAAAAAAAAAACAAACCCAAAGCCAAGAACCAACAATATGCTACCTACAAGAGACTCACTTGCAATTTAAGGACACACAGACTGAAAATGAAGGGGTAGAAAAAGATATTCCATGCAAATGGAAACCAAATGAGATCAAGGATGGCTATACTCACATCAGACAAAATAGACGTTCAGTCAAAATCTGTCACAAGAGACAAAGTCACTGTATAATGATAAAGGGGTCAATTCATTAAGAGGACGTAATAATTTTAAATATATATGTACCCAATATTGGGGCATCTAAATATATAAAGCAAATATTAACAGAACTGACGGGAGAAATAGCAATATATAATAATAACAGCAGGGACTTCAATCCCCCACTTTCAACAATGGATACATCATCCAGACAGAAAATCAATAAGGGAACAGTGAATGTCAATAACACTATAGACCAAATATACCTAACAGACATATACAGAACATTGCACCTTACAACAAGAGAATGTATATTCTTCTGAAGTGCACACAGAACATTCCCCAGGATAGATCATATGTTGGGTCACAAAACAAGTCTTAAAAATTTAAGAAGATTGAAATCATATCAAGTATATTTTCTGATCACAATGGCATAAAACTAGAAATCATTAACAGGACAAACATTGGAAAATCCACAAATATGTGGAAATTAAGCAATGCACTCGTGAACAACCAATGGGTCAAAGAATAAATCAAAAGAGAAATCGAAAAGTATCTTGAGACAAATGGAAATGGAAAGACAACATACCAAAACTTATGGAATTTAGAAAAAGGAGTTTGAAGAGAAAAGTTTACAGCAATAAATGCCTATATTAAGAAAAAAGAAAGATCTAGGTGTAAAGTACCTTGAGGTATAAAGGAACTAAGCCCAAAGTTTTATAGCAAAGGGAAGAAAATAGATATTAGAGGAGAAATAAATGAAATAGAGGCCAGAAAAACAATAGAAAAATCAATGAAACTAAGAATTGGTTTTTTTTTGAAAATAGAAACAAAATTGACAAAACTTTAACTGGACTAACCAAGACAAAAAGAGAACTTACATAAATAAAATTATAAATGAAAGAAGACACATTATAACTGATACCACAGAAATACAAAATATCGTAAGAGACCATTAAGAACAATTATACACCAACAAATTGTAGGAAAATTTATCTAAAAGAAGTAGATAAATTCCTAGGAACATACAATCCACAAAGAATAAGTCATAAAGTAACAGAAAACCTAAGCAGACTAAAAATGGGTAAGGAGACTGAAGCAGTAATTAAAAACTCCCCAAGAAAAAAGTCCAGGGCCAGTTGGCTTCACAGGTGAATTCTACCAAACATTTAAAGAAGAATTAATGCCAATCCTTCCAAAACTCTTCCAAAAATTGAAGAGAACAAAACACTTTCAAACTCATTTTACAAGGCCAGCATTACCCTCCTACCATCACACTTCGTGATTTCAAACTATATTACAAATTATAATCAAAACAGTATGGTTCTGGCATAAAAACAGACACATAGACCAGTGGAACAGAATAGTGAGCCCAGAAATAAATCCATGCATATACAATTAATTTATCTTTGAGAAGGGTGCCTAAAATACACAATGGGGAAAGAATGTTTTTTTCAATAAATGGTGTTGGGAAAACTGGATATCCACATGCAAAGGAATGATATTAGACCCTTATCTTACAATATACACAAAAATTAACTCAAAATGAATTAATGACTTGAGATATAAGACCTGAAACTGTAAAACTCCTAGAAAAACCATAAGGAAAAAGCTCCTTAACATGGCTCTTGGCAATGATTTTTCAGATACGACACCAAAAGTAAAAGCACAAATAAACACGTAGGATTATATCAAACTAAAAAGCACAGCAAAGGAAATAATCAGCAAAATGAAAAGGCAACCTAAGGAATGAAAGAAAATATTTGCACATCCCATATCTGACAAGTGGTTAATATTCAAAACATATAAGGAACTCATACAACTTCACAGCAAAAAAAGAAATAACCTGGTTTAAAAAATGGGCAAAGGACCAGAATAGACATTTTTTCCAAACAAGGCATATAAATAGCCAAAGGTATATGAAGGTTGTCAACATTACTCATCATCATAGAAATGCAAATGCAAAGCCATGAGTTACCCTTTTACACCTGTTAGGATGGCTATTGTGAAAAAGACAAGAGATCAATGCTGGCAAGGATGTGGAGCAAGGGGAATGCTTGTCCACTGTTGGTGGGAATGTAAAATAGTACAGCCATGATGGAAAACAGTACAGACGATCCTCAAAAAATTAAAAACAGAACTACCATATGATCCAGCAATTCCACTGCTGGGTATATATATATAAAGGAAGAGGTATCTGCACCTCCATGTTCACTGTGTCATTATTCACAATAGTCAAGATACGGAAACAATCTTAAGAGTCTGTTGACAGATGAATGGATAAAGATAATGTGGTATAACACACAATGGAATACTATTCATCCTTTAAAAAGAAGGAAATCCTGCCATTTGCAAAGCATGGATGAGTCCGGAGGACATTATGCTAAGTGAAATAAGCCAGGCACAGAAAGACAAAGACAAACACTGTATGGTCTCACTTATATGTGGAATGTAAAAAAGTTCAACTCAAAGAAGCAGAGAGTAGAACAGTGGTTTCCAGGGGCTGGGGCATGAGGAAAGTAGGACGATGTTGGTCAAAGGGTACAAACTTTCAATTACAAGTTGAGTAAGTTCTGGGGATCTAAAGATCTAATGTATGGCCTGATGACTACAGTTAATAATACTGTATCGTATACTTGAAATTTGCTAAGTGAGTAGATCTTAAGTGTTACCACACACAGAGGTAACCATGTGAAGTGATGGATGTATTCATTAACCTGATTGTCGTAATCATTTCACAACATATATGTATATCAAATCATCACGTTGTACATCTTAAATAGGTACAATTTTTATTTGTCAATTATACTTCAATAAAGCTGGAAAGAAATAACTAAGAATGCTGCTTAATGAGAGCAGTCAAGGTTCAAATGAGTGGCCTTAGAGTTAATTTTGGTTAATAGTGCTTGTTAAAAGATCTTGCTTAAAAGCATGGGAAATGCCCAATAGTATTCCCAAGTAAGATGTAAGCTTTATAATTAACGTAGTTTTTAATCCTGGAGGCACTGTTTAGAGTTAATTGTCTGGTTAATCACTGCAGAAATCCTTGATGGGAATGATTACTGTGATAAAAACTGGATGTTAACTGAAAGGCTGGCAAGCAATTTGATACTATTTCCAGGCAAAGGTGCAAGAACGAATACCGTCTCCTCTCAGAGGAAAGAGTGGCCCAAGGCAGGAGTCGAGCCCAGTGAGACGAGCCCCCTACAGAAGAGCGTGCTGCTAAATGGTGTTTGCACAACTAGGTAGCCACACGGAAAAAGGATACAATCAGATATGTTTCTCACAAGGTACCTTAAAATAATTTCAAACAGATCAGAGATCCGAATGTAACAAATGAAACAACATAAGCATTAGAAGAAAACATGGGTGAATTCCTTTGTAGGCTGGGAGTGTGTAACCCTCTTGACTATGACTCAGAACGCAGAATCAATAAAAGATTGATAAAATTGACCACATTTAAAAAATAACAGCTTTGTTGAGCTATAATTCAAATATCATAAAATTCACCATTTAAAAGTGTATAATTTAGTGGGTTTGAATATATTCACAGAGTTGTATAATTACCACCATTCTCTAATTTTAAAATTTGTTTATCACCCCGTGAAGATACCTGTACCAATTAGCAGTCACTCCCCACTTCCTCCTCCCCAGCCTCGGACAACCACTAATCTACTTTTTGTCTCTATAGATTTGCCTCTTCTGAACATATCATATAAATGGAAATCATACAATATGTGGCTTTTGTTACTAGCTTATTTCATTTAGCATGTTTTCCAGATTTATCCATGTCATAGCAAGTATTTAATATTAATATTAGTATTTCATTCTTTGCTATTGCTGAGTGACATTTCATTGGATGGATATACCACATTTGTTTACCCATTCATCGGTTGATGGATGCTTAAGTTTTTCCACTTTTTGGCTATAATAAATAATGCTGCTATGATCATTTGTGTGCAAGTTTTTCTGTGAATATATGTCCTCAGTTCTCTTGGTTATGTATGTACATAGGAGTGAAATTGCTTGGCCATATGGTAATTGTATGTTCAAAATTTTGAGGAACTGACAAACCATTTTCCAAAGTGCCCACACTATTTTACAATCCCACCTGGAATGTATGAGGGCTCCAATTTCTTCATATCCTTACTACCACTTTTATTGTCTATATTTTTTATGTTACCTATTCTGTTGGGTATAAAGGGGTATCTTGTTGTGGTTTTCCTTTGCATTTCCCTAATAATGACTGTTCTTGAGCATCTTTTCATGTGCTTATTGGCCATTCTTATATCCTTTTTGTATACATATCTATTTAGATCCTTTGCTCATCTTTAAATTGTGTTGTCTTTTTGTTGTTGAGTTGGAAGAGTTCTTCATGTAGTCTACATACAAGTCCTTTATAAGATATATGATATGCAAATATATTTTCTCATTACTTTCTTGATGGTGTTCATTGGAGCACAAAAATTTTTAACTGATGAAGTTCAATTTATCTATTTTTCCTTTTGTTGTTTATGTTTTGGTATCATATCCAAGAAACCACTGCTCAATCCAAGGTCATGAAGATTTAATCCTGTTTCTTCTAACACTTTTATAGTTTTAGCTCTTACACATAAGTCTATGATCCATTTTAAGTTAATTTTTGTATATTGTGTAGGTAGGTGTCCAACTTCATTCTCTTGCATGTAGATATCCAGTTGCCCGGCACCATTTGTTGAAAAGATGATTCTTTTCTCATTCAATTGTCTTTTCATCCTTGCCAAAAATCATCTGACCATAAATGTATTAGTTTGTTTCTGGATTCTTAATTCTATTCCATTGATTTCTATATATTCTTTTGCCCTTACCACACTGCTTTGATTACTGTGGTTTTGTAGTACATTTCGAAGTCAAGCAGAGTGAGTCCTCCGACTTTCTCTTCTTTTTGAAGATTGTTTGGGTTATTGTGGGTCTCTTTCATTTTCCTATGACTATTACAATCAGCTGGTCATTGTTTGTAAGAATTTCAGCTGGAGTTTAGATAGAAACTGCTTGAATCTGTATGTCAATTTGAGGAGTACTGCCCTCTTCCTATTACTAAGCTTCCAATCCATGAACCTAGCATGTTTCCCCTTTTATTTAGGTCCTCTTTAACTTCTTTCAACAAACTTTTTCATTTTTCAGTGTATAAATCTTGCATTTCTTTGGCTCTACTTATTCCTAATTATTTTATTCTTTTTGATGCTATTGTAAATGTAATTATTTCCTTAATTCCATTTTCAGATTCTTCATTGATAGTCTACATAACCACAATTGATTTTTAAATTTTGATCTTGCTTCTTATAATTTGCTGAATTGATTACTTAGTTTCTAATTGTTTTTTGTGGATTGCTTAGAAAATTCTGTATACAATATCATGTAATCTGCAAATAGAGGTAGTTTTACCTCTTTCTTTCTGGTCTGAGTGCCTTTCATTTCTTTTTCTTGCCTATTTCCCTGACTAGAACCTCCAGTATAATGTTGAATAGAAGTAACGAGAGTGGACATCCTCATTTTGTTACTGATGTTAGGGAGAAATAATTCAGTCTTTCACCATTAAGTATGAAGTTAGTTGTGGATTTTTAACAGATACAGCTTATCAGGTTAAGGAAGTAACCTTATATTACTAGTTTATTGAGTGTTTTTATCATCAAAGGGTAGTGATATTGTCAAATGCTTTTTCTGTGTCTATTGAGATAATCTCATGGTCCTTTCCTCCCTTATTCTATTAATATATTATGTTGATTCATGTCAAACCAAGCTTGCAATCCTACAATAAATTCCACTTGGTCATGCTATCTGATCCTTTTCTTATGTTACTGGGTTTGGTTTACTAGTAATTTGTTGAGATTTTTGCATCCACAAAAGAGATATTGGCCTGTAGTTTTCTTTTCCAGTTATGTCTTTATCTGGTTTTGGTTTCAGGGTAACACATAGACTGAGTTGGGAAGTGTTCCCCCCTCTTTTATTTTGTGAAACACTTTGCGAAGTTCATATTAATTCTTCTTTAACTGTTTGGTAGAATTTACCAGTGAAGCCATCTGGGCCTGGCTTTTCTTCATGGGGAATTTTGTGATTACTAATTCATCTCTCCACTTCTTATGAGTTTATTCAGATTTTCTATTCCTTCTTGAGTCAGTTTAGGTATTAATAGTGTCTTTCTGGTAATTTATTCATTTCTAGGTTATTGAATTTGTTGGTGTACAACTGTTCATAGCATTCTTCTATAATCGTTTTTTTCCTATTCCTATAGGGTTGGTAGTGATGTTCCTCTTTCATTCCTGATCTCAGTAAGTTGAGTCTTTCCCTTATGATTCTTGGTCATTCTAACTGAAGGTTTGCCAACATCGTTCATCCAAAAAACACTAACTTCTGGTTTCACTGATTTTCTTTATTGCTTTTATATCCTCTGTTTTATTTATTTCTGCTCTAATTTTTGTTATTTCCTTCCTTCTACTTACTTTAGGTTTAGTCTGCTCTTTTTCTAGTTTCTTAAGGTGGAAGGTTAAGTTATTGATTTGAGATCTTTCTTCTTTTTCAATATAGGCAGTTACAGCTATAAATTTCCCTGTAAGCACTGTTTTAGTGGCAGCCCATAAGTTTTAGTATATTGTGTTTTTGTTTTAACATCTTTGAGTATACCCTAATTTCCCTTGTGATTTCTTCTTTAACCCATTGGTTGTTCAGTTATGTGTTGCTTAGTTTCCACATATTTGTGAATTTACCAAATTTCTTTCGGTTATTGATTATTCTAATTTCACTCCAGTGTGGTAACAGAACATGTTTTGTACAATTTCAGTCATTTTAAATGTATTGAAGCTTGTTTTATGAGCAAACATAAAATCTGAACACACCAGGAAAAAAGTCCCCTAAACTCTACTTCTCACAACACTACACCCTTGCAGGTTGCAGCTCTGGCATGGTGCCATGGAGGAACCGTTCCACAGTGCTTTATTCCTTGCTTGGTTCTGGCCATAAGGTGCCACTTGGTAGTGGTACAGAAAGGCAGGACCCGTGGGAGAGGGAGAGGCCTGCTTCCTCCTCTCTGCCCTCTATGTCCACTGGTCACCTGATGCCTGGGATGCCCTTCCATGATCCCCATGAAGCCCTAAGTCACCTTCAAATGGCAGGGACAAAACTCACGAGGAGGTGTCCCTTTTCCACACCTCTGCCTTCTCCTCCATCCCTAGCAAAGTCCAGGTGCACCTTCCTGGTGTGCAGGGAGTCAGGGCAGGGCTGCTGAGGGGCTGAGATGTCTACACTGGATGGGGCAGAAGTGGAAACAGACAGAAACACATACAGATGCCAAGACACCTTGGCTTTGGGGGCAGCAGCCGGGGTCTTTCTTGAAAGAATGAGATTCAAGTGTGCAGACAGGGACTATATTTTGTGAGCTTCTGGGGAAGAGCTGGGCAAGGGAGTTCGTGAGCTTGGCTGTGTGCTTTACACGGAATTCCCCAGGGATGCCTTGTCGAGGAACTGTCATAAAGATTTAAACTGCTTGTCGATTTTGTTTTAAGATTCCAGGCTGGAGTTTCCTTTGAATACATCACAGTGTTGACAGAGGTAATGGAATGGCTCACATTTCACTGGATCTCACATAAATATTCATTTCTCCTCCTCTTTTTTTTAAACAAATGAGTTATACCATAATTACGTTCTGCAACTTGTGTTTCCCACTTAAAAGTTCTTCTGTCAGTACATGGAGATCTAGCACATTCTTCTTCATAGTAGCTTCCCGTCCTCACAGATGGACATTGAGGGCACTTCTAGTTCTTTGTTAGCTCTTGCAATGGTGCTATAAACATCCCTGGGAAATGCATAGGCATTTCTGCTCTCCTGGAAACTATAAAAGCCCTAGCAGTGGAAGAGGCAAAGGATATAGTCAGCCCCAAATTTTTATAAATATGCCAATTTCCTTTCAATAAGTTGCCCCACTTGTAGTCTTACTTATTAACTAAATAGTAGTTGAAAATAAAATATCTATGAAAAATAGAACCAAAATGATAGTCTATATTAAATAATATCAAACTTTCTGATTTTTTCCTACACGAAAAGTAAAATAATCTACCTCATAATTGGTTTTGATTTGCATTCCTTTCCATAGGTGTGACATACAGCATATTTTCTTAAATTTATTGATTGTTTCAACTTTTTTCTATGAACTAAACTCCCTAATCCTGTTTTTGGTTTCATATGAAGATTTGAATATTTTCCTCATTGATCTGCGAGCGCTCTTTGCAGATGAAGGAATTTAGCTCTTTGTGGTTTATGTTGAAAATAGCTTTCACCTGTTTGTTGACTGGCACTTGAGAGGGGCTTTGCTACAGAGTAGTTCTAATTGGTGTGTAGTCACGTTCATTAATCTTCTCTTTTATGATGTCTAGGTTTGTGCTGTGCTTAGAAAAAAAGTCCTTCTTTATTCCAAAACTGTTCTAGTTTAATCATTTTCCTAGACCTTTAATGGTGTTAATTTTTATGTTTAAATATTTGATCCATCTGACATTGATTTTTGTGTGGAAGTGAGAAAGCAATATGCTATCCCTATGCTATTACCAAATAAACCTTCTTTTCCGGACTAACTTGAAATTCTAAATAGCAAAGCAAAATCGATGTGTGTTTTGGCCTATTTTCAAGATGACACTGTTTCCTTCCCTCTCTAGTCTCCAATCCCAGGCATTACTGTAGCATTGTAATAAATTCCAGCATATGATAAAACCAACCTCCCCTCCTCCCTTCACCCCTCCCTCTCCCCACTTGAATTTTCCTGTTTTTTCCAATAGCTTTATTTTTCTAGGTAAAATTTATTATACTTTTTTCATGTTCCAAAAAGAAATCCTGTTAATTCCGATTGCTTGAATTATAAAATCAACTTGTGGAAAACTGACGTATTTACAATATTAAGTCTTCCTATACAAGAAGATGATATGTCATTTTATTTCCTCAAATATTCTTTATGTGCAGAGTTTAAAGTTTTCTTCAGATATGTATCGTTATTTTCCCTAGGTATTTTATATTTAACATATTCATTTAATAAGGAACAGTTAAAAAACCAGAACATTCAGAGTTTTCATTTCAGTTTTCTGTGTTCTAAAGTGGATCTTGATAGGGCATCTTTTAATTATGTGTTAACAACCACTAGATACAATACCAACACTAAGAGCACCTAGAAACTGACAAGGAAAGACCAAAGAGTTCCTCAAAATGGATTAGCAAAGGATAGGAAGAGAAGTTTTTAAAAAAGTATCTATAACCAGCTCTTACTTATCATAAGAGAAATGCATATGA
This sequence comes from Propithecus coquereli, assembly GCF_000956105.1. Classification (NCBI taxonomy): domain Eukaryota; kingdom Metazoa; phylum Chordata; class Mammalia; order Primates; family Indriidae; genus Propithecus; species Propithecus coquereli. The sequence goes on along the minus strand of NW_012143190.1, from coordinate 764,563 downwards.
AAACTACACTGAGACATCGTTTTTCACATATCAGATTAGGAAAAAGCAGACACTTGGTAACAAACACTTGTCAGGCCTCTGTTGAAACAGGCAAGTACACACATTCCTGGGAGTAACGAGGAAACTCTCTTCTAAAGGGCAATATAGCAACATCTGTCAGAGTTTAGAAGCATATGTCCTTTGACCTATCACTTTGGAAATGTATTATATAGATATGCTTATGTACATGTGAAACGACATCTAGCATTGTTTGTTATAGCAAACATCAGGAATAGTCCAAATGCCCATTTAAGGAGACTGCTCATTAATTATTAATTATTAAAACATAACCTGAGGTGCACCCACACCACTGAATACTATGCAGTTGTCCAAAACAATGCTGATGACATCCTTTCAGTGCGAATGTGTGAAAGAAATAGGCAAGGTACAGAACACTGTGATCAGCTACGTTTTGTGTGAAAGAGGGGAAAAATGAGAATCTATATTTGTTTTGCTTGTTTACATATAAAAAATTTCTGGAAGAATGCAAGTATCTAAGAATTGTAGATTGATCCTTATGATTTTTGAACCATAGGACTATATTACATTTTCAAACAACCAAAGTTTTAAGATATTGGCAAGGAAAGAAAAAGATGAGGTCATTTGCTCTTTTTCCTCTGCGTGTCTTCAGGCAGAGATACACACCCTCAAGTTCAAACAACAAAAATTGACTCCAGCTGATTCGCCTCCATACTGGGGCTGCCATCTGCCTTCCAAAACCAAAAGCAAGCACACAAAATGGAAACAAACAAAGCCAGGATCAGAGGTCCTCTGGCGCTGCCCGAGTTGTAGGCTGATGTATTTCACGCGTGGATTTGAGGCGAGCCCGGAGGGGGATTACACTGTGGCCTCCGAAAGGTTAAAGCTGATGATGCAAACCCATCCTCGTAACAGACAATGCTTAACAGCAGTGAACGCCTGCCTTCCCGCCCCTCTGACCCAGACACAAACTCTGAGAAGATGTCTGTGCCACAGTGAACACACCCTGGGAGCTGCGCTCCTCTGCAGCCGGGTTCTCGGCGTGTGGCTGATCTGGACCAAGGCTGACCTGCAGCTGTCACGTTCACAGCTATTTTTCTTCCGTGGGGAAAAGCCTGCTTGCATCTAGCACAAACTTCTTCCCTTCCCTGGCTGGACAACAACAGGTCTGTTTTTTTATTTTTTTTTAATAAATGATATTCTGATTATTAAAGCGAGGAGCTCCATGGTTCCTCAGTAACCACAAACATTCCAAGAATGTCTGGGCCTCACCGAGAGGCCTCTTGTCCACTGAAACCTGACTGATTGCCTCCCTTCAAGACTCTTCGACCTGCGTTCCAGGCACTCACTATGGGCAGCTTGAGGCTGAACGTTGAAAAGATGCGATCACTTGCAAAGGAATGATCACAAAAGGGCCAAGAACTGGGGGAGGAACTAAGTTTATTTTTAGCTAAAAAAAAAAAAAAAAAACAACCAAGAGAAAAGGGACATTGTCTAAGATTCAATTCAGTAAAAGAAGCTTCTGATAGCTTATCTTTGTAATTTCCTAAAGCTACTGTTTATTTATTTAAATTTGTAGAAATCATATGGCAATAACAACACTGGCAGGGGTGGGAAACCTGCAGCCTCAAGGCCACATGTGGCCCTCCAGATCCCCAAGTGCAGCCCTCGACCAAATCCAAACTTCACAGAACAAATCCGTTTATTAAAAGGAGTTGTTCTGTAAAATTTGGATTCAGTCAAAAGGCTGCACTCAGGGATTCAGAAGGCCACATGTGGCCCCAAGACCACAGGTTCCCACCTCTACATGAAACAGTTAATTTATTTAATCCCATAAGGTAAAATTATCCCCATTTACAGATGAAGAAATGAGGTCCCCAGAGATTAAGTGAATTGACCACGGGGGAGTCCAGATTTGCACCCAAGTAGCCTGGCTGCAGAATTTCTGCTCCAAATCACTAGGCTTTACTGCCTCCGCTAAGTTGGTTTTTTACAAGAGAGGGCAGAAAACAATGATTTATCAAGCTGTTGTACCCCATTGGAGTAAAACAAAGAGAGTAAAATTATACTAGAAGAGGCTGGGCATGCTGTCCCAGCACTTTTGGAGGTCGAGATGGGAGGATTGCTCGTGGCCAGGAGTTTGAGACCAGCCTGGGCAACATAGCGAGACTCCATCTCTATAAAAAATTTAAAAATTAGCTGGGTGTGGTGGTGCATACCTATAGTCCCAGCTACTCAGAAGGCTGAGGCAGGAGGATCATTTGAACCAGGAGTTTGAGGACACGCTCTGAGTAACCCCAAGGCTGTCAGCTGCAGTCTCTCTGCCCTCCTCTCTGCAGGCTACAGTGACAAATGCTGTGTTCACAAACAGCTACGGGGAATCCCAAACACAGAGATCAACCTCCAACCAGGAACCCAAAAACATTTGAGGAAGATCAACACCACAAAGGAGAAGCAACGAACTCCACTAACGGACCAGCATACAAGGCAGGCTACAGATTGGTGGGAAGAGACACCCCCACCCCATACACATATACCCAGAAAATATAGATAATTGAGTTCCCTGTTTATGTGGCCAAGAACACAGTCTCATCGGAAGCATTATGATCACCCAGGGCAGAAGATGTGTCTTATCTTACTGCTCTTTCCTTGGGCCTCAAAGTCCCCAAGGGGAGGTGAACAGCTGATGGTGACAATGTCTGTGCAAGGCTGGGTCTTGCCTGATCTTGCTGCACCCTTACATTACTGCTCCAGCAGAAAACCTACACAAATAACCCAGTCACTGGGATAAGGGAGTTTTGGGCTCTCCTGGTTCACAATAAAACTTGGTATCAGCAATAGCCATCCTCATCCCGGAGGAAAAGACCAAGGCTGTGCCTGAGTTTCCCTAAGTGGAATCTCAGGCTCCAGCTTTCCAGCCTCTCAGGGGCCCATCTCTACTCAGAACCAATATTACCAGAGCAAGAATGAACTCAGAACAAATATTACTGACATCTCGGAGAGACAAGGACACAGCATCCATAAATAAGAACCAACTAAAAATCTCAGAAATTAAAACTAATTGAACTATAAGACATAGCAGGTGGGCTGCAGAACAGAACAGACACTGCTGAAGGACAAATCAGTAATCTGGAAGATCACGTGGAAGATGCAGCACCAACAGACAGAGAGGCTGGAAGTAGAGAATAAAAAAGTAGGAAACATAGAAGATACTTCTTGAAGTTTTTCAAAATGTGTATAATAATTCCAGAAGTATATACTCAAATAAGAATAATTCTCAAGTGGAGAAAAGATGAATCCTCAGAAGTGACAGGATACTAGTCAAGAAGTTGAAAAGGGAGAAGAGGAATAAATTTAGAAAAAAGAAGAAAAAAAAACCAAGTGAAATAAACAATCTTATGGAAAGACCAATCAACAAAAAAATGAAAGAGACAGAGAGTATACCTGTGCATACAAGACTATACAAGCAATATCTGGAGTGAGGAGATAAAATTATAGATTATAGAGAACTAAAAATCATGATACCGCCAAAGGAAGCAGGGATCCTTGGAAAAATGAGAGAGTGCACGTCTGGGACAAGAAATGAACAACCTATGCCAGGATGTCTTGTCACATCAGAAAGCAAGGATGTTATCAAAGACCCCTGGGGTCAGACCAAAAGATCGAGGAACCAACCCAAAGGGGCCCACTGGCAAAAAAGGAACAGTTTAACTATAGCATCAAGAATCAAATAAGTAGAAATCCGTGAGTTCATGATACTAAGAAAAAAAAATCCTTCATTGGTTGTCTTCAAAAAGTACTAGGGAACCTATCGCCTTGGGCTATGCCTGGTGCCTGCTCTCCAGGGCCCTGTAACAGCCCTCTAACTCCCTAAATAAGATCATGCTGCTCCTTGGGTGCTTCCATCAGTGTCCAAACAAAATCTGTGCCCCTGCCGCAGCCTGCCACAAAGGCTCACCTCTCCGGCCCTCTGTGGTGCTCCTCTCCCTCTGCTCCAACCGCACAGGCCATCTTGCTGTTACTCAAACATGCCGAGCTCATTCCCACTGCCCGGCTTTTGCACTTGCTGGTGCCTTTCTGGGAGCACCATTTCCCCCCACTCTTTATAGGACTGACCTCCTGATTCCATTCACTTAATTTTGGTTAAATGCCACCTCTCCCGGGACACCTTCCCTGATCTCTGATCCAAAATAGCGCCCTATATCTGTCACGCTCCATCTCTGCACGCTGGTTGACTTTCTTCATAGCCCTTTTTCCTCCTGACAGTAGAGTGCATGTTTATTTATTGTGTTTCCCCTGGGAAAATATGCATTATAAGGACATTTTCCCAGTTTCCCAGGGCCCTGTCTGTAGCAAGCTCTGACATAGTGTGGAATGCATGAATGAGCACAGGAAGGAGGGCTGGGCATATCATTCTATGTTGTTTTCAATATGTTAAAAAACAAAAACAAAACCCTCTTCTTTCTAGCCTTCCCGTGGCTCCTTCCTGGTCAGCCAAGCATATCTGAGATTCAACGTCAGCATCTTATCCAATACAATTAAAAATGGCCATGGGGTGTCTCTTCCATAAATGATCTTGCTCTATTGCTGTCTTCATCAAGCATCACTGGTTTTCTTCCTGCTCTTTGCTCTCTATTTTTCCTGCTATAATTTGAAGCCCCATGAGAGCAGAGGGCACACTCCTGCTACAGGCTCAGCATCCAGAACAGTGTCCACCATAAACAGGTATGTGATAATGGTTCAAATAATAATGCTGAATTAATAAAGACACACAAAAAGCCAGGCCTTAGAAAAATGTAGATAATGCAGGTCATTAAAAGGAACTTCAAAAATCAGTGCCAATGAAAACACTATTTTTCTGGCAGTGTTTTTGCTGACTTCTTTTAGCATCATAGAAAGTTGCTTTCCATATAACTCATAGACACACTTTGCCTAGAAAGTCAGCTAATTGCAAATTTCCCTAATAATTCTTTGAACTATAGAATTATAGAACTTAGAACTACCTGGAATTCACTGTAAAAATGTTGATTTTAGCAAGCAAACTTGAAGTTTTAAAAAAGAAATAAAGATAAAATTAATTGAGAAGATTGACATTGAAATACAATAAAATAAATGCCAATTAGGATCCCCTGGGGAATTCAAGAACACACTGCATACATAACACAGGAGCAGAATGCTATGAAAAGAAACAGCCAAGAACAGGAAAGAGCTTTTTGGAAATTAAAATTGAGTGCCCAAATAAAACATTCAACAGAGGGATTAGAAGATAAAGTCAAGGAGATCTTTCAAACATTAAGAAAAAGAAGAAAAGTTGGAAAATATGAGAGAAAAGTTAAGCAACATGTATCTTAACTAATAGGAGTTCCAGAAAAACAAACAAAGCAAAACGGGAGAAAAAGCAGAGAAGAAAAATATTACCAAAGAAAATACAAGGAATTTTCCAGGCCCCAAAGGGATGCATGCTTGGTCTACCTAGTGCCAAGCAGCATGCATGACAAAGGACCCTCACCCAGGTCTTTCCTTATGAAATTTCAGAAGACCAAGCACACAGAGAAGACCCTAAAAGCTCCCAGAGACAAAAAGCCAGGTCACCCACAGAGCAGTAAGAATCACACCACATCGGAGGACAAGCGAGTGGGTTCTTCCAGGTTCTGAAGGCAGAGGAATTCCAGGTGAGATTGCAGGGTAGCACAAAAGGAGGACGTTTTGAGGAATTTGGAGTCGCTTGCCTGTGTCTCCCATAAGCCCCTTCTTTGGAATTTTCTCACTGATGTGCTCCAGTGAAGTGAGGGCTCGAGGCGGGAGTTCCGGGTGGGGAGCAGGAGGCAGATGGCGGCAGCAGGGAGTGGGCAGCGCCCACAGAGTAAGGGAAATGCCAAGTCTCCAGGCACCAGTCTTAGCGAGGGGAACATCCCATTTCAAGCTACAAATGCGACCTGGAGATGAGTCAGCTCTTACAGAACTAAATGCTGAGGGACGGCAGGGAGATGGGGTGTGAACGTGCAGGAAATATTCATCTATCACAGCGGGAAGGCAACAGACTCTCTCAATGAATCAACAAGAGAGAGGGGCAAGCATCTTCTTTGCATAGAGAAATGATAATTACCTGAAGAACTAAAACCAGAAACAGGAAATAAAGACCCTTTGGGAGCTGACACTGGGGCAAGGGCTCTGTTGCTTTTCCTATATTGTGGCCTCTTCTGTGTGACTGGCCTCTTTAACCAGGGCTGTGTGTTCCTTTGATCATTTTGAATGTGCTTATTCTGTGATCCTGTAATTCTGCTGGGGCATATGCAGTAAGATTCAACCCTTATAATAATAAGCAAAATGAAGAAGAAGCTAAAGGCATTATAACTGAGGATCGATTGAACATGGCTGTATACATGCTATTGAATGCGGTGCACCTGGAGAAAACTCCAAGACATAACTCAAAGGGAAAAAGCTGCACAGCAATGCGTATGATTGAGTATCGTGCATGGAAAAGCAGAGACGTATGCACAAAGGATTGTGTGTGTGCGTGTGTGCGTGTGCTAAGGAAGAAGTTAGGAAGGAAACACACTCAGCCCACAGTGATCACCCACGGACGCAACGGAAAGGCGCCATGGAAAATGTGGTGTTCTCTGCATCACTTCGCTCCACTATGAGAATGTGTGGAATCACATACAAATAACTATTTTCTTAACTTTCAGGGAGGAGTCAGGCACTAGGACAATGCTCCTTGCCCATGTCAGGCAGGGGCTGTTTGCTTGCTTTTTATTTTTGAGCCCAGAGGTGCTGGTGATGTTTGCAGAGAGACGGGGGTAACTGCCCATTGGAGCCGTTTGAGCCTGGCAGCTGGGGTGGGGGCAGAATGGCCAGAGGGGCCCTCCCCTGGCCCCCCCACACGCAGCCCCACCAGCAGAGCCAGGCAGAGTCCTCCACCTCTCACCCCCACGTGTGCAGACCACCTGTGACCACCCGCCGGTCTCTCCGCGTTCGCAAGGCCATCTCAAGTCCAAAATGAGCTACTAACAGGAACTTTAGAGCACCATTCTTGTCCTCTTGTATGCAAATTCTAACCTCAAATTTGCAATGTCACAAAGTTCTATAGTTAAGATGAAAGAATACAACTTTTCTATGCCTTTAAATATCTCTAAGTCTCTGAAAAGTTCAAAGTGCCACATAAATTATATTTATTCTTGGTTTTCCTGAAATGACCAGGTAGGTGATTTTAAGCCAACGCTTGGCACCATGCCCTGGCTCCTGGGTGCTGGGCAATGAATGGAGAATGAGAAGAAGTCTCTAGACACAACCCTAACAACAATTAGCAAAAGGAACTGCGATCCTAAAAAGTTCTGTACCGTGAAAGTACAATTGCTGACTAATGCGTAATTCCTTCTACAGCGTCAGGGTTACAAGCGCAGGAAGGATTCTATTGCTTGAGATACATGTTTCTGTTTTTTGGTTTTTCTCTCTTTTCTTCTTTACGACAAATGTCACCCAGTACATAGCAAGGTGGTTAAGTGGAATCTGGACAAACTGAACACAGGGGTGGCTTGGATGGTGAAGGCACTGAGACTTGGGACTTCCAGGGAATACTGGCAGCTGTCTGTTTTCGTTTATCCGGGTCCCCGAAAATGTATGTAAAATTCGTACCCTCGAGTTTAGACTTACAGTTTTGGTGTGGGGAGAAGTCCATTCCCAGAGAAATAAAGAATTTCATAAAAATCCCTAATGATTGCTCCTTCAAGGTCTGGCTCACACGGATCAAGAATCCAGACAGGTGGGTGGAAATCCTTGTCCGTCTGCACAGAGGCCTGGAGATGTCCGTGTGGGCATCTCCCTGCTCACAGACCACTGATCTCTTCGTGGGGGCCAGGGCGGACGGCTGGCAAGAAAAACTTCTCTCTTGGCTGCTGAGTGCTCGCCAGGCGGGCCTGGCTGTTCCCCAGCAAGTACAGAGGTCACCGGGTGGGGCCGCCCTGCCCACTCCACATAACAGGAGCTGAGTCAGGAGCAAGTGTGGGGTAGGGGTGGTGGGGCAGGTGGTGGTGGGGCAGGGAGGGAGGGTCTGAGGCCCTGGGGGATCTACCACCTTCAGGCTTGGGCCACCTGGACTGGGGCAAGTGAGTGGGGGGACTCCTGAGTGCTGTTCATGGCGGGGCTGTGGGAACAGGTAGGGGTAACTCTTCCCCTGGACCCAGGCGGCCACGGCCTAATGATTAGTCCATAGACTAAGGTGCAAAAATACTCAAGTGATATACAGTGGCATGAGTGAAGGTCATGGGATGGCTTCCTCAGCCTAAAAAGGAACCCGCAGGGAGGGCAAGGCCTCTGCTTGTAGTTTCTCCAAGAAAGGGGTTAAGGGATTCTGACAGGGCTAAATGGGTAGAGCTAGACACAATGAGAGCAGGACAGATTCCCACAGCATACACTTATAACAGAGCTGTCCACAGAAAGGCTGGCATCTTCTGATAGGTAGTCAGCTCCCCATTGCCAGAAGGAAGCAAGCATATTCTGGACAAATAACTAAGAAACAATCTAAGTCTCAGATTAAGGTTAATGTTCGAAGCCTCATCAGGCCCAGAGCTTTTGCAGGTGGGCTCCGCTCTGCAGGCGTGAAGCCCGGCTGTGTTAACTGCCACCTACACGCATGGATGCCCACGGTCACTTCTCCCTCCATCTGGGCCTCCCTTTCCTTCGCCTCACTCAATAAGGGACTCCTTACTGGACACGGCCTACGCTCCCTGGAGGGGCCCAGCGTGCTCCTGTGCCCAGGCTGGAGGCTCCTTCCCAGCAGAGCCTGTCCCCTGTCTGCCCCTCCTCTCCTGCCTCCCATGCAGCCCAGCAGGGGCCAGTAGGACACCAGCAGGAGCAACAGGTTGAAGATGTGGGCTGGTGCCTCAATGGGGATTTGTCCCTTTAGAACTGCCTACAGCAGCGCCACAAGCAGGTTCGCTACCACCCTAGAGGCGCTTCCCAATTCAGTCTATTTCCTATTTCTATTTCTGGAAGGCAGAGCGCCCCCACTTGAGCAACCACTTGGCTCTTATATTAAGAAGCTATATTTAAAAAAAAAAAAAAGAAGTTATATTTTTTGATACAGATTTGAAAAAGCCAAAGGAGGAAAAAGAAAAAAACACATTGGAAGCAGCCACGAAACAACCTGGGATTTGAAGACCCTCCGGAATGTTCCTTCTCCTCCGTCGGTCCATGCTGGGCCGGTGGTGGGCAGTGCTGAGAGGCGTGCGGCTGTGTCAGGGTTTTCAGGGCCAAAGTGACGACTACTCGCAGAGAGCTGGGGGGAGCCACCGCCGGGATGACGTCCGCCCACGCCCCCGCCCCCCTCCACCATGCAGAAGAGTCTCACCAAGTGTTCTCAGCCCGAATTATCTGGAAGTTTCCTCACTTCTCTACCTTCCAGGGTGGCTCACTTCAGCCGGCAGGGCAGGTTTTTCCACTCTGGCTGGTGTCATGACATGTTTGTCAAAGTAGTTCGCCCTGCAGCCCAGGTCACATACCTCACTGAAGCTGGTGCTATCCACTCACAAACTCTAAACTCATTGAAGTTCTCTAAACATTCCTCCTGCACTGCCGGCAGCCGACTGCGGACAGTGCTAACGAGGGGAAGGTTGTCACACACCTTCCTGGGACACACAGCAGACCCCAGCGCCACACGGCTGCAGCTGGGTGAAGCTCTCCCACATCCAGGGGCTCTGAAAGGGTTGACCCTAGTTCTAAACAAACATGAGCTGAGGCCAGGGGAGTCAAAATAGGTAGGGGGTGTGAAAGAGCACACCTGGCACACAAATAAAAAGTACAAAATACCATGACCCCAAAACTCAGAAGTAAAAAATGTATCTTGTTAATTGTTTAGGTCCTGTTTGAAACCACACTTGGAAGTACGATAAGAGCTTTATCATTTTCAAACGTGTTATCTTCCAGACATTTTTAAAGGATGAGAGAGCTGTCCCTACATAATTTGAGTGTCCTTGCTTTTCCTTCTGGCAGCCAACTTTTCTCAGCCAGAGCTGGGAATTGGGTCTGGGACAGTCTTCCCTGAGGTGAGGCTGCTGGATTTGAGTGGGGAGGTCTCCCCATGATCCCAGGAGATCTGGGAGAAGGTGGACTGGAACAAATCCAGCCCATCCTCTTAGAACAGACTCAATGGAGGGTGAGCCCTGCAGGGGGCTCAGCTGCAGGGGTGTGGAGTCCAGTATTCCTTCATTTGTTCCAGAAAGACATTAAGGGGGGAAGAGGCCAGCAGAAGCAAATTTGACCTTGGATGTGAGCGCAGGAGGTATGCCGGTTAGATCTTAATCACAGCAGTGTTTAAAGAAATAGCAATTTAAAAAAATAACTTGCAATGTTATTTTTATTATTGCAAAAGAAATGGAAAACAAGAAAAACTAACGTAAATTCATCGTAGAAAACATAAACACCATAGATAAGCAAAGCAACAGTGTCTGTAATCCCAACACACAGATGTGACTACCTGGTACCCTTTGAGTGTCACTTGCCCCCTGGCTGTGGCCTTGGTGTATACAGATTTACATTCTGTGAAAATGAAATCCAACATGCAACGTTTTAAAATTGGGCTCTGCAGCGGGGGTGTTCTAGGCTTTAATCCCTGGAATTATTATATATTACTGTATAATAAATTCTGTTAGTTAGGTCTGGGTGGGGCTCACAGGCTCAGCTCTGCTCTTAGCCCCTGTGGGACCTTTAAATTCTCAGAGTATGGGCATAAAATAGTAGCTTTTTCGTAATATTTCTTATGAGGATTTCATTGTTTTTATAATTCCCTAGCATATAATCTCCTTAATTTTGAACCACAGGCCAGAATTTTCCAAAGAATTTCAGGCCACTTTTCTGCTCATCTACTTCAACTCTGTGGTTTCTGTGTGTGTTCCCTGCACAAACACCTCCTCACCCTCAGGGGCTCACAGGGTGTCACCTTCCTGCCCTGTCCCAACCCCAACCACCTGGCCCAGTACCCAGGGGAGGCTGCATGTGTCCTTAGGGTTATCCAAAATGGGGATTGTGGGGAGTCCTGGAATTCCACTGGGGAGAAGCGGCCCCTGGGCCAGCCTCCACTTTCTGCCTGATCACAGCTGTCAGGGACAGGGACCCTCCTAAGGAACAGTACAAAGCTCAGACACAGACCTTTAAGGAAAACAAAACAAAACAGGGGCTGAGGAGTGTCAACGCTGTGGCCTCTCAGTACACATGAACATCTTTAGGTTATCCGTCCTACCCCTAGCCCAGAGGTGGGGCTAGGTTTGCCCAGGGCTCACTGTGGCCTGGTCCCTGGGACCTGTATGAATCAACGAGGGATACTTGGGGACCTTGGAAAGCATCATTTTAGCCTTGCCACTCATCAGCATGGCCTGGAGCCCGTTATAAACGCACACTCCCCATGCCCCAGACCCACTGAATGACAGTCTGCATCTCACCAGGTTCCCCAGGGGAGTTGGGTGTGCACTACAATTTGAGAAGTAGCGCTCTGTGCGACTCAAACCATTCGGAATGGCCGATTCTCCACCCCAGCTGCACGACAGAATCACAGCAGAACATGTGAAAAATGCCCACGCCTGCCCCCTGCCCTAAGACGCTGCTCCAGTGGGTCTGGGCGGTGCACTGGCAGTTTGGGAAGCTCCCCAGTGATTCTGTGGGGCTCTTTCAGATGACACAACGACCTCCCCAGCAAGCCCCAGAAGGATCCCACCCCCGCCCTCACCCCCCAGGACTGCTGAGAGGAGCAGCAGGTGGAATGATGGAGCCGCCAGGGCTCTGGAGAGGTGGACGCACTGCCCCAAACTCAGGTGCCGCATTCTACTGCCCATGTCACCTTGACCTCACACTAACAAAGCAACTAAAAAAAGACAGATGTCTGAAAAACAGAAAAATAAAATTTAAAAAGATGCACATTGAATGAACACTCTGGAAACATTTAGTACTGGGCAATGTCAAGAAGCAAATTCTTCTCCCATTTCGTAATTTGGTTTATGTGAAAAGAAACCTTCCAGAAACATCACCCTTGTTAGCTGCTAGACATTTTAGATGGAGAAACAACGTTCGAGAAACTGAACAAAGTGTCCACTGCGCCGGGTACGATGCCCCATCGTTACCATAGTAAGAACACTTGGCCCTCTCACACTCAACACGGGGGCCTCTCAACCCCCGCAGGACGGCCTAGAATTTAAGAATGAGAGTTCTAGGGTTACGACAGGGCTCAGGTGGCAGTTCTGCGATTTATGAGCTGTTGACCTTGAGCAAGTTTTTAGACCTCTCGCACCCTCATGTTTCTTGGCTATAAAATAGGGATAAAAGTACTATTTTCACAGGTTCTTGTGAGGATTATATGAGATTATTTCATAAAGCACTGAACCCAGTACCTAGGATGTACTAAGGGATTAACAAATATTTATTGTTAACAACATCAGTGTTATTCTACTGGTGTTAAAAGTGATGCAACTCAAGTGGAAAATCTAGCAATATGTGCAAAGAGGCTAAAAAATGTTCAAGCCCAATAATCTGACTTCTGTAAATCTACACTATAGAAATAATCTTGAAACTATGTATGAAAAGATGGGAATGAAATGCTTTTGGTAAGTGTGGACAACCAGAAGACACCCAAGTGTCCAAGAGGAGAATAAGGTCAATCATTTCATATAGTGCAACCATAGAACATGTTTCACTTATCACATGACCTAGGTGAATGTCACTGATAGAAGGTTAGGAGAAAAAAGCAGGATGCAAAATTATATGCACCTTATAAGTAGAATAAAGTTAAAACAAAGTCCCTTCATCACAGAAAAGCAAGCTAGATGAGAACATGCCAAGATGTGAACTGTGGTTGTGTTTGAGGTAGTGGAACCCTGGGTGATTTTTTTTCAACTTTCTCTTTTATTCTTTTCTCAATTTTTCTGTAATAAACATGCATCATTTTTACAATACAAAAGCAAAACCCAGTCCCCATTAAAAGAAGTCCTTTAACGAATATGAAGTAATGTCCTAATTCTTACTGTGAGTCCACAATAAATTTTGTACATGGCCCCTCAATTTTTAGAATGTAAGTGAGAATCTCAAGATATATTTTATGAAAAAGCACCAAATAATTGGCATTTAATTTCCTTTGGTGGAAAATCCTCGTTCTTACGCAGCCCAGACTCCCTGCAGGACAAGCATGGCAGGTTGTGCCCATGCAGGCATGGCGAGCCCCTGCCCTTACCGTTGTGCGTCTCCATGGCGCGTTCCGGACACACGGCTGACCCCTCTGGCCCTACACACCAGTACATGCTGGGTGGTCTCTGTGACATGCCAGCCATCAACCCCTGAGGCAGCCGATCTCCAAAGGTAGGTCCTGCTGTTGTCACCGCCGCCGCCGCTGCCCGTGGGGTGGACTAAGGCACGGACACACAGGCATGGCTGAGCAGAAAGCGTTCTTGTTCTGGAGGTGAAAAACATCATAAAATCAGAAAGTATTTTTAATTCAAGCCCTTTCCTGAACCCCTGAAAATATTTACTATTTACATTGGTTCACTGAGATTTTCCCTCTCCTTGGCAACATTCCTCTTCCCAGTCCAGCCAGCCAGCCAAACTTGTCAGGTGGGGCCAGTGAAAGGACAGAGCTCCCCGCATCCCATCTCCATACTGGGCTCTGATCTTGTCTACCTGAGAGGAATCTTGAACAAACGCAAAACAATCACAGAACACCTACTGGTAAAGGGTTCAATAATTGTTCAGTCAACACATAGCCACCGTCACTTGCCAGGCAGCCAGGCCCTGTGTGAGGCACAAGGATGCCAAGATGGCTAATCAAGGCCCTGCCCTCAAGGGTTCATACTCCAACTGGGGTGGGGCAGACACAGTTGGTCACAATATAAGACTCTCCCTTGCCCAGGATAGATTCTTTTGGAAGCCCAGAGTGGGCATGTAGTCTCAAAGGGGCAGTTAGGAAACAATCCCAAAGAGAAGGGATTGTTATTGGTTACGAAGTCAAGTTAGTTTGGGTTTTGGGGGTTAATGGAAATGAGCCCCATAAATTTTGCCCCTCCCCCAAAAAACATCTGGCAATGTCTGCAGACATTTTTGGTTGTCAGAGTTTCATGGTTAGAGAGTGCTACAGGCATCTAATGGGTAGAGTTCAGAGATGCTGCTAAACATTCCACAATGCACAGAATAGCCATCTGCAACAAAGAATTAATTATCTGGCCTCAAATAATTCCAAGGTGGTGAAACTCCAAGTTAAATTAAGACTGATCTAAAACTAACAACACCATGAATAAGCTGCTAGGGCCAGGTGATGCTCTTCCATGTTGGGCTCCCACTGAGCTTGGAGGTTCCCCTCATCAGGAGTGTCCATCCTGCTATGATAATTAGGAGACCAGAAAAGTCTTAAGGGCAAGACCCAGGCCCAGATCCATCCTGGCATGAGGTTAATTGCATGACAGGAAGGTATTACCACATGAAATGCCTGTGTTCCTATCAATGTTTGTGTAGGGTATTCTATACATAAAGTACAATTAGCAACCCATGTCTGTGTTCACTGAGACAGACAACTCCAAAATGTGGAATGATGGCTCAGCCAAAAATAATTTTTGAAAAATCAAGGTCATATAAATAACACCAAACACAATATATAAAGGTAAAAAAGCATGGTGTGGATGTCAAAGGCGTGTATTTCCTCCGTCACACATTAGCAGTGGCTCAAGCTGACATTTATGTGTGTCTCAGTTTTTTCTTTCTTAAAAATAGACATGCACCTCCACGGCCTGGCAACCTCACAGGGTTGCTGTAAGAATTCAACTAAGGGAAAGTTTCTGCAGCCTCTTTCAACAACAGGGCTGGGGTAGTCATTACTTGCAGTAACAGCGTGAAGACTTGGGGGGCCTACCTCCCACCTAAGCTCAGAATATTGATGCTGGGGGTTGATGCTCAGTTTCCCCAGTGGGTAGATTCTAGAAGGTGCCCTTAAGAGTGAAAGTACTGGGCAGGCTAGAGAACAAGGCGATGAGAATTTCTCATCTAAAAGCCTAGAAATCAGGTGGGCTGAACTTTTCAAGGCAGGGGAAGGTGAGGCTAGAAAAAGGCTGGCACCAGTGGCTATGCTTACCATGAACCAGCACCTTTCTGAACCAAAGAGGGAAAGGTCAAAAGAAACCATATGTAGGAAACACCCGTGTTTGAAGTCAGGAAGCCTGAAAAGTCCAGGGAGGAAAGGAGAAATGATCAGTCTGGACAAAATTAAGGAGAGGATTAAAGCCTTATAAATTACAAAACTTGATTCAGAAAATCAACTTGAGTCGGGGAGCGGGAGAGCCAGCAAGACAGAATCTGCTTTAAAATAAAGGCTCTGGATCACACATTAACATCCAGAAACCGAGAGGCACAGCTGCCATCTGCTTTCGAACACCTCTCCGAGACATCCACCAAACGTATCCAACAACATTTCAAAAATCCAAACGCTAGACATTCCTTCTCATGATGGAACTGTCTGTTTTTAAGTTAAAAAAAAAATCTTTAAAATATTTTAGGCAAACCCTCGCCCAGCACATTTTGTTCCCCTTTTCATTTTCAGTTTCCTTTTGAAAATCACTTTACCAGTGGAGGATGTTGCCCCTGGAGCAGTTTTAAAATTATAATTAGTATTTTGGCATCCATTCTAAGGTAGAAGTTTTAAGATGAGGTAACTCAAGTTTTGCTCAATTTTTTTCCCCCTCAAATGGATCTTTGCTTCCTCCTCCTTCTTTGGGGTTCAGATCAATGCACCAAATCATGGTTGTAAGTTACATGTTTTCCTTTCATCGTACATCCTAAAGACGGCTTTCAGAGGGTTTTCTGCAGTAATGATTGTTTTAATAATTTTTAAAAACCTCATCGATTTCCTTTTGCCAACTCTTTATACCTGCATTAACAAATAAACCTAAACACGTAATGAAAAAGAAATAAATAGGATCCTGACATTCATTCTACAACTATT
This sequence comes from Propithecus coquereli, assembly GCF_000956105.1. Taxonomy (NCBI): domain Eukaryota; kingdom Metazoa; phylum Chordata; class Mammalia; order Primates; family Indriidae; genus Propithecus; species Propithecus coquereli. The sequence goes on along the minus strand of NW_012143190.1, from coordinate 748,581 downwards.
TTATTGAGCCCTTTCCATGAGGAGTGTACTACATGGGTTTATGAAGCTGGCAGGGAGGGCACATAGTTAAAAAAAAAAAGTAAATGCTGTGAAGTTTCTAAGAAGGGAGAAACATAGGTCTTTTTTTAGGAGGCTTGGGAAGATCCGTCCATCATAAAGACTTGGAGGACCATTGCAAGTGAAGCATGTTAGAAATGCTCATCTTGTCCAGCTCCTTTTTGAATCAAAAGCCTGATTGCTTTTTGAATCAAAAGCCAGGTTGGCCCACAGTTCTAGAAATCCCTTCAGTGCTATTAGCATCCTTTACTAATATTGGCTTACCTACAAAATGTGTTTAATAGGTTTGTGGACGTCAACATCTCATGGAGCTATGGCCAGAGATATATGTTGTTCTCAATTCCAGATGAGCACTCAATGGTTGGGGGACAGACGTGCTCCATGTGCTCCACATGCGAGTTAAGGCTGTCCATTCACCATTCAGTTACTGGACCACTATGCACTGGGCGCCTCCCGGCACTGTTACGTAGTGAGGACACAGCAGTGAGCAACATAGACATGGTCTCTGACCCCAGAAGCTGCAGTGGAGACTGAGAGGTAATTAAGGAGAAATTAAACACATAAAGAAGGAATACAGACAGTGGGGACTGCGAGAAGGCTGCAGAGCAAGGGACGTGAGAGACAGCATGGGTTTAGGGAGGGCAGCTGGGGAAGGCCTTCCATGGCCACGGGAAGAGTCAGGAGGCAGCAATGCAGAGATCCTGTCCTGGAGAGCAAGCTCTGCCTGGGTGGCTGGGGGACAATGGCCTGGTGGTCTGAGATGCAGAGGCCAGATCACCTGGGGTTGTGAGGGGAAGGAGCGCCCCTAGTTTTCATGCCAATTGCAAGGAGACGCTACTGAAGGTTCCATGAAGAGGACTGACACATCTGACTTAGCCATTATAAAAATCACTCTGGCTGCCTCATAGATAATGCAGGGAGGGGGGACTGTATTCGTACAGGAAAGAGGTGCTGGTACCTTGGGTGCGGGGAGAGTCCTTCAGAAAGAAAGGGACAGACCAAGACACATTTTGGAGGTAGACCCAATAGGACTTGCTAACAGACTGAATTCAAGGGATGGGGAATGGGGTGGAGAATAACTCCTGGGTTTTAGATCTAAGCAGCTGAGTTGACTACAGGGCCACTCCCTGAGATGGGGAGGCCTGGGAGAGGGAAAGGTTTGGCTGATCCCAAAACCCCCTGAAAGAAAAAAAATTAAGTTAATAACATACTAGCCTCATACCTAATTTGTCCCTATTTTCAGGACATAAGCAAAGATAATGAAAATCAAATCACTAAAGGCATTTAATGTTAACATTTTCCAAAACTGTGCAAATTCTAGCTATTCCTTTAATGCCTGGGCACTTCGATACCATGTGAATGAATGAGTGGCAAGCTCTAAAAATAGTGTATTTGCTGAGAGGATTGCTAAAACCATAAATATATGCTCCTGTTTCTCTACCTCTCCAACCATTGCAGGGGGATGTGTTTGTGGGAGAAAAACTTCGTGGCCTCAAATTACGAAGAGGCAGGTTGAGCTGGCTGCAAAGGTCCCTGACATGTCCATCACCATCCCCCTGCCAGCCCAGCCTTCCTGGGGTGCCTCCCGCGAATCCCTGCTAAGGAAGGTCGCCTGCAGATCGTAGAGACTTGCGGAAGCGATGGCAGTTTTATCTGTACGGGCCAGAGACGTTACAATACCCTGCCCTTGGGCAAGGCTCTGAGGGGGGTGAAAGTGCGCTGGGCCCACCCACATCACCAGGCCGCCCTCGGGCAGAGAGACTCCAGGCGGTCCCTTCCAGCGCCGCGCACACGCATTCACTCACACGCAGACGCGCACACTCCACCGCGGCCAAGTTAAAAGAGGGGTTTTTCTCCAAGGCAGAGGAAATGAGTGGACGCCCTGGTGTATTTTCCTAGTTTTGTTTCTTGCCTCTGCTCCCCCAAGCCCCGGCTCGGGTTCCCGAGGTTTCGGGTTCCCCGCCTGCCCTCCAACCCCCGGCTCGTGGGCTGGCTGGGGTCCGGGCACTGCGGGACGGAGCGGTGGCGTGAGACGGAAGTCGCCCCGCGCCCTCCGCGCCCCTCCGGCTGTGGCCCCTGGGCAAGGGCCACCCATGCCCGACCACGCGGCCGCCCGAGCGCCGGCCTGAGTCGCGGGTGCGGAGGCCCGCAGCCATCAGAGGCCAGGGCTCCCCGCGGACCGTGGGCGCGGGCCGGGGCGGTGGGGCGCGGGCGCACGGTTCCCGGCCCGGCTGCGGGAGGCAGCCAGGCCCCCGGCGGGGCGCGGACGGGAGCAGCACTTACCTGCGGCGGCGGCGGCGGGGTAGGGGTGCGGGCGCTCTGGGACGCGGGGCCAGGCGGACGCCAGCGGGCCGGGGCCTGGCCGTCCCACCGCCCTCTGTCCCCCGCGCCTCGGGCCGCGCGCGCCGGGGCCGGGCCGGGCCCAGACGCACTTCCTCAATCCAGCGGGCGGGGAGGGCGGGCAGCGGGCGGCGCGAAGAGCGCACAGGGCAAGGCCGCTGCACTTGGAGGGTCGGACGCTGCTTGCTCTCCCCTTGGTGGCCTGCCTCAGTTTCCCCAGCTGGAGAACACGGGTGATCACGTTCATTGCGCGTGCTCCGGGAGACGCTAGGGTCCTAGGGCCCTTCTAGTGCCTGGTCGCCTCCTGGTTGGGGCACCCTACTCTCTCCATGCGGGCCAGAGGCAGCAATGTCTGCTCTAGTAGCAGCACAATTGGCAGTTTAACTTCCTTCTAACGTGTATGTTGGCCATATACTATAGTTGTAAATATTAAAAAGATGGGAATGTTAAATTTATGTACAGCTCTTTACAGGGCAGTATAGAAATATGTAGACCTAAAGCGTTAATATTTTCCAAACTGCACTCCTTCCACACTTGAATGTATTAATTTAATTATGGATGTATGCAAAGATATTGCTATTTAGTGAATCATTTTCGATTGTCTGCTTTGGAGGGGGAGGTAAGTAAAACATGGTGGAATTTTGGCAATTTATCATGTCTCAACCTATCATAAGGGTGCTCATCTCACTACTGAGGGTAATACGCAAACGCAGACCATAAAGATCCACACCCATGCTGCAGGCGGGCTTTGACTGGGCTGCACATGCCCACCCAGGAAGAGCCTGCTCAGAAAACGCGGATGGTTCTACACCCTGGCAGGACCAGCACCCTACATTCCTCTCATGTAATATAATGACTCAGATATTCCCAGGATTTATAGCAAAGCACAGAGGCTAATCTCCACAACCCTCACTGCCATTTCACGAAACCCGGGTGCTGCAGGGTCCCCACAGTCTTGCTGACACCGCTCCCTGGGTCCCTGGCTGGCAAGGGAACCACTGAGCAGCTTTGCTCTGCTCCCAACAGGGCGGCCCGAGCCAGCTCTCCCGCCTCCGGACGCCCTTCCCAAAGGGTGGGCGCAGTTTTGCAATCCTGTCCTCACCACTTAAGTCCTCATACCAGTTTGCAAGAGGCAGCAGTGTGATCGCGCCCTGTAAACTAAGTCTCTGACAATTTGCATGGCAGGGCGTCTGCAGTACTGAGTGAGCCCGGCTCCAAGGCGCACGGCGCGCCACCTAGCGCCACCGCGAGGAATCGCACGCCCAGTGCCTGGCGGGCCCTGGCAGGGAGGTGGCCAATGCGTATGGAGGCAACTCAACTTCCCTGTTAAATGAGCTTGGGAATAGGCTAAGAAATGTCCCTAGTGTAGAAAACAGATGGAGCATTTGACACACAGATGACCTGTCTTGAGCTGGTTATATTCCAGCATTTAACGCTATCCATTAGGCATGCGTTAGTCACAGGTTCCCATAGGAAGGTTATTACAGGTCAGTTAGGATTCCTTTCCCGGTCTTAAGGCCCACTGATCCCATGCTGTTGTAGCTTTTTCTCGGCATCCCACCCAGATTCTCCCCTCCTCAGGTAGGAATGACCCCTCCTATGGTGGGGCTGGAAGCCACCTCCCTGAACTGACACTTCTGCTTTCTAAGGGACAGTTGCTGACTGCTCTTTCTGTGTCTTCTAGTTGTCTGTCTTCAGCTGACGTTCCTCCTTGGACAATTTTTTAAACACCTCCCATTATCCATCTTCAAGCTGAAATCAGCCTCATGGCTAGAAGCAAGGAGCAAAGACATTAGAATGGCTTCATCCACCAACAGGAGAGGCTAGGGCACTCCACGGGGTCCACTTTTAGAGAAGGTGTCCACCCCACAGGCACGTGTGTGTCTGTTATCCCCAGAATGGTTCCCTTCAGTGAGTCACGCTCTGGTTAATTGAATGAGGGAAAAATGTGATTTTCCTATAGTGTTTTGCTCACATTTGGATTAACAAATGGGATGTTTCTAAATACATTAATACATACATAAACACATACACTAAGGAGATCGGATCCAAGCCTCTCAAGCTTTTTCCTAAAGAGGTGGTACTTTATAACCTCACGGTCAAAGTGACCTGGGCTCTCAACATCAAATGGACAGGTTGAGCTTGGTGAACCTACCCAGAACGAGGAATATTCTTGATCCAACCTCAGTGTCAACTTGGTGATTAAAGCTTCTTGGTTAGAAGCCTTAGAAACTTTGGGTCAGTTAAACCCGAACAGATCCTTTCTATAGATCCTCATTGAGAAAACTATGAAAAAAGACACTGTGCTCACAGCTGGGGGACACAGTGCTTTCCCTAAATCCTCATGCAGTCCTCTCCACCATTTTCTGCACTTACATCGTCACTTTATGATAAAATGAGACTCAGGCAGCTTAGATGACAGTTTAAACTTAGCCAACTAAGACACAGAACCTCTGAGGCCCAGCTCCCTGCCTGATCGACCCCCAAACCCACAGAAAAGGGTTTCACACTCAGGCAAAACACTGGGCCTGATGGATTGAGTAAATGTAATTTTATTCTTAAGTCATCAATCCTGCTTTATTACAAGCCATTTTGTAACGTAACAGTTCTCAGAAAGAGAAAGGCCTGCCACAGAATTAAAATGTCCTTAAATGGAAAAACATAATGTGTCTCAAATATTCAATTTTATTTTATTGTTATTGCATTGTTGAACACATTCTGCAGTTAGGATCAGAATTCCCAAGCTGATAGATTTTTAAATCATACCACAGGGGTAAACCTTAAAAGAAGTGAAATCTAACATTATATAGATTTCCATTTCTAAATACAGTATATTACAGAAGGTTAAATATACCACCTCTGCGTACTTACAACTATAAAAGATACATTAACTATACCAATTATAAATAATGTAGCATTTCCTATTAAAGGCATTATTGTACAATGAAAGAACAGGTACCCTCTAATGTATTACTATCAAGGTTAGTGTTTATGGTTACTTGAGATAAAATACGGAAAATTCAGTGTATGGAGTCGAATCCTGATTTAACAAGTTATCGGCAGTATAAGTGATAGGTGTTAACTGATGCAGAGAGGAAGGTGAATTTGGTATTGCTTATCTCAGACAAGGATGATAACCCCATTTTATACATGATTTTCTTTATACACACATTGGTTCTAACATAGAGCTTCGGTTTGATATTTCCCTCTCCAAATTAATTCTCAAACAGAAGCACCTTTTTCCCAGTTAGAAAAGGACCAGCAAGCAACAGTAAAAGTATCCGAATAACACAATTTAAGTTTGTTTTTGTTTTGAAAGCTACGTGGGAACACTTTCAGTTTCCCACGTTAAAACATGAAATTGCAAAAAAAAAAAAAACAACAAAAAAACATGAAATTGCACATTATTTGAATATCCAAAAAGGAAGAGAAAAAAAATCACAACCTGTTAGTGAAATACTCGGGCCACTTGGATGAAGATCCAGTTCCTCCATGGAATCCGGGTGTTATTTATTAACTAATCAGAAATTAATATCAAACTAGAACTTTAAAAAAAACAGGGCTGAATCCTATTAGCAGCCTTTCCAGTTGTGTATGTTTTACTAATCTAAAATGGATTATAGAGCTGGGGAAAAGGCAAACTACATAGGCTTATCATAAACCATTTGTGAATATGGTAGAAACGCATAATTTGTCAAAGTGAATTATGGCTCTGATGTGTCAAATGTGGAACTTCATTATCCTAGGATTTGCTACGCTGTTGTAGTGTTAGAACATTGGATCCTTAGCAGCAAAGGTAATACTAAACCTGTTTTTTGCCTAAGAAAAATGCCTTGGTTAAGGTAGACCATGACATAGTTTTTGAGCAAGCTCTTTGGGCTGTTGATCCAGTCATTTTCCAAAGGCAGCATTGGTTTTAAGCTGAATCCCATGTTGATGTCAATATACAGTCCTTGAGGACCCACACCTGGGCACACCCCGGGCCTCTGGTACCTTTCCAGGGTATGCATTCCTCAAAAGCTTCCCACTGTGAAAGACTTTTTTTTTTTTTTTTAACTTAATGCTTATCCTTTCTCGCTGAATGGTCCCACCTCTATCTCAGAAAGCAGAGGGGAATGTTCTGTGAGCAGGTAACCCTGAGGAGACCACAGGTACAGGGCCCTGCTTGCAGAACACACAGGGAGTTTTTTTCCAAATTCTTACTGGAGTCAGATTCAGCAAAGCATTTTTAAGTACGTGCTGAACACTTCAAATACCACTTCCTATTAACAAAGCCCTGAGTATCTTCACTGTCTCCTGGACCTGGTCTAAAGGAAAAAACAGAAATGGCCAACAGCTCCCTCCCCAGGCAGGACTGCGACATTGCACACAACACGTGGGCATCCACAGTTTGGTCAATAAACATGAGCATAAGAGGAAATCAAAAATCATTCAATTCCAGTAGATTTAAAGCCTCCAGAAGAAAGTATCCCGAGAAGGTCAGAAATGTCACTTTTTCTTCGGCAGGTTTGCTCTGCCACATTCAGCAGTCCAATGTTTGAGGAAGAAGTCCCCTTTCCTTCACGGGTTCTTGTCGCCGAGTTTGATGGTGACAGTTTTCACTTCTGTGTATTCGGCCAAAGCATATTCACCTCTGCGATCACAGAAAAGAGGAAGATTCAAAATGGGCACGTCACTTAGCCATGCTGTAGAAACTGTGTTCCAATGCTTGATTATTCTGTTGGGCAGCGTGGGGTTTATGCCACAGGGCAGAATATGACGACTTGATAGATTAATAGCAAGGACTACAACGTCATTAGTCAGTTTCAGTAACTGGGTATGTGACTTCAGTGTAAATACCAAGTTTTTTGTGTGTGATGCTTCTGAAATATTCAGAAGGACTAAGGATTTGCCTTTGAAGAATGAAGGGGTTTTTAAACAAATAAAGAGGTGAGTTCCCTGGGTTGGGAGTAGAGAGCAAAAAGAGAAGCCCTGGGAGGGTGAACGAGGCAGGAGGGCAGGCGCAGAGATCACTCTGGGTTTATAACTTTTAGATGGCCATTTGGAGCCACTTGGAAAGACAGAAGGGGCGGAGGCCCAAGGTTATGAACTGGGGACGAGGCCAGAGGACGAGAAGGAAGAACACCGAGGGCCTGCGGTTGGCCTCGGCGCACACAGCTGGGCACCAGCTGTCAGAGAGCAAGGCCACCCTGGAGGGGCAAGGGGAGCAGACGTTAGCACACATTGGACATAGGGAGGCCACAGCCTTTGCATCAGCATCCTTGGTACATCTCCTTTCTTGAAGTCTTACAGAGCCCAGGTGACCCTTCCCTGGTACCATGGGCCAGCTTCAGCATAGCTCCCCATCCCAGAGCAGAGAGGCCACTTTGGATAGATTTAAATCCCTCTCTAGCATTTGATCTGCTGTGAAGTAAAGAAAAATATGTGCTTGTTTAGGAAAAAGAGATGGAAGTAGAGGTGCCCACTGGAGGCTCTGTAGCTAAAAAGACCTGAGACAGAATCCCATCTCCTCCCTCAGACCACCAGCACCAGCCTCGCCTCCTAACTTGTTAGAAATGTAGATTCTCAGGCCTTATCCGGACCTACTGTGGCAGGCAGAATAAGGGCCTGCCCAAAGGCACCCACGTCCTAATCCCCCGAACCTGTGAATGTGTTAGGTTTCATGGCAAAGAAGAATTAATGTGGCAGATGGAATTCAAGTTATTAATCAGTTGACTTTAAAGGGGTAGAATATCCTGGATCATTTGGGTAGGCCCAGCATAATCATAAGCATCCTTAAATGTGGAAGAGGAAGGCAGAAGAAGAGAGTCGGAGGGAAATGAGACCATGGAAGCAGGTTCAGAGAGATGCAGCGGTGTCAGCTTTGAAGATGGAGGAAGGGGCCACCAGCCAAGGGATGTGGACAGCCTTTAGAAGATGGAAAAGGCAGGGAACATATTCTCTCCTGAGAGTCACTGAAAAGGAATGTGGCCTTGCTGACACCTTAATTTTAACTCAGTGAGACCTGTGGCAGATTTTTATCCTACAAAACTATAAGAGAATACATTTATATTACTTAAGCAACTAATGTTGTAATGGAAAACTAATAAACTTACTGAATCAGAAACTCTAGTGGTAGGACCCAGAAATCTGTATTTTAATAAGCCCCTCAGGTGATTCTGATGCATGTTTAAGTTGGAGAACTACTGGCTTAGAACTATGTAGCTCAGGTAAATTAATGAATTTGAAGCCTTCCCTGAATCTCTCATCATCTGTAAAATGGGAATACCATCACCTCCTGAGTTATAGCAATTAGAGATAATTCACACATAGCACCTCCATGAGCTAGGTGAAAAATGAGTGGTGGAAAGTAATATTGTTATTTTATTAATAATGTGTCATTGAGATTTTTAGGTAGTTTCCTAAACAAATAGTTCAAGAACCCATGATAATGAGTGAATTATTTTGTAATCTTTTCTACATATAACACAAAATATAAAAGCCATAAACAAAATGCTAAATTCAACTTTTGCAAAGCAAAGACTCCATTAACAAAACCCAAAAGACAAATGACAAACTAAAAGAAAAACTATTTACAACCCTGTGTGAGAAATAAGAGTCCTGTTTTCCTCAATATACAAAGAGCTCTTAATAACCAATAAGAAAAATACAAACCACCAAATGGGAAAATCAACAAAGGATATGGATATAGTCAGTTTGTAGGAAAACATAATGCAGATTACCAATTAGTGTAAAAAAGGTGCTCAACTCCTTCATGATTAAAGAAATGCAAACCAAAACTGTGGTGAGCCCATTTTTCATGTAGCAGATTATTCAATTTTAGGAATTAATTCTGAAAACAGTCTCCAACAAATGCACTGAAATGTATCCGCAAGGAAATACAATCGCCATGGTATGTAATAGCAAAATCTCTGGAAAATAACATAAAAGTCCATCACAGGAGACCATGGATAAAAAGAATGGAATGCTATCCAAAATCTATTCTCAAGAGCAAAAAATAGTTTGCTTCCATTTCATTTGAAAACAGAAAAGAATATACATGTTTACATCCATTGTATGCATAAAAAACATACAATACACTTTAAAAGTGAACATATGATGTTGCATTATAAAGATTCAAAGTTGTTCATAATTTATTAACTTAGTAAAGAAAAAAAATAAAGTGATAAAATCATGTTGAATTAGCACATAACTAATAAGTCCAGTATTAAAATAATTCCTATAAGAGTAAGTACATAAATCCCTTCATTCTATTTCTGCAGTTGCTTCCCTGGTTCAAGTTCTTGCTGCTCTGATTCAACCCAATGTGGTGTCTCCTAACTGATTTCTCACCCAGTTTCATCCACCTTGACATTCACAGCCACCCATGAACCCAGCCTTTCTTCCATTAAACCTCAATAGAATGTCAGGGGTGGGCAGGGACTGGTGATCACGTTGTTCACTGCCATATACTCAGTGCCTAGGGTCATGCCTGGTGCATCAAAAATACTCAAAAAATATTTGCCAAGTTAACGAATGAACAAATGAGCAAAATTAATGACTGAACAACATTTACCTCTAACGAGTGGGATTCAGGGTTAGGGGAAGGAGGCCTTGACTTTCCACATATCTCTCTTATGTAGATTTTTTGGTTACTGTATCATTTTTATTAAAAAGCAAAACAAAAAACCAAGACGAAAAGCGCCCAGGAGGAAGAGAAATTGCAGGCTCCACACCAAGACCTGCACAGAAACAGACCCTGGAGGGGCGCGTGCGTGGGTGGCCAGGGATGGGGAAAACCATGGAATCCACCGCATGAGGCTCCAGCCTAAGAAAAAGGGAACTTCTTGCAACATGAAGACATTAATTAGAGACAACTGAAAACGGAAATTGGTTTTCAAGGCAGTTTCCAGGCTCCTTGTGAATTACTTTAAAATACTTTATCAAAAGCCTTGAGAAAACATATGCCAAGGGCCCAAAAAACAGACACTCAAAAAAGTCCCAATTATGGCTAACTGGCAGGATGAAACATGGACCATGTTCAGTGAATACTCACCAAGCCCTGCCCTGGGCCATGCCAGGGGCTGCTAAGGAGCTGAAGGCCCAGTTAGGGTGGTAGGCAGGTCAGGGAGAGGTCAAATCAGAGGGCGAGTCGGCACACACCAGGGATCAGGTGGGCCCCTACACCCGAGGACATTTGCTTTGGGGACTGGAGTTCTTGCTGCCAGGCAAGGGCGTGTCTAGCCTCTGGGTTCCCCAGCCCTAACAGCCCGTCTGGTTGAAGGTAGCAGATCAAAGGAGACAAATGACCATACAAGCCCTGGTTGGCTTCATGCCAGGTCCAGACAAAGGTGACCCCTGATGAGTGAGGCCCTGCACGGGGGTGGGTCCAAGGACTTAGCTACCAGCATTCATGCCTGACTCTGTCACTTACTAGCTCCCTGCGCTGCTTCCTCAACTGAAAACAGTTGTACCCATTGCACAGCTGGTTGTGAGGCTGACATGCATTAACGGGTACAGTGAGCTTGGATGGAGCCTGCCACAGAGTCTGTGCTTGGCAAATGCCAGCTGTCAACAGCAATGTCGCTGTTGGGGGACCCTGGAGGGGACCCTGGTGACCCAGCCCCTGCCTCCTGTGCCCAGAGGGCAGGTGGGTAGAAGAGGTGAATGAAGCAGAAGCTCATAGAACTCAAATACAAATGAGCCGCCAGAGGGAGGAAACGCAGTTCTGCAAAGGGTCCTCATGGCCAAGAATTTACTGGCGGTCCCTGAAGGGGAAATCAGTTACGGGAACAAGGCTGAGACCAATGGACACACTGCACTCAGATGTTCAGACGGCTCTAGGGTATTTACCCTGAGTCAAGGATGGCACCAGAAGGTGGGCCTGGGGTGTGGGGGGGAAGGGACCTCAATTCCATGCAGACTGGCCAAGAGCATGTGTGCAGGGCTGGAAGCCAGCCCTGTTCCTTCTCAACATCTTTAAGAATCTCGAAGGGAAGCCATGCAAAGGCCCCACCAAGGCCCAGCTGAGGGGAGGTATTTGAGTCTGTTCCTGCCGGAAGATGTGCAAACAAGTACAAGGTAAGGCATTTTTATATAAATAACACAAACTGTTTAAATCAAAGGAAGAGCTTTAGAGATGTCCCAGGAACAGCCCTGGGATGTTGTCACAGATGGTTCCTTGGGAACACTGATCTTAAAAGATGTTTGTCCGCAAAGGCTAATAAAACTCTGAGCACCGCTGAGAAGGACACAGAGAAAGAAGACAGTGTCCGGCTGGAAACCACAGCGTCTCCACCCCCAGGGTGCTCCTTCCGGCTCTGGGCCTGGGCCAGACACGAGAAGGCCCATCCATGAATCTAAACCTATGGAGCCCATTTCTGCAGCAGGCCAGGCGGAAAGGAAATGAGGAGGGGTCTGCAGTGGGTTTGCACACACTGACGGGCCACTGACGCCCCACAGGAGGGGCTGCCATACGCCTCCCAGAGGGCACCCGGAAGGAACCGGAATCACCCACGCTGTGCCCCTGGGGCCCCTTGAGGCGGGGCCGGGCAGGTCCGGAGCCTGCCCTGGGTGAGAGCCCAACTTCCCTGCTGAGGGTGGGGATTTGTGTGAGTAGTGACGTCCCACGTCTGGCACAAAGTGTACTTTTTCAGTTCCGCCTGTGTCCCCATCTAGGGAGCTTCTGGCAAGTATCCCCCTGGCGTGATGGGTGCTGGGCAGGACACCAAAGCTGAGGCCTGGAGGAGGCGGGCTGAGGATGAGGGTGGGGGTGGGGAGGGCAGAGAGAGGGGAAGGGAGGGGTCCCGACTGGCCCCAGAGGGACGTGGCTGACACACAGAGCGGAGAGGCTTCAGCAGCCTGGAGCTGCCCGAGTCACTGCCTGTAAATCTAGTGGATCCCGCGGAAGGCTCAGAATGATGGAAACACTTACAGTTCTCTGCCATTTCCCGACATTTTAAAGCCACCAAATGGAGCCTGTGCGTAGATGGCGTTGTAGCAGTTGATCCTAGAAAAAGAACGCAAGGATGCTCACAGTTACCTGCGGAAGGCCCTGCGGACCTCGGCATGCCAACTGCCAGGTACTGGGCGCAGAGCTCTGCCAGTGAGTGGCCTTTGCCAAAGTTTCAGTGATTAAAACACAGGGTGCTCTCACCTTCTGCCTTCTCATTTTTCCCATCAGAAAGTAAAATTTGAATATACTTAAGTATAGAACTTTTCACTGGGATAGGAATGGAATGAGAATGGGAGGGAAAAGAAGAGAAAAATTATGGCATAGGGGAATTGGAATTAGTTTGGAAATGAGACAGACCTGGCCCCAAAGTTCTTCTGCTTCCTGGTTATATGATGCTGGGCTTGTTGTTCAACCTCTCTGAGCCTCAATTCATTCATCTCTACAACGGGGATAACAATACATAACCTGCAGAATTATCGGTGAGGCAGGGACTAGTACCCATGCTTTGCAGAAGGGCATGCACTGCTTTTAGAATCAGAACCAAAAATAAAGTCAGCGGGGCAGTACAGCATGGGTCAAAGGCATGGGCACCAGAGCCCGCTCTGCCATCTACCAGCTGTGTGACCCTGGGCAAATCACTCAACCTTTCTGTGCCTCAATTTCTTCATCTGTAAAATGGAGACACAATGCTACCTACCTCAGAGGGTGGTCACGTGGATCGAGCAAAGCACTTCGACAGTGTTTGGCACATAATATACAACTAGAAGCCCTCTGTTAAGAGAAGAGTAATGAAGCTAGCCAACAAGCAACTCATGAGAGCCGAAACGCACACATATGCAACTCACCAGACTGTGCCAGACTCCAATGCAGAAGCCAATTTCAGGGCTTTGTCCAGGTTTTTTGTGAACACGGCTGCTGTGAGTCCATAGTCAGTGCTATTTGCTCTTTTGATCACTTCTTCGATATTTTTGAACTTCAGTATTGGTTGCACTGGTCCAAAAATCTACAATTAATTGCAAGAATGGCAATGAGGGGCACGTTTGAATGGAAATGTCCACTCTGATCAGGCATTTCCTTCTTTTTATGCCTTTCTCATATACCCAGAATGCACACAGGCATGAAAAATGATGATTGGAGAAGAAGGACCATCCGAAGATATATTAAGCTTCGTGATGGTTGAAATCTGAAGGGAAGAATTAAAATGAAATGAAAATAAAAAATAATAACAAAAATGCACGTTGCATCTTAAAATCTCTCATTGTCTTCAGGATTTCTGAGGACCCCCAGCCCAAGAGCCCTGAAGTCACCCATGCATGTTGGATGCACAGAAGACAAAACTTTTGTATAACTTTTTGGAAAGTTATCTCTAAAGACATTTACAGGCTTGTTGTAGGGTGGTGTGCCCTGACTGCTTGGTGCTGTGTTTTCTACCAAGGAAGATGCTCTAAACTGTTGCCATAATAATTCCCAGGGGAGGGAACGAGACAACCTTCACTACCGTCTGCAACACAGCAAAGAAGAGGAAATGGACGGATTAAAGGCTTGAACATTTAATGGTGATTTTGAAGGGAGTTTGTAATTGATTCAATATTAGGCACTGTTATAACCCAGCAGGATGGTGTCCAGCCTGCTAAAATGCCTTCCCAGTGTCCTCAGGACCTCTCGTCACAGGATTTTTAAAGAGCTGAGCTTTATGCCATCACGGCACAGTTAGTAACCCATAAAAATCTCAAGGAGAAAGTCTATAAAATACCCGCACCAGGAGGTCCTCTGCAGTGATTCATTCTTTCCTGTGCCCCGAAAGACCACATCCCAGGGTCTACCCTCCCCGCCCCCGGCAGAGGGTTCTCCTCTCATAGATTCTGGTGGGGTGGGATGTGGGTAACCAGCTCCCATCTAGCTGGACAGCGGCCTTGAAAGACAAAGTTAGATTTACACTCTTATGGGAGTCTCCCAATTTCCATCAGCTCCAAGGATGTCTGTGGTGGAAACCTTCCATGTGAACTCTAGCTGGGACATGCTCTTTGAATGAACACGTTTCGTGGAAGTTCAGTCTGGGGGAACCGAACGCAGCTTTGGGCCCTGAATCGCTTCCTGGCAAAACCCACAGGTGGCGACAGCTCTCCAGTCCGGGCTGCAGGACCAACTCAAGGGACTGTGCCAGAAGACTGAAGAGGGATTGGCACTCCCCGGAGGCCACGGCGACGGGTGCAAATGGAGCACCTGTTGTACGGTCCTTAGGGTTTGCCTGTGGCAGGGGGGCAAGATGGCTCCCCTAAGGGCCCCAAAGGAGAGGGGAAAGGCCACACAAAAAAAGAAAACGTTCTGGGATCCCTGGGCCCTAGAGAAGAGCTGTGTGAAAGGCCCCAGCCCCATGTACCTCCTCTTTGGCAATTCGCATGTTGTCGGTCACTTCTGAGAAGACAGTGGGTGTGATGAAGAGCCCCCTGTCTTCCATGGCCGAGCCCCCACATTCCAGCTTGGCCCCTTCCTTCTTCCCACTCTCAATGAGCTCGAGGATTTTGTCGAACTGCTTTTGATCAATCTGCAAAACACAAACGGGAAGCACAGCCTGGCTTCCTTGCGGGCAGTGGCTGCGTCTTATGTTTTCAACGGCCTTCAGCATTATCGGCTGCCCTGCCCTGCACGCTCTTGTCGAGTCATAATCCATGTGACAGATGTGCCTTGTAGGCAAATGTTACTCCGATGCCCAAATCTGGGATGTTCAGCGCAGGGGAGAGATGGGGAGATAGGCGAGGTTCATCTCATCCTCTCGAGGTCTGGGGTTATTCACATATCTGGGACTCCTCTCCATGCTCGGAAGCCAGCCCGTGGGTGACACACAGTGTGAAGTAGTCACACTCTTGCTCTCCCAACTCTTTACATCCTACTCAGGTTGCCAGATTTTTGTTTATTTTTACAGAGAGGGGGTCTTGCCATGTTGCTCAGGCTGGCCTCAAACTCCTGGGCTCAAGCGATCCTCCCACCTTGGCAGGTTGCCAGATTTAGCAAATAAAAATACAAAATGCTCAGTGAAATTTGAATTTCACACATGATCTTTTAGTGTTATAAGCATGTTCCAAATAATATTTGGGATATATTAATACTTATGCAAAAAATGCATTCATTGTTCATCTGAAATTCAAATGGAACTGGGTGCCATGTGTTACCTGGCAACCCTGCACCCTGCCTACTTGGCACCAAGGATCAGGGTAACAGGAACTGGGGTTCTCCCTCCATGCTGCAGAGGAGAAGTGAGCAGGAACGCTAGCGCCTCTATTCAGCTGCCCTGGAAACAGAGTGGAGTGAGCCTCACAGTGGGGTGCAGGGGCTGCTCCTTGGTGGGTGGGGAACTAGCTCATCAGAGAGGCTCCACCTTTTGCCATCTTGTCTAGAGGAGTTTCCATGGCTGGAGTTTGCCCTGTGCCACAAGCCTAACACCTGGCTTGCGGACATGGCGCCAGCTGTTGTCAAAAGGGCACCCTTCTGGGAGACTACTCAAGGAGGACAAGCTCTTTCGGCCTGCCTTCCACGGACCCTTCTTCCTAAAATCTGAGGGAGCCCTGTTCTCTATCATGACCTGTTGACAGTCCCCCACCTCTTTAGCTGGGAGAGACAGAGCTTTAATAGGTTTACTGTGGCTGAGACTTCTAGATAGAAAAACTAGTTTCATTCCATAACTTTAAATAGACAAACAACCCGTATGGTGCACCGTGGCTGACTGTCCCTGGGGAACAGGCTGGTTTTCTCAGAAAGGGAAGGCATACACCATGCATGTTTCTTGGCCAACCATCATGAAATATAGATCCAGCATTAAAATACTGACTTGGATCCATACCTCACACCTTATACCAGGATAAACTGCAAATAGATCAAAGATACCACCATGAAAAATAAAACTATGAAAGTTTTAAAATTCTCCCATGTGGGAGACCGCTCCTGCAACTCGGACCACTGATGATGGCCTTTCTAGGACTTGAATTGCAGAAGCCAAAAAAGAAAAGATCAACAGATTTGAGTATGTGAAAAAAAAAAAACATCATAAGGGCAAAATCAGCACAAGCAAAGTCAAAGGGGGAAAAAAACTGGGGAAAAATATTCATAGAAAGTTAATTTCTCTACAATGTATGCAAAGAGGTCTTAGAAGTAATGAGAAAAATGACCAAAAGCACAAAGGAAAAATATGCAAAGCAAATGCACATTTGAGAGAAAAGGAAATACAAATGGCTTTTAAACATAGGATAAGATGTTCTACCCTATTCATTATAAGAGATACACACATATTAAAACTAAAAGAGATACCATTTTAAACTCTCAGATGGGCAAATATCCATATTTTGTTGGTAAGGCTGGAGCCACAAACAAGCTTATAACAATGTTGGCAGGAACATAAGTTGGATCATCCTCTCTGGAAGGTAATTTGGCAATGCTTACAGAGATTACAAATGTGTTCCCACTTAGCAACCTCACTTTGGGGAATCTGTCCCAGGGATTTCCTTGTGCGTGTGTGAAATTTCATACTCTGTGGCCTTGTGTGTGATTGCACATACCCACGTTAATCAGAAGATGTTATTTAAATTCTGGTGGCTTCATACAGCAGAATTCTATGTGCATATGAAAAAGAATGAGGTTCCCATGCACTGGAATAGAAAGTTCTTCAAGTTAATGACCAATAAACAAGGCGTAAAACAGCATAGCTATCACGCTAACTTTTGTGTGAAAATCATGGAAGGCATCAGAATACATATTCATGTTTGCTAGTGTACACATGAAGAAATCCTGGAGGCGTACATGAGAAACTAAGAGCATGGGATACCCATAGCGAGGAGGGTAAGAATCAGGTGTATGAATGGGCCTGAGGAGAGGAGGGAATCCTTTCACTATAGACTTTCTTTGCATGTTTTGTGTTTTCACCCATGTGTATGTACTCCCGCACCA
Organism: Propithecus coquereli; assembly: GCF_000956105.1. Classification (NCBI taxonomy): domain Eukaryota; kingdom Metazoa; phylum Chordata; class Mammalia; order Primates; family Indriidae; genus Propithecus; species Propithecus coquereli. The sequence goes on along the minus strand of NW_012143190.1, from coordinate 731,312 downwards.
AAAAAGGAATGACATCAACTGTAGTGGATTTAGTAATAGATCAAGGTTCTCTTGACTTTTCTCTGGGTGAATCAAGTCTCAGGTTAACAGTTCCAGGTGCTCGGCTGGGCGCAGTGGCTCACGCCTGTAATCCTAGCACTCTGGGAGGCTGAGGCTGAGTGGGAGGATTGCCTGAGCCCATAAGTTCGAGACCAACCTAAGCAACATAGCAAGACAGATCCCATCTCTACAAAAAACAGAAAAATTAGCTGACATGGTGGCACATGCCTGTAGTCCCAGCTACTTGGGAGGCTGAGGCAGGAGGATCGCTTGGGCCCAGGAGTTAGAGGCTGCAGTGAGCTATGATGACACCACTGCACTCTAGACTGGGTGACAGAGCGAGACCTTGTCTCAGCAAAAAAAAAAGTTCCAGGTGTGGCTGAGTCTCTCTCCTCCTCCTGGGGGCCAAGAGGGCCAAAGGGGCTTCATCAAAATACAGGTCCTGACTGGCTGCTGACCATGTACTGCCTGGAAGACCCCATCTGTCCTGCAGGCAGCGCTGGGTCCCTGGGGAAACCCTACGCATCCAAACTCAACACGCCCCGGTGAGTCTGTATGAACACATTGTTTAAATCTAATAATCCTCCATGAAATGTCAGCTGGTGCCTTACAGTCCAGGAGGGAGGACCTGCCAGGAAGTGAGATGACGCAGCGGGGCATAACACCAGAAACAGGGAAATACGGCCCCCAAAGGACTGGCCCAAGGCCGTGCTCGGCTCTCGGCCGGGAGGACGCTGCCGGATCCTGCCCCGGCCAGGTGGCCTGCATGATGTTTATGTGCCTCGTTGCTCAGTTGCCAAATAAACCTGAGTGATTTTGGAGCATTCCAGCGAGCGGCTCACCCGCCGTGGACAGAGATCTAGGTCAGCTAGCTGTTTTACAGGCATGAGACAGACAGGACTATTTAGACAGCTGTAAGTCCTCTCAGAGTAAAATCTTATTACTCTAGATGAAAAAGCACTTTGGAAGAAAAAAATCCAAAGGCGTCCTAAAATAATATGCTGAGGTTAGATGGCTTTCGTGAGCTTTCTAAAGGACTCTGAGCGGCGGCACGCAGGCACTGATGAAATCAACACCCATTCTGCCTCAGTGTGCTCTCCTGGAAGAGAGTTGTGTATCTGGCTTCAGAAGTCAGGACTGAAGGACGTGGAAAGAGACTTGCAAATAATGATGGGGTGAAAAAGGTTTCCTTGGTCTGGGGATCAGCTCACATATTTCCCACTGCTTCTGGATTAGCTTTAAAATCACGGTGGATTCGATAATGACTTGTGGTCGTGTTTGCGTTCAGATCTGAAATCCAACCAAGCCCATCAGACAACCTTGTGTCACTGGCTGCTGGGTTTGGGGCGGAGGCTGGGCAGGCCATGACTGGGGACGAGGAATGTTGGACTTAAGCAGAAGTACAGCTCCAACCAGGGTCACGTGGCATCAGAGCAAGCGCGGTGGGTGCCGTGGCCAGAAACACACCCCTCTTCCACGAGGTGCTCTCCCCTTCCCCGGCCAGAGCTCCCTCCAAGGACAGGTATGCAAGACTTATCAACATGGCCCGAAGCCTCTCTCACTGCCACCTAGATGGGAGAGCTTGTCATTTAATGCTCTTCCCTTTTAAAAACAAAACCTACTCTTTATTGAGTCCTCCCTAGGTGCCAAGAAAGTCTCATAATATGCATCTATGACTCCCATTTTCCAGATGAGGAAACTGAGGTGTGGAAGGATTTTGTTACTTTCATAAAGCCACAGAGCCAAACTGGAGCTTGGATCTGCGGCCTCCCACGTACATGCGGTGCCAGCGCAGTGGGGAAGCGGCTTACACACAAGTGGGTAAGTCACAGTGCACGTGATTTGAAATTTCATGGCTGGGCCAGGACTTTGGCTAAAAGCAAAGTGGGTTGCTGTCGAGTCCATTTCAATAATGCATGGGATGGTCAGGCTGCCCTCTTTTAAATATTTATCCATCTGCTTCACTTCATAATTAGCAAGAAAGTGATACAGGATGTGCCGTTTTCAAGAGGATATTAAACCCTGTGGTTATGGTCATTTTCATCCTGGCCTGGGCTTCCCAAACCAGGCTTCCAGAGACGCTCTCCTACGGCCTGGAGGTGCATCTCTATCCCCTGAGCCCTCCCCATCTGGGATTCTGTGGTTTCTGATGGTTCACCTTGTCCTGGAACACACGTGGCCCCCTTGCCTGCACTCTGCTGCCTCCAGCCAGGGTTACAGCCCCTCTTCTGCACTAGACTATCGGGCGAGACACCTCTGCCTGAAGCTCTCCCAGGGGCTGGGTGGCGCAGAAGGACGGCTCTCTGAGGGCTGGAGGGTGCAGGCAGATGGCCTTCTGCCCGGGGAATGGCTCCTTCCCGCCACGCCCCTGTGTGTGCAGCCCTGTTTCATAACCCCACGGGGGCCTGACGAGGTCGTATTGCTGATCAGCTTCCAAACAAAAGCCTCAAGTGCCAGGGCAAGTCAGAGAGGGACCCTGCACAGGGCCATGGGACTGCCTGGTTCAGCCCCAGATAAGCACCAAGGGTGCAGACACATCAGTAGGTTACCTGGGGCCCCTGTTCGGTCCTGACATCAAAGGGGTCTCCCACGGGCCTTTTCTTGGCATACTCCACACTCCGCCTGACAAACTCTGCGTAGATCTGCTCCTCCACGAACACCCTGGAGGCGGCCGTGCAGCATTGGCCTTGGTTGAAGAACACTCCCTGATGGGCACACTCCACTGCCAAGTCCACTGGAGGGGGAGCGGGAGGGGAGGCAGGCGGCAGTGAGAGGAAGCGATTAAGTCGTTAAAGCAGGACTGGCGACAGCTGCAAGTCTAATTGCCCGCACTAGAAAACAGGCCCCAGGACGGCTGCATTTCAGAAATTAATTTTGTCCTCAGCATTTCCCAAACAGAGAGGAAGGGAAAAAGGATATTTGGGTTCACCAAGTTTGGGGTTAAATCAGTCCCCTGACTGCAGGACTTCTCAGTACCTTTAATATGCTATGGAATACAAAATTGTAGCACTCCCTATTTCACTTGCCCATCAAACCCTCCCCTCCCCCTTTTCTGGAGGACTAATGATACACAGAATAAACTTTGGTAAGCATTGATGTAGGTCAATTGTCAAGAACTTTTAAAGGAGCCAACATTTCCCACTTTGAGTAAAAAAATGTCTTACTATGTAAGGTAACATCACTTATAACTTAAAAATGGTTTTTAAAAAGGCACTGATTCTGTGTGGGGAGGGCTGAATCTGAATTGCAGAGCTGGCACTGAATGAAAACCAGTTGCTAAAAGGGAGCTAGAGGTACTTAGAAAGTAAAATCTTCGGGGATAGTTTATGGCTAAGAATAGTAATGGGATGTCATTTACACTTGCAGAGGGGCTTTAGCGCTCAGCCCTTGGCTGGCTGTTCAGCAGCCCACACTAGGGCTTGCACAGAGCAACGCGAGGGCCCCCATGGCTGGTCAGGGCTCCAGGCATTGGAAACTGATCCATCCCAATTCCACTGGGCCATCTCTGGGAGACTCTGCCCTTGGCTTTGAGAACGAGGCCACTGCTGTTTGGTTGGGTGGTCTGCGTAAGTTTCAGTGGCAGCAGGACCGCACCATAAGGTTCTTGGCCCTCTCTGTACCCCTGACTCCTGCAGTCAGCCAGCCCAGGTGCCAACTCGAAACTGTCTCCCCTCCAAAATAATGAATTCATTTCCCAGCCCCTGACAGGAGCTGAGGGTGGCAGCCGAAGGGACAGCGAAATGGTGGCTTGTTACCCTTGATGCCTGGGATGCCACTTATGTCAGGATGTAATTTTGTGGACTGGCACTGCCCCAGTGAGGAGCAGGAGATGGCTACATAGCATGTTTTTATGACCCTTGTAAGTAAAATCAAGCCCCAAGCAGAATGAGTCCTGTGCTTTAGCTGCAGTTTTCCTCCCCGGGAAAACTCCCGTGCTTTGATGGCATGAGAACGAAAACCAGGAGTCCTGGCTCTTTGGATTGCAGTTTGGGACTCCAAATGTGGTTCACAGTGCCAGAGATGCTCCAACGTGGCCCCAGGAACTGTTTGCAACACTAGTGGTGCTTCCACAAGGGAGCACCGACCCTGGCAAAAAATGGGCAGTCCATCCTCAGGCCCCACTCCCCTTGCCTTCCTGGGAGCTTGTTTCCTCCCTGTTCTCTCTCCCATCGAAAGCCAGCTGCAGAGGGCAGTCACTTATACCTTAGTGAGAAATTGTGCCAGTGTCATTTTTCTCCGGGATATTTGCAATTCCAACCTTATCTGAGTGTGGAATGCAAGGCTTTGTTCTCCCTGACAGGAATTTCTGGACAGGTGGGGAAGGCTATTCTTTAAGGTGAAGGTGCTGCAAGGCACTTGGGAAATCGCACCTTTTGATAGCCGACCCTGTCGGCGGGCGAATGAATGCCCAGCGTGGCCCTTTCTGCCCCCTTCTGGACGTGGCAGCCAACAATAGCATATATTTTAATATTGTGTCAAGTGTCTCCAGCAAGACACAGGCTGCTCCCCAGCTGCCGGGCAGGTCGTGTTCCCAGGGAAGGGGTGGAGCAGGCAGAGAACCGGACCACGGGGGCATTTGTAAGGATCGGCTGCCACTGGCCCCTGATTTGACAGGCCTGAGACAGAGAAGGAAGGAACATCTCAACTCTCCAGAAAGCCTGAAGAGGTAGGAGGCAGTAGTGGCGGGGGGCAGAAGTATGAATGCCTGGGAGTGGGCAGCCCCACCCTCCCCGGGGACCCTGGATGAGAAGCTCTGCAGGGACCAGAAGGTAAACTTCATCTTGAGAGGCAGGAACAGGCAGCCCCTCTGGCTGCCACCTAAGCCATGTCCTTCCCAAGGCAGCTTTCTGGCAGCTGTAAAGTTGCCTGCCTGTGGCAGGGTGACCGCAGGCAGGATGACCCAGGGTGGGAGCACTCCCACGTGTGGGTGTCTCTCTCTCAATTGGTTCTGAATTCCGGCCGGGACGTGGGGAGAGATTGGCAGGTGCCTGGAAGGCCCCGCACAGCCCGGAAGGGGAATGGACTCACGGTCGGCATCCGCACACACGATGCACGGGTTCTTCCCCCCCAGCTCTAGCGTCACCCTCTTCAGGTTGCTCCGGGAGGCGGCTTCTTTAACCAGCTTTCCCACCTTCAGGATGAAACACAGAGCAGAGTAAACCTTGGATGTGGCTGGACCTGGCCCAGATGCACACATCGGGGAACTCCGGACCAGCCCGGGAGGCAGCGCTGCCACCGCCTCCCTGCCCAGGCGCACTTCCCTCTGCTGGCCTCGCTGGCCTCTCCTCTCAACCAGACCTCGGCGTCCTGGGAACCTTGTCTGACTGCTGCACTCACAGGCGTGGATGGGAGTTTCTGGAAGGCCCCACAGCTGGCTAGGAGCAGAGCCGCCTCCTCACCTGACCTGGCTCCTGCCCCTCCGAGCCCAGCTAGTCTGGCAAAGGGACCAAAGGGTGACCCTTCCATCCCTTGGCAGTGACATCTGAAACTCCGAAAGCCCAACAGGGCAGGTGGTTCTACTTGTCTCTTTGGTGTAATCTGAGGGAGCCTCCAAGAACGAGAGAAATAGTGAGTGCAGCTGACCTTTAGGATGAGAAGGAGCCAATTTTCTGGAAACAGACTCTAAGACTGAGGCTGCCACAGGTGGGCAGGGAGAGAATTGGTGAGCTATGAAGTAACAGCAGAACTGCTCAGACAGGAATTCTCAACCCCCCCAGTGTGCCCGACTGAGGGGGTCTCTCCCACTGTCCACCGCACACCAGAGGGAGGTGGCCCAGCATAATTTGGTGGCGTATCCTGGGCAACAAGTAAAGCCAGGTACCATGGACTTAGAGCGGGGAAGACCCTCGGAGACTGCCGCAGACACCACGGCCCAGAGCCAGACAGCCAGCAAGGGGCAGGGCTGGGCTCTTCAGGGTCCAAGGTGTGAGTGCATTTTAGACATCAGCAAGCTCATGGGTGGTGGCCTGAACATGGGCTGGAACTGATCCACTGTGACAATGTCCCCAAAGAGAGTAACAGCATGCATCAGGGCTGCAGGAGGGGGCCCAGGCTCCTGGCTGAACTACACTAGGAGGGAGATGGGGACGCTAATTGTGCTGATTGCATGGGAAGTGTTTATTCATTTCTCTTTAAGTACAGAAGAAGTACTTCCTCGCTAAAAATAATTCCACATACAGATGCGTGTAAATTAAAGCTCCCCTCACTCCACACCCCAGGACCCACCCCAGAGGTAGCCATGGTGATAGTTTCTTAGGATCCCTCCAGACAGTTTCTATTTCTACACACACACACAGAAACACACACACACTCTTTTACTAATGAGATCAGATTGTGGATAATTTCCTACAGTTCGCTTTTTTGTGCTTCAACAACAGACCATGGTCAGCGTTCCCTGTTGTGATGGCTATGAAACGTTTCATAGAACGGATATAACATACTTGAAAATACGTCCCTGAAGGCTCATGAGAATATTTATCTAAGCAGTTCCTTCAAAATGGAACTTCTGAATCAAAAGTCTCTCACTTTAAAATTTTCGATGGGTGCCATGAATGCCAATTGCCTCCCACCGTAGGGATGGTGTTGGTGAGTGCCTGCTTCCTGTGTTCTCAGTGAGGCCATTTCAGCGTTCACCAATCTGACAGACTAAAGGACAGTCTGATTTTCATGTGAATTCGCATTTCCCTAATGACCAGTCAACTAGGTTCAGCTTCCTGAGCATTCAGTATTTCTCTTCTCTGTGGGTCCCCTTTCCCCACCCTTCTGTCTTTTTTTTTTCATTGATTTGTAGGCGTGCTTTATATATGAAGGATGTAAATTCTTGGAGCGCTACATACATGACAACTGTTTTTCTCCCAGCTTCTTATTTATCTCTTAACCTTAATCATGATGATGTTTGCCATATGGATATTTTACATTTTTATTTTATCTTATCTCTCATTCTTTTCTTCTGAGCCTTCTGAGTTCTATTTATTTAGTTTGGAAACAGGGCCAGTGACTTTTTTTTTTTTTACTGGTTGTTATGTATAATACTAAAACATGGTCAAATTTAGAAGAAAAACGAATCGTATTTGACCCTGTTAAAGGAAAAGTTCACGCATCTCCAGTTCCCAATAACACGTCCGTGATGACTTTTGCCAGCAGCCCGTGGGGAGAGTTACCTCCGTGGAGCCGGTGAAGGCGATCTTGTTGATCTGAGGGTGAGAAGAAATTGCTGCTCCCACCGTGGGCCCAAATCCTGGCACGATGTTCACTACACCTGGAGGGAACCCAACCTGGGAAGAAATCGAAATGGCATTCAGAGGAGCAGAAGGGATCGCTGTCCGCCACAGACCCGCGTTTGGGCAGAGAGAGCCGTGGCTGCGCGATGTCCCTGAGCAAAGCAGCACCACCACAGGGAAGCCTGGGCCCGGCTCACGCGTCCACCCCAGGACCCCACCAGTCAGCCTAAGGCCCCCTGGGAGCCGACCTGGGCTTCTCATCTGCCACCAGCAAACCAGGGTGCGGGCTGGGCCAGGGTGAGATTCCCACTCCTCCTCCCAGGCAGGGCTCCCCACCCCACTGAACAAATGTACAGTGATACTGCAAGGTGGCTGTGGCCCTCCTGTGGTACAGCACCATTCTCTGTGTGTGTGTATGTGTGTGTACATATGTGTTCATGTGTGTTTGAGAGTATGTATGTGTGTGCATATATGTGTGAGAGTGTGTGCATATATGTGTGAGAGTGTGTGCATATATGTGTGAGAGTGTGTGAGTGTGTGCATATATGTGTGAGAGTGTGTGTGTGCATATATGTGTGAGAGTGTGTGCATATATGCGTGAGAGTGTGTGAGTGTGTGCATATATGTGTGAGAGTGTGTGTGTGCATATATGTGTGAGAGTGTGTGTATATATGTGTGAGAGTGTGTGAGTGTGTGCATATATGTGAGAGTGTGTGAGTGTATATATGTGTGAGAGTGTGTGCATATATGTGTGAGAGTGAGTGTGTGCATAGTGTGTGCATATATGTGTGAGAGTGTGTGCATATATGTGTGAGAGTGTGTGTATATATGTGTGAGAGTGTGAGTGTGTGCATATATGTGAGAGTGTGTGAGTGTATATATGTGTGAGAGTGTGTGTGTGCATATATGTGTGAGAGTGAGTGTGTGCATATATGTGTGTGTGCATATATGTGTGAGAGTGTGTGAGTGTGTGTGTTGAGGGGAAGAGAAGTACCTCAGTCACAACCCCTTAGGTTCAAAGGCACATGCAAAATATCCTTCCCGAGCTTCAGGTTTCATTTTTAAATCAGCCCCATTCATGTTCCAAGCGATGACAAAATATCACTCCCTTGGAATTCTCTGCTTGTTCAACTTGGGTCACACCTGGAGCCGGCTCTTCCTGAAGGCGGGGCTGCCATTTCTTTCCCATGTGCGCCCCGTGTCTTGCACATACTAAGCCTCTTCATTAGCCACGAACACCACAGAATGAACGAGGTGGAGGATGCTATTCCCCACGTGTCCTGTGTGTTGCTTACAACATATTATTTTAGAAAGTCAAGATTTTGGGACCTGGAGCTTGAGTCTTCAGTGTTACAGGCACTATTTTGTGATCTCGGAATCTGTAAGTCTCATCAAGGTGACTTAATCGCATCCCATATCCCCAGTGGAAGGAAAGCGGAACATGGTGCGTTATCAGCAATTCCACCCTTGCGTCTAAGCAGTACGGGCCTGCATTCCGGTGGTATCTGCCTGGCTAAGAAGTGAAATGAAAGAATCTTTTCTTCTGTCCCTCTTTTCTTCCTGTTTCTGTGTCTAAATCTTTGCTACATACAAGCTGGTGACGGGATGACTAAAATGTGTTGCCAGGTATGTCTGGAAGGAGGTGTCCCTTTGGGCCACTGTTTCCCTAAGTTGCGGCTGCCCAGGGGAGGAAGACGATTGCCTGCAGAGCAGAGGGCGCTGATGAGGAGGCGCCTGGGGGACCTGGCGTGGCGGCAGCTACTCAGCTGCAGCTGGCATGGTCACCCCTCCAGAGAAAAACAGACCATTTCACACACCACCAATGCAAAGCCCAAAGAGCCTCCGGAATATTTGGCTCCCTTTTGGGTGACCCTCCTGCAAATTCTCCAGACAAAACACTGGGTCCTAAACCATAGGTTTGAGCCCATAATAAGAGTTAAGTGTTCTCATTAGGACCACTGGGAGGAATGGAGTTTCTTCCAGCTCAGTGACCACAAGCAGGAGAAAGAAAGTGCAGTCGCCAAGCCAAACACAGGGAGTCATTCCCTTCCCACTCCACTGAGCAGGCTGCCGCTGTCCCATCTCGTGACGGTGGCCTGGCTCCTAGGAGTGGCAATGTTATCAAGAACACGTAGTATTTTCTTTTTGGACGTCTTACCTCTTTGATCAGAGAGCCGAGATGCAGGGCGGTCAGAGGCGTCTGCTCCGCCGGCTTCAGGACCACCGTGTTCCCACAGCAGAGGGCGGGCGCCAGCTTCCACACCAGCATCAGCAGGGGGAAGTTCCACTGCGACAGAACACAGGGCCTTGGGGACCCGGATCCACCCCCTACCCTGTCCCACATGCTCAATGATATCTCTGTGGAGGACACTTGCATTTCATGGTCTAGATTTGGGTATAAGGGGTCACATCGGAGCGTTCAGTGACCAGAGCCGCATCCCTGCGCAGCGCTTCCTAAACGGCATTCTCGGAGGTGCCGGTAGGTCGCCTTTGCGAGGAGGGTTTTGCTGTATGTGTACGACCTCCCCTCAAAAATGTCTGCGGGAGGGACGACATCCTCCTTCCCTCCATGGAGCACTCTTCCAATCCTCACTGCACGCCGCCGCCCGTCTCTCCAGCTCTCCGCCCAGCTGTCGCTGCAGTGGCCAGGGGGCTTCCCAAACACAGGAGCTGCATCATTGCCCTCCCTGGGCACCTACAAACATCCCCACTGCCCAACGAATAAAGTCCCAGCCCCTCGGCAGCCCAGGCTGCTGGAACCTGGCCTATGCCACCCGACGCGTGGACCCATCCTCTCCCTCACTTCCCCCTGCCCGAATGTTCCTGCTGTGCTTTTCCAAGTGGCCCAGCCACTTCCACACCTTTGCCCAGGCCAGTACTGCTGCCTGGAAAACCCATTTTCTTCCTGAATAAGTCTTTCTTATTGGGAAGGCCCAGTTAAGAGACCACCTCCCTGGGGGTGCTGCCACTCCTGACCACTCTGGCTGGAATCCCGGGCACCTTCATTGCACGCCTAGAGAGCAGGAATGGGGTCTCGTCCGTGTCCAGGGCCCTCGGCACGGAGCGCCATGCCACAGAGCAAATGCTCAGTCAATGCTGGTGCAATCGGATAAAAACACAGCAGAAACTGCTGCTAAAGGACACAGGGCAGTGGGGCAGATTCTTCATAGAATCTACCGAGAAAAGCTGCCGTACTTACTGGAGTGATGGCCCCGCACACACCGATGGGCTCGTGCCTGGTGAAGCACACGACATTGTCATCTGGAAGAGGGTTACATGGTGGGGAAGGAGACACTCAATCAACATTAAGAATTTCAAGTAGTAAAAAGACAAGAAAGACACCCAGAAGCCCACAAAAGTGCTGGCTCCACGTCTTGTCTGTTACACAATGAAGTGATTTGAACTCAATTCCAAAAGTGAGGTTGCTTAGAAGAAGAGTCGGCACGGTGCCATTCGGACCTGGATTAACGAGAAGACAGAGCCCCAGAGAGACCCCAGAGGAGGCTACGGTCCATCCTGCTCACCTGTGGGGATGGTCTTGCCCTGGATTTTGTCTGCCCAGCCGGCAAAGTATCTGAGGGTTTTAATACAGCCCTCCAGGTCGATGAAAAAGGCGTGAAGGAACGGCTTCCCCGTGTCCATGGTCTCCAGGGTCTGCGATAACAAGATGACATCTGTTTCAGACAGAGCCTGCTTTTCTTTTTCTTTTGAATGGTCGGGTTGTTAAAAACAGGGAGTGGAGAGGTGGAGAGGGAACAGGCGGTTGGGGAGAGAAGGCAGTCCTAGGACAGGGCTCTCTAGACCTTACAATTGTATGAGTCCTTTCAGAAAGCATGACCCTAAATTTAAAATGGGCCCCGTCCCACATTGCAAGGACAGCCTTTATTTCAAAACACACAAAGCCGGGTCGGGTGGGAGGTTGGGGGTGTGGTGTCGTCGGCCAGAGCATGGGCATGCGTCCCCCTTGGGGACCCCCGGTTGCAATGCTGATTTGAAGGCTCGCTGGGAAGGAAGACACATTCACGGCTGGTCTTCCACCCAGAGCACAGTCGCCTCCGCTGTGCGACCCGGACGCGCATGCTTGTGCCTTCCCAGGAAGCTGTCTGAAGGTTAGCTGGCTTCAGGGTGGCTGCAAGGGGGCTGGCTTCCTCTAACAAAAGAGAAAGGGAAGACGTGGGCTTTTCCATCTCGGCCTGGCTGGCCAGTGTGGCTGTGGAAAGTGACCGAGCCCAAAAGGGCTGCTCCACGAGCGCAAAGATGCAATCCCTCCCCACTGCGCGGGAAGCCGGATGCGGAGTCGGAAGGGAGCAGGCTCGCCCTGCTGGTGAGGGAGGTGCTCACCCAGGGCCAGTGTGCAGCGACTCAATGGCAGGGATTCTTTTCTATTTCTAGCCTGGGTGGAAGAGAACCCCTTTGTCCCTCAGACAAGCGGCCCCAGTTGAGCCCAGTGCTGAAACCGCCAGTCATCCGTCTCTGCAGGAAGTGGCCATCCTGACACATAGCCCAGGGCTGGATTCTTGCTGAAGAGTCAATGGAGTGAGATGATGACTGAACAAGGAAGAAGGGCCCCTCCTCGTGCCCAGGACTTTAACCCCAGTGCACTCCCACGTCTCACCCCTGGGCGTGACGTCTCTAGTCCCATTTCAAGGTGCAGATGCTGAGGCCATCAGAGCCCAGTGGTTCTGCCAAGGCCACCCAATGGGTCAGCAGCATGGCCGGCACCGAATCTGGGGATCTGACTTCCAGCCAGCACAGCGACCGCCCTTTAGGCCACTGCCCCTGGACATTTGCATCTGGAAAGACTTTGCTGCAGGGAGAAGCCACGTCCCTTCAAATAGGAGGCAACCATTTCTGATTAGCTCTAGCTGAGTGGCCTTGGGTAAGTCCCTGAATCTCTCCCTGCCTCAGTTTCCTTATCTGTAAAATGAGAATAATAATGGCAATGACCTCATGGTGCTAGTGTGAGAGTGAAAGGAGTCATAGTGCACTGACCAGAGCATCTGCCAGCAGCAAGTGCTGTGTAACTGTTCAGGTGATAACTGTGACAGTTACAGTGACTATTATCATCTTCCCTTTAGGCACCAGACAGTGTCTGGCAGTCCTCACCTGGGGACCCCAGGAGACAGGACTGGTCTGGGTCCAGGGTATGTGCCCTACTCCCAGCAGCTGCTACTCGGGGACTGAGTCAGGCCAATGTGGCATCGAGTGCTCTTTACTGTTGGTTTCTGTTGATTTGCATTCTGAGTTGGAACTTTTACTTTTCCAGGAGAAACCTAGACATTGCAAATCATGCCAAAAGATCTCCAGAACTGGGCTACCTCAAATAGTATCTACACATCTGTCAGTGAAACCAGGAGTTTATTCTCAGCCCTTTCCTGGAATGGAATAAGAGAGAGGACTTCTGTCCCCAGTCCTGGCTTACCACCTCTGGTAACCTCGGAGAGCTTACTTAACCTCTCTGGGCCTCAGTTTCCTCATCTCTGCAATGGAATAATAAATACTATAGGTCAAATGTCCATAACAAGCTGGGTGCATGGTGAGCATGTTTAAGCATTGGCTATTACTTAATTTATTGTTGACTTGGACAAGTTTTCTCACTGGAGTGACAACACGAAGTTGCCAGGTTGGTTTTATGGAATCTCTCCAAGCAAAACCCAGATCATGATAGGTTTAGGCAAGAAATTGTTTAAAAAAAAAAAAGAAAAGATTCACAGATGAATAGATGAATTAGTCCACAGGACTAAGTCTGAGTAATCGAGTGTTAGCTACTGATTGAAACAGTCGCCTTTTAAACAGCTTGTTATCGTGGCTCCGTCATGGGTAAACCACAGCCACTCCTCAGTTTACTTCCTTAAACATTTTGAGAGAAAACTGTGCCTTCTGAACACATTGTAACCCTCAGATACTAAAGAATGATGAAACATGCTGGGGGGACGGCCCCTGTGCTCCCCGCACACCATGGGTTCAAATGACGGGGGCCAGAAATGGCACCTAGGCTGACAAGGAGAGTGAACGGGGAGGGCCTCCCTCGCGGAGCTTCCCAAATCAGCACCCCAAAAGCCAGAGTCCGGGCACAGGGTGACTCAGCAAAGGAGAGAAAGTCAGGAGCCACTGGACCCACCACATCTGTTTCCAAACATTCAACACAGAAAAGTAAATACCGGCTCTGTCAAATCACTGAGCCAGCAGGAGAACACGCTGCCTGAAAATGCAAGGAAACCATATCAAGGTAGCGAGTGAGGGGTGCTTCCCTATGATGTGGTTGCAGTTTGAAAAACCATATTTGCCAGTAATTCTCTTGTCTCTTTCATGTTGTGGCAAAGAGCTGGATCTTATTTCTTGTGGGCAGCGAGGCCCCGATGCCAGGAGCGATTTGCCGGGTTGTGTTCTGAGTTCCTCCAACGTGCTCTGTCTGCTATCAAAACACAGTTGTGCCGTGACAATGGGGCGAGCTGAATGAAGGTGGCTTTGCAGCTGCTGCTCCTAAGATGACACTGAAGCTTGAGGACCGGGTGTGGGGGGTGCCCAGGGCACATCCTCTCTAGCCGGCTATTAGTCCACACGGACATTGCCGACCGATGAGCTCATGCTGGGTGAAAACAGAAATGTTTTTGAAAAAGCCAGTTTGGCAGCTTGAGGGTTGAGGCTGGCTTTCTTGCAGGAAGAAACCAGAGGCTCCTCAGAGAGAAAGCTCACCCGGGGAGGGAGCTACCCTAACCTGGCGAACATGCCGGACCGGGAAGGAAGGAAGGCGAGCTCGAGTTTCTGTGCAGATGATCCCTCAAGGAAACGCACCCACGGGCAGTGCCTGAGAGTTGCTCCGCCCCTAAGAAACACATTCAGGGACCAAAGCAATTTCAGGGTCCTGGCTAACACTCTCCTTTAAAGAGTGGCCACTCTACTGCTTGTTCCCAACATCAGGAAAAACCATTTTTCCAAATCAAAGGCCAAAAAAGAGATTTCCTTCCCTACAAACTGTGCCTCAGGGTCTGGAACAAGTTTTAAAAACAAGAGTCTGAGCCGTACAAGGGCAGGATGCACAGATGCCAAGGATCTCAAGGCCCAAGGTGGCCCCATGATGTCCTCTGATTACCCACCTCAAGACCAAAGGAAGGCCTGAGGATGCTGTTAAACAATGCATTAGCAACTTATTAATGCCGTCATGGCCCAACCTCATGGTGCACTAACATACCCATCTTACAGCTGAGGAACTAAGGTATCTAGAAATTACTGGCCAGCAGGGCATGTAGCTGGGATTAGAGTCTGGGTCTTCACATAGCATTATTATGATAACTGCTATTATTAATAATAGCTATCGTCTATTTAGTGCTTACTACATGTCAGGGATTCTGCTAAGAATTTTAAATCAATTGTTCTCACAATACTTAGATATCATTATTAACGACACTTTATGAAGAAATAAATCTCAAGGAGGTTAAGCAGCTTGTCTAAAGCCACACAGCCAGTAAGTTGGAGAGGTGGGATTTGAACCCAGGTCTTTCATACTCTGAGGTTTCCTATAACCAGGGTATCCTGCCCCTACTACCATTACACACATACTCGCCACTGCCGATTTCAGAAGTGATGACATAGGAATGATTTTAGGTCATACGGGGACACGTTTTCTATGTTAAGTGGTGGTATTTATTTTATAAGTACTTAAAAAAATAAAACCAACATATTAAATCCATGATTTCATGAATATTGGTACTTAGGATGAGGTTACACTTAAGTTTAAAAGGAGTTAATATAAAAAAGGGAAAAAAGAGTTAAGTATGTAAGTGTACAGGTGGGACCAGGATATGGCCCAGCCTGCGGTGACCATCTGTGAATGTCCCAAGTCTGAGAACCACTGTGTAGCTGAACTTCCTATAGGCAACTTCTTGGTCAAGAAGCTGAGCTGCAGGTGACAAACGTCTGACTTCAGAAGGAAAGGGATGCAGTCCAGGGACACAGACACCTGCCTACCACCTGAGAGCTATATCTCAAAGGACAGAACAGATTCACACCCACACAAAACCTGGGCCCTCAATCTTTTCTCCCACGCCCCGCAGGAAACAGGACTCTCAGTGAGGCTGGTCCGTCCCACACTGGCCCCCGTGTGTGTGTACTCACGGCCAGGATGGTGCGGTCCCTCTCAACGAGGTCGGCCAGTTGGTGCAGCAGGCGGCCACGGCTCAGGGCATCCAGCTGGCGCCATGCTGAGCCCCTCTGGAAGGCGGCCTGTGCAGCCTCCACGGCCTGGTCCACGTCGGGCTGAGTGGCCGAAACAACAGAGAGAGGGTGTCATCTTTTGAAGCAACTGCAGTTTGGGACCACCTGGCTGTCAGTTATAGAGAACAGCAGAGTGGTGCCTCTGTCTTGGGGTACAGCCGAGGAAGCAGGGGTGGCGGACAGGCTGCAAGCAGCAGTGAGGTTTTAAATCACATGAATGGCTGGGGGCTTTCAAGTGATTTTTTCTTTCTTTGTGTCTTAAGTCTTTTCTGAGTTTTCTGTAGTGGCCAAGTATCAATGTTCTTTCTGATTATAAAAAGCATTTAAAACTATGTTTTCAGTCACTGACCTTGAGTATTTTTCTTGGTGACCTAAGTATGAAAAGATTTTCTACTCACTAGCTCGGTTTGAACCCATGCAAGCCTGTCTGTCGTTCACAAATTAGGTGGGAAGTGTCTGTCTTGGCATTTTATTCCCTCTGGGAACTGTGGCCCAAGAATGAGAATAGGGGAATTCGTGTGGATTGCAGAACTGACCACATTGGAACAGTCCGCAGACAGGGAGGTGCAGCAGCTACCACGGAGGCCTGTTTTCTCCCTCCAGCCTCACCTACCCTGTGGGGGCAGAACTGGGTCTTTTGTGCACTCATAGAATAATTGCAACAGAACCTTCTTCTTCAAAAGAAAGAAGTAAGAACTGTATAGAGTAGCGGTGTTCTTTCTTATTCTGAGGGCGATGGGGCTTCAAGGCTCTGGTTGCTGATGGGCCATGGCTCATCTCGAAGGCCCCTCCACACCTCTCTCTCTGGGGAGGTGCAGCAAGCAGCAGACACCAGGCACCAGTCAGGAAGGGAAGCCACTGAGACTCTGTGTCTCCAGAGTTTGCTTGAGGATGAGCAGAAGCTTTGGCAAGGGAGATGTTGGGACACTGAATTCCCTGTCCCAGGCTCTGGGGTGGAGGCCAGGACCTCTCCAGCTGTAGGGGCGGGTGGCCTCTTGTCTCCAGTTACTCAGAGCAGTCACCCAGACCAAGGTAAAAAATGGAGCCTGGGGCAAGGGTCTCAAATGACCCTCCCAAACACCTGTATGGGGCACTTGGGAATCTTGAAGTGCGAATCCCATTACACATCACGCCCTTCCTCCCAGGCCCTCACATTTTCGTATGAGCTCCTCTGTGCTTTCTCTGGAAGCAGAGCTTAGCATGGGGTGCCACACAGAGGAGGGTCTGTACAGGTGGGACCACTGTGCATTACACACCTATGTAAAACTCACCGGTGGGATAAAACCCAAGCTTGCTCTGTAAACGTGCCCCTCCCCACCCATGGCCAACATCACCAATATGCTGGTTAAGAGTCAGTCTAGCACCCCAACAGTTGAGGGGAGGTTTATTTCTCCCTCCCCTCCGTGGAAGAACTTTACCTCTAACCTTCCGCCAGTGGCACTGACATTCAAAACAGACTGCACGTTCTTGAAACGTATAAAGGACACATCCAGAAGTCCCTTAGCTTCTATATCATAACACAGAATCTGCACTAGCAAATAGGGTTATAGAGATAACAGCTTTCTGTGCTCATGTTAAGTTTCTGCTAGAAAAGAAGTCTGGTGGTTATGGGATGTTATTCCTACCCCCACATCACTTGGGTAGCATGTCTTCTTTCCTTCAAGTCTATTTTTTTTTTTAAAGTGTCTCCTGCCAGAAGGCTGCAGTTGGTGAAACACACCAGCCGGAAATGCTTTCTGGAAAGATTCTTTAAAGTGTCCAGGTTCAAATAATTGATAAAAACCTTCCCTTTAGCCATGTGAGGAGGATAGCTGAGGTCATCGTCATAGATGGGAAAACATCTATCAAAGGAGAGTGACTTTTTGCAGAGGATCGTCGGTAATCAATCCCAGCCTGGCCATGTGTCTGAGCAGCACACACCAACTCGCGCAGCAAGCCAGCCTCTACCCCGAGGGTGGGCCAGTTCTGTCTCATAGCTACGCCAAACTGCTTCCTTATCCTATGGTTATGTGTAATTGAATTACTTAGAGGCAAAAAAAAAAAAAAAGAGAGAGAAAAAAATAAAAAACAAAAGCACCCACCTTATCTCCTTCTTCCACATCACATATTTTCTCTAGAGTCGAAGGGTTATATGTGGCAAACTTTTTTCCACTCTTGGATTCATGCCATTCATTGTTGATAAATATCTAACCAGGAAAGGAAGTGTAACGAATTAGGTTTAAATCAAAATCATATCATTTCAACATGCTGAGGACCTTAGGTAACGTCTTGTCCGCCTTCCCCGCTGCTCCCTGCGCCCCCTGGACATTTTACAGATGAGACCTGGGGGCTGGGGGAGGGGACAGAGCACCAGGGTCACGTGAGCAACAGATCGCTGGGGACAGACTCAGAATTAAAATGCAAGTTTTTGTCACAATGAAACTAAAGTCATTTAGAGTTTTGTCTAAATTGTTATTGTTACTATTAGCAATAACATGAATTCACAAGAGAATAGCTGAGTTAAATAGTTAAATAGAGAGTCGGAATTGGACCCTAGGCCCTCACAGACTTTGGGGGAAGTTTAAATAGGTTTATATATAGGAAGTCGCAAGCAATCCACCTGCCCCTGAAAGGTAAGTAAGCACTGAGCACTCCCTTCCTCCCTCCCACTGCGACACCCAGTGAGATTGCCAAGGACCTTGCCTCATAGGAGGATCTTGCCATTTCCTGCCAGTAGTTTCTAATACCCATGAGCACACCCCTTCTCTGCACTCCCTTTAAAATGTATGTTTTCATGTTGGGTTTGAGAAAAGCCAGCGTTGGAATACAAAGCTAAATATCTGGGTTAGAAAATGTCCAGGTTATATTAACAGACACAGCAAATAATGGTTTATATGCAGAAACCCAAGAAATAACCCACAAAAATCACTTTACTGGGAACCTCAATTATCCAGAACACAGCTAAGCCTGTTAAAAAAAAAGATGTCATAAGCAAACTAAAAGGAATGTACAAAGTCCATGCACTGAAATGTATGTATTATTTATTGTTAGTTTACACTAAGTTCTAACTGCCTTAAAAACATCAAATTAAAAGAGAGGGCTTTTGGAAAGGAACTAGGAGCAGAGGTGGCAGGCAACATACAAAACACCTTCTGACAGCACAAAAGTCCAGCTGCCCAGTGAGAGGTCAGACAACCGCTGGCTGTCCCAGCTCGAGACGGTCTTATCATCAAGACTGCAGCCATGGAAATGGCTAACACACATTTCCATGAAATAAAATGCCGTCAATAATTTCAAAGTACGGAATTAGTTCATCAGTTTCCATTTCTGTATCTATATGCATATAATATAAATAGCTTTACTTTGCTTTTCTTTGAATTGTTTAAAGGAAGAGCTACATCCCGCAAGGGCTAATTTCAATTATTGTGAAACTGATTCATTTGGAACATTTGACTCCCCAATGACGACAGATGAGAGAGGGGAGTTGTCTCCTAAGAGTGCAGCTTGGTTACATTCTCTGTATTGGGCTCTTCTCATATAAACCCTGCAGTTCATCAGCAAGGAAGCCCAGTCGGCATCTGGGGAGGACCAAGCACAGAAGGCAGGCTCTGGCTGGGCAGGTGGGCAGAGACCACCTGCCTCCAGTTTGGAATCCAGAGCTGACAGCATCCATCTCCAGTGGGACAAACCCATCTAGCTTCTGGAAGCTCAGCGCCTTCATCGTGAGGCCAGGCCCCCAGGGAAGCGCACAAGGAAAAGGCCAGGCTACAATTACAGGTTTATTCTTCCAGCTGAAACCAAATCCAAGAGTTCACTTTTGCCATCCAGCAAGTCATCACTCGGTAACAGCGAGAAATTAATAAGTGGGGAAGAGGAGTTAAGTTAGTGCGGGGAGGAAAGTGCAGCCAGGAAGAGAGGCCCATTTGTAGAAAGATGAAATTTCGTGGGTTAGATAATAGAGACTGTCAGTGAAAACTGCTGATTCTGGGTCCTTCCTGGTATCAATTCCAAGGGGGAGGGAAAATGAGAAGGTGGCAGAAGAGAATATAAATAAGGGGGCTGGAAACGGATTGCAATGATCGGATGTCTGCTATACTTCATCTCCAAGCATGCTCTTCCAAAGAAAAAATTACTTGGTTGTTCATGACATTGATCCACAGTCCTTTCTAACCAGCAACCTCTAAAAAAATTCACTGCTTGACTCTAACCATATTTTCCCATCACAGTGTTTCCAATTTAGCAAAATCTTTTTCTTTATACCACACTAGTAAATAATCTTTTTTTTTTTTTTTTTTTGAGACAAGGTCTTGCTCTGTTGCCTGGGTAGAGTACAGTGACATTATCATAGTTCACTGCAACCTCAAACTCCTGGGCTCAAGCAATCCTCCTGCCTCAGCCTCCCAAGTAGCTTGGGCTACAGGCCCATGCCACCATACCGGGATAATTTTTTGTATTTTTTGTAGATATGGGGTTCTTGCTATGTTGCTCAGGCTGGTGTCAAACTCCTGGCCTCCTGCCTCAGCCTCCCAAAGTACTGGGATTATAGGCGTGAGCCACCACACCTGGCCTAGTAAGTAATCTTGTAAGTGGTTTCTACTGTTGATTTCGTCTCCACTAGAACAAAACAAAAACACAAATCGAAGGAAAGGGTCAGTGAATATGGCCTACCGGTTACGCTGGCTGCATTGTTTTGAATTCCAAATCAGAGTAAAGGGTCTAGAAAGGAATTGTTGCCCTTGACTTATTAATTGGTATACAAAAAAATAAAAATAAAAATACCTTATAGAGGTATAAAATTAAGCTACATTGAGCTGTAGACAGAATTCACGTTTTACCAAAGGGACAGAATGACATGGAGTCGGGACCGAGCTGGAAGGTGTCTCGGGCAGAGGTGAAGATGGCAATCATACAAGTGAATTCTGCTGATGCCATTTCCAGTAACTTCCATTGGTTGTCAGGCCACTCAGCTAAACTCAAACAGAATATGTTTTCAGAAAAGGAGATTTGGGGGAATTTTATTTTTCATAAAAGAGATAATAAAAACTGGTGTTTTAAGGAACCAGAAAACCTTGAAGAGAATCCCTGCTACTGGAAGAAATTTTATAAGAAAGAACGCCCCTAAATTGGAGGGGGCTTCTATCCTCTGAGATCTGTGTGGAGACCCTTGAGGGGCCCTTCCCTCTCCAGAGTCCCACAGCATGACAAATGAGGGGGCCTTGACAAAGTCATCCTTCTGGAAGCTGGACCACCCTTGGAAATGGCACCAGTGAGGCTGGGGCTCATGCAGACCATCTCTGGTGTGTCCGCTATTATCGAGAAGCACCAGGAGTCAGTTTCGAAAACAGCAGACCATTGCTGGCTTCCTTGCTCCACCCGCCCACCCGCGCCGGGCCTCAGCTCTGAACTTCGTTTCTTCCCTTGGCAGGCGCTCTCATCGGCCTCTCCAGCTAAGGCTCCCCGAGCGCCGATGCCCGTGTGCCCACCCTCAGCCGTGCAGGCTGCCGGGGCCCCTGACTGCTATGGGGAGGCCTCTGCGGAGACGGGCCAGGAACAAGGACACCACAGGCAGCGGCACTGTCGCCCACGGGTGAGGAGGGTGCAGCCTGGGGTCAGGCATTTGGAATCATCACCTCCTGGAGCCCCCTCAGAATCCTGGCTCTCCAGGCCCCACATCTACCCCCTTTCTTAGCTTCAATCCTACACTCGTTCCGTTCAACCGCAACGGGTGAGGTGGCTCCCACCAAGACAGCAGTCACTCATTGCTCTGTGAATCTTCTGAGATCCTCCTCCCTGAGGCTACATTTATACTTTTAAAGGGTCCCAAAGAATCGTAGAGAAGAAGATAAACTTTTCCTACGTGGCCAAATTGCTCTGATAGGACTCAAAAACATAAAAAATAAAAGGGCAATGATATATTTACTTTCTGGTTTCTATAGTATTACAAAACCCTATACAACCAACATAAAACAAACAACAAAAAACCCACCACTGCCGACAGCAGCCAAGCACCATAGGGTTAGGGTCTTAAAAAATTAAAATACTATTCTCACTGTTCCCAGAATTTGTGTTGGAATTTTCGCTCTGAAGCCGATACTACGAGGAAAATTACATTAAAAATAATTTCCAGCGTTTACAGTGACGTGTCTCTGTTGATTACAGAGCCTTCTGAAAACAGTTAATTTAAATGTCACGTGATCAGAGGCGCAGCCGACATTGGGAATTAAGTGCCAAGAGACCAAAATCTGAAGGCCACACATAATGCCCTGCGACTTTCTCTGCCTGATTAAAACTATTTGAGAAAGATAATTGCTACTTTTGAAAGTAAAATTGATGAGGGAATTTTCTAAGTGCTGTGTCAGCTGCAGTCAGGGGATATGGATTAAGTGGCAAAAACAACAAGAGCCAAAGTTGGGGAAAGTGAAGCCAATGGCTCAGGGCCTGTGCCCCTAAAGTGCCCCATACCCACCCCACAGAGAGCAACGCACCTCAAACAGCCTGGGGTGTGCTCCCTTGGGATGTGCTCCCAGCCCGGGTCTCCTAGCCTTCCTCAGCCCCAGCTCGGAAGCCTCGCCATCTTCCTTTCTGTCCCAGGCAGGTGATCTCACTGCTCTGCCAACGCTGTAGCCTGCCAGCCCACAGCGCAAAGAAGCAGAGAGCCCTGCATCTCTGCCGCCCAAGGGACCCCAGGCACTCAGTCCTTGCCACCCGCGGCTTCCCAAGGCCCAGATCTGAGACCTTCTGGGAACAGGCTCCTGTCCTATAAACGCCAGGACCTCTGGGCTCCAGGGCAGTTTCATCAGTGAGCACCTTCCTACTCCCCTTAGCTCTCCTGGCAAGCTGGGTACAAGCTCAGCACAGAAGGTGCTTCTCGCGTTGCTCCGAGGACCTGAGGACCTGTTTCCCGAGTCTCTCAACTGCAACTCCCAGAGTGGCCCGAGCTCTCAGACTCGCTCTTCGCGTTCTCGAGCACCCTCTGACCCTCCCCAAACCAGACTCGTTCATCCCGGAAACCATGCCCAGGCGTCTGCAGGGAGACCACCGCGCTCTGAGTCTGCGCGGCCCGTACCTCCACTCGCGTTCAAGCAGGCGGTGCTGGGACACGTCGGGGCTGCGCTGGGCTGCAGCCTGGCACCCTGTGGGCGCTGCTCGGCCTCCCTCGCCCAGCTTCGAGGCTAACATCTCTGAGCCCCGCCGCCTGTGAGCCGGCCCAGGATGCCCGGGGAGGGTGCGGTTTCCAGAGGGCCAGGCCGGGGCAGGGAGTCTCGGGTCTCGGGAGCGCTGGGCGAACTCCCGGCCACCAGGACCCTCGCCCCCACCGCCCGGGGCCAGGCCGCTCAGCGCAAAGGCTGGCTGGCGGCCGGCCGTCGGGTGGGAGGGGCGCCCATCTCACCTTGGTGAACTTGACCTCCAGGTTGCGGATGGGGCGCGGCAGGGCAGGCGGCTTCTTGTCCGGCTGCCCGTTTTCCACGGCCCCGTTAGTGGTGGCCATGGCTCCTCCGCGCTCCCCGGCCCGACGCGCCCGAGTCCTTGGCGCACCGGCTCAGCTTGGGCGCTGCGCAGCCTGCTAGCGGGGTGACAGCTCCCCGCCGCTTTATGGAGCGCCTCACGCCTCCCGCCCGAGGGGGCCGTCTAATTGGCTGCAGGACCGGAGGAAGGGAGGGCGGGCGGCGGGAGGGAGGGGAGGGGGCCGGCCCGCCTCACCCCACCCCGCCCGCCGCCCCTGCGGGAGCCGGGCCACCTCACGCCCCGCCCGAGCGCCGGCTGCGCCGCCCGCGTGCTGCAGACCGGCAGGGCGACCGTGCCGTGCGCTCTCTAGCCCCGGAGGCTGCCCTTGGACGAGTTCCCCAAAGCGCCACTGGGCCCCGGAAGTCCCAGGGCTCGGACACCAGGCCCGGGCAGTGAGTTGAGGCGCAGGGGCCGCAGCGGCCGGCTCTCTCTCCGAAGTCGGGCGGGTTCGCTGGCTGCACCTGCAGTCCCCTGGCCCCTGCCGCTCCGCGCACTCGCCCAACTTTGCCCGGCGCGCCACGCTCCGGGGATGCGCGCTCGCCTTGGGGCCCTGCGCCGTGCCTGGGGTTCAGTCTCAAGGCCAGGCAGCCCGCGTCGCTGCGCACGTGCCGGCCTACGGTCCCCGCGCCCTACCTTGCCCAAGCCCAGACAGCCAGCGGGATCACCCTGGGCCCGGGTGGCCCAGAATTTCCCCGCAGCCCTGGGGCTTCCACGCCAAGAGGCAGAAGGAGACAGCAAAGCGTCAGGCCCTTCCAGCGCTGTGCTCCGGAGCCCCGCACCACTGGGCCCCTGTCCTTCACGGGCGCACACCGTCCTGCAGCCCAGAGTCCCGCGGGAGTTTTCTAAGTGCTGTGACAGCTGGAGTAGGGGGCTATAGATAAGTGGCAAAAACACGAAGAGCCAAAATTGGGGGAAATGAAGCCAATGGCTCACAGCCTGTGCCCCTAAAGTGCCCCATACCCAGCCCACGGAGAGCAGCGCACCCCAAACAGGGGTGTCCTCCCTCGGGAGGCGCTCTTAATAAATTAAAGTTCCTCTGATGGTGGAAAGGTCTTGTGCTGTTAGGGGTGGGAATGCCCAGCTGTGCCGGGACAAGGGGTCAAGGGGGCCAGGAATGGGCTAGGGCTGACCAACATTGGCCAGTCTGTGGTCCATCTCAGGCTCACACGAACACTGGTGAGTCCCAGAGTGATGCCACCTCTGTCCTCAGCTGCTCCTGCCAATTCCTGGGTTCCTTGCCTTCTCAGCCCGCCCCATGGCTCCCACTTAGGAAAACATCTGGGCAGATATCTCATGCCAGGGCCCCTGGCTGGATGCTGAGCCCTAGTGTCTGGGTGCCAGGGCCCAGCAGGACCCACAGGACTCCCTGCACAGGGGCCAGAGATCCAAGACCAGTGGGTGCACCAAGCACTGGGGGCTGCAACTAGAGAAGCTTTCCAGACTGAACTATTCCAAGACTTTATCTAGGATCCTGGATAGGTGAAATTATGTCACGTGGCCAAAGCTTTTTTTTTAAAAAATTGAGAATTTGTAGAGGAAACCGTGTTAATTAAAAAATTTCTGGATTGATGGGTGGTGGTGAATATGGTTTGGGGCTTAGAACTTTGTTCCTTTCAGGTAAGCGAGCACAGCCTGTTTGCTTGCATGAAGTCAGGAACGAAAGCCACCTCACCTCAGACCCAAAGATGTCCCCACGACCAGAGGTGTCTGGCGTCGGGAGCCAGTTGCAATGACGCCGACTGGCTCACCTGCAGCTCCCCGGGTTGATCCCCACGTGATCCTTGGAGCCTGAGATCAGAGCGCAATGCTCAGCCATAGACCTTGTCACAGTAGGCGGCTCCCAGAGAGCAGGTCACGAGGATGGGCTGAGCTCTGGGCTTGTCCAGACAGGCAGGCTCTACGTCTGCTCCCCTTGGCTTGCCAGTCAGCAGGAGGTGAGGGGGCAAGATGCTCTTCTCCCATTTTACAGATGAGTAAACAGAGGCATGCGGATACTTGTCCCAGACATTGCCGTCAGTGGAGGAACCAAGGCCGGACTGTGTGGGATTGGGTGGTATAAGGCATGGAAGAGGGGTTTCTCTGATATTCCTCTGTCCCATTTTAATCAACGTGAGCACCTGTGTCCTGCAGTGGCCCCATGTCGTTGGGGCTGCACGGGGTATACTGCAGGTACCAAGTGCTTTACAGGTACAAAAGCGGTGGCAGTGTCCCTCCTGGCTGTGTTTTTCCTAGGAATCAAATCTCGTAGCCCTGGCCTCAGAGGTGGTGACAAAAGGGGATTGAGGAGGAGGAAGGACTCATTTTTTTTTTTTCTCACAGGGGGTTACTGGAGGTCTGGGAGGGGAGTGGGCTCCCCAAGTGACAGAGTGGCAGAGGCCCAGCTGCTTCTGACACATCTCTGAACTGAATCCCTGCTGGGTACCCTTGGACTGGACACTTGAGCTCTCTGAACTTCAGTTTTCTTTTCTGCAGTCTCCTTCCACTTTACAGTGTCTGGGGAAGCTTGAGAGAGAGAACACATGACACGGTGCTTTCTAAACTGTAAAGTGCTATCTAGATGCCAGTTCTTAAGTTTCCTGTTCTTCCTGGAGACTGGTTCCTTTCAGCAGGCTTTTCTTCTTGGAAGTCAGCAAGTTCCCTTCGCTTCCTTCTGGCTCGCGGGAGCTCTTCGAGTAACAGTCCCGCTGCTGACTTCGTTGTGAGAAAGTATTTTTATTTTGTATTCAGCTCTGTGCTGCTGCCATTGCCTGCTGCTTGACTGCTTAGAATGTCAAATGGGCTGAGGCCCAGACATTTCATGGCGAGGGCTTGTTTGTTTGATGAACTCTTAATAAAAATAAGCATGAAGGAAAGACTAAGATAAAATAGAAGTTGAGTAACTTCCCCCTAAACTCAATCTAATTCCATTTTTACACCCATAAGCATTTGTGGGTGACGTCGAGATCTGTAGCAAATGTGATTAATAATAATGGTGACAGTAATGGAGCCCCCAATATTGTTCCACTGTATTTCGAGTCTGGTACCTGAGCCTCATTGAGGGGTGCCCAGGCCTGTTGAGGACCCTTACTGTCCCCAGAGCCCTTCCAGGCCACTCACCTCACTCCGTGCCTGGGAGCTGAGGCCAGGCCCTGGGACCCAGGTGCGTGATCTATACAGAGGCTCCTTGGTGAGGGCAGTTCTTTGATGGAGGGAAGCCAGTGTAGCCCACCCCACTGGGCAGCTCTGAGGTGGGCTCTTTGGTGACTTAGGGCAGGTGACCTAACCTAAGTTTTCTTGGTTATAAAATGGGGGTGATACTTGTCCCTGAGCTGACTTCACTGTGAGCACCTCCCTGCTGGTATCAATGCAGTAGGTTCTGTGTTTCGTGTGAATCGCCCAGTGACTTGCCCCAGACTTGACTTGAACAGAGAACTATGTACCTTTCAGCCTCACTATAACTTAAGCTCTGTCAAGCCTGCTCTACACTGCAACATCATTCTGTCCTCAGGGAACTCGCAGGCAAATCTGTGTCCCTGCGAGTTTCCTTCAGTGACGATAGCAGAGGCGATAGCACCCCGGGCCGAAGAAAGATGAGCTGGTCAACACCCAACCAAGGCGAAGAGAAAGGAGCTACCACACCGACCACAGGGTGCTTTCCACGGCTTTCTCTTTGGCCCTGCTGGTCCTTTCTGGCCCCGAGGGACGGTCTTCCACGTACCATACTCATTTGAGGTAAATCAGACTTAGACCAGGCAGAAGCAAACAGAGAACTAATTACGTAAAAGCAAAGAGGATACCTCACAATATTTGTGGGTCAGGTCTTGCACACATACATACATACAGCCTGACAGTTCATGGCTGCTGGAACTTTCCCCTTAGTTTATCTTCCAGTGGTTGAGAGTCATGACAAGGCCAGGAGAGAGCATAGTGGATAGGGTAGACCAGCTAGTTGACCGCCCAATTCTTTTCTTTCTTGCCAATGGAACCCCATATTATTGAGGGCAGCAATGTGCTTTGATAAAACATATTTCCCACCTCTCTTACAGACTGCGCTGGCTAAAGAGATATAAGCCAAAGTCTTTGCTTGGGGCTTCCAAAGAAGCTCTTTACATGGGGCTGAGTCAGCTGAGAGGGTCTTCATTCCTGCTGCCTGGACCACAGACATGAGGGCTGTATCTCCAGCAGCCATCTTGCAACCATAATGTAATTCCGCAATGGAGATTACATAGTAAGGAAGTTGGAACAGACACATAGAAAGAGTTCAGGTCCCTGATGACCCTGGAACCAGCCTCTTCAGGCCTAAATTTTCTTTCTTTCTTTTTCTTTTTCTTCTTTTTTTTTTTTTTATGTGAGCAAAGGGTAAATCCTGGTATTATTAAAGCCTGCCATTTTGGTTTTCTATTATATGTGGCTGAACTAAATCCTAAGCAATATAGCTGGCTGTTGGCCACCACTATGACAAAAAAAGCAAACTTCTAAACTGAAATGGAATCATCATGTCATTTTTTTGTATAAAAGAGCAGCACATTAAAAATAATTTTATCACCATCTCACCATCTCTGCTATTTTGACCTTAATCAAATGTCCTAGACATGCTGTGCTCAGGTTTATAATAAAATTGTTTTTAAAGACACTAATCCTAGGATGAAATAAATGAAGCTACCTCATTGATTCATTCAAAGCTTTAATTGCCTAAATTGGACGGTGACGTCCTACTAGGGAAGAGAATCTCTGTGGTATAAAAGCCCCCGTGGAGGTGGGAGGGTAGCCTACCATCCCGTGGTGCCCATGGGTGTTAACTGTGCCCTCAAATCTACTGAGGAAGGTGGCAGCACTCAGAGCTGATGTGACTGTACAGGTCCCCAGACCACCCAGACCTGGAAGATGCTTGGCCAGCCCAGTGTTCTATCCAGGTAGCAAGAAAGCAGACTCTTGGTTTGGAAGTATAGAAAATGTCACTCCATATTATCACTGCATGTCACTCATAATGTTCCACACTTCTCAACACCACCACCAGACATTCTCAGTGATATGAGAAGTTGCTCGCAAACTTTCCAAACCTCTTCAAAATTCAAGGATTCTGAATTTTGAAACAAGCTTAAATCTTTTTTGGGTTTGAGTTCAATGTACTCCAGAGAAAACACACTTCCTGGTTAAAAGGAAAATCATTTAAGAGGGCTTATAAAACAAGGGTTCAGGAAGATTCTTGGACACAAAGTGGCTCTCACGAAACAATTGTGCTGAGTTAAGCCTAAGTGAATCAGAAACATACATATTAAATTTCCCTTGAAATTCACATGGGTATAAAAATGTCAGGAAAGGGGGCTTAGCAAAATGCATTTTGCCAAACCCGAAATGTTTGAAAAATAATTCGAGTGTGTTAGGGTTTGGTTAATCACTCTTGGGTTCATCTACCCTAGCCCCATAGTGACAAGACCCCTTCCCCATAAAGGAGCATCAGTTACCAAAGAATCTTGCCTTGGATTTTTGCCATTATTTGAATCCTGGGGTGGAGACCAGGGTAGGGGATGGAACGGTTGTTAAAGTCTGTGTTCTGATGAGATTGCCTAGGGATCCTCTTGTAGTCGTGTCTATGGTACGTGAGTTTCTCAGGCAGCACTCTTGAGGTTCCCCTGTAATCAGAGAGTCTCTATAAAGCACATCATGTCCTTTCATATGTTTAGGCATAGCAGACAGGAAGCCTATTTATGTATATTTTCATCTAATTTTTTCATATGGCATTATGGTGATCCTAAAACCTCCACTCCGCCTCCAGGGGAATAGATTAATTAGTGATTTGTAGCATTTTCAAATTTATAATGTTTTTCATTATTGAGTATGTCTTCAGAGATTGAGTTTGCATTATACTATGTAATATGATATAATATAATATGATATAATATAATATGTATTATTGCAAACATAATTTATCAATTAAGAGACAATGGATTGGATATGGTGTATTTTCCATCAGTGATAGTAAATAAGCATAAATATTAGGAACAAAACAGAGATTATAGGCTTTACATGGCTTAAGTGTGCAGCTCATAGATTCCATGGATACTTTGGCTATTAGGAATTTTGGCCCATCTTTTGTCCCAGGGAATACCAAGTGTTTGCACCTGTTCACAAGATCCTGCCATTCCACTGCACTTCTTCTGTTGGCCACTAGATGTCATGATGCCAAATTGAGTAGAAAGGTGCCGCTAAAGTTTGTTGTAGCGTGAGAAGCAGGCATTTACAAAGCCGTAAATAAATGGCAGTGTAAAACCTTGTTGACAGTAGAGTGCCCAAAACTTCATTTGCATCTCAGACACAATGCTAGATCTGGTGATTAGTGTCCAGGTTAGCCCACAAAAGCCCGCTCACTTCTTCATGAGCCTAAAATATATTCCTGTCTGAGATTAGAGAGATGTGGGTGCCACCCTCAGACCAGCCAGAACTTGGGCCTGGCACCCGATCTTTTCGAGCCTCTACTTCTTCTGAAAAC
The DNA here is from genome assembly GCF_000956105.1 of Propithecus coquereli. Classification (NCBI taxonomy): domain Eukaryota; kingdom Metazoa; phylum Chordata; class Mammalia; order Primates; family Indriidae; genus Propithecus; species Propithecus coquereli. The sequence goes on along the minus strand of NW_012143190.1, from coordinate 701,885 downwards.
TAGAGTAACAGATTCCTAATAGCCAAAGTACCCATGGAATCCATGAGCTGCACACTTAAGCCTGCCCAGAGAGGGGGTCGTGGGGATTAGCGAGAGTGCAGGTGTGACATGCCAAGCACATTTGCAATAAGACAGTCAAGATGTTGCAGCTGCCTGAGTCTTGATGAGGCTGACAGGAAGCACCACCCACAGCCCTGTCCTGCCTGTCCTTGGCTCTCAGGTGTCACCCCCACCTGGCTGCTTTGTTGGGTCCTGGGTGCCCACCTCACCCCTTCCCTCCCACAAGCAAAACAACCGAGGACCCTCTAATGGAAATTTGCCAAGATTGCAAAAGGGTATATGATGCTAAAGAATAAATATGGATGCGTCTAGGAGGTCAGCCTTGCAGGCAAGCAGATTGGGAAGGACTCTTGCAAGGGCATTTACCAGCCTCAGCATTTAAACTCCCTTGGTCTCAGATTCCATCTCTGTAAGGAGATGATGGTACCTGCTTCATGGGATGAGAAACCTGACTGAGGTCGCTGATGTGACAGGGCCAGTCCCTGCCTGGTGCACAGTGGGTGCTGTTTATGTCACCTGAGACTCTCTTGCTAGGGAGACAGACTCCTGTCCCTTCCATCAGCCCTAGCCAAAAAACCTCCAACTGCGTGGGCAGCTTCTCAACCCTTCTAGAACCTTCTTCCTAGTCTTTTTTCTGCTTGATGCCACAGGTGGCTTTCAGTGGCTCCAAATCCCCAGGGACAGAGACCCTTCTCTTGCTGATACCAGGCCTCATCTCCCCCACCCCCCAATGCATATCTACCTCACTTATATTTACGTTTCACCTCTTCATTGCAGGCACTTCCTGGGCTCCTTCTAGAAATCTTTCTGGCTTTGGGCTTCTGAAAGCCCAACTTGTTTCTCTCTCTCCTGTTTCATTAGCCATGTATCAGGGCTGATTCTTCTCTGTCTTTTTAGTTTCTTCCCCAGACTGCCTCGGTTGGGCACTTGCAGCAAGCACTGTGTAGAGAAGGATCTTGACTCATCATCGGAGTGTCTCGATTGATTAGCTATGTCTGCCATGGCCACAGGATGCAGGCAGGCCCTACAAGCCAGCCTTCTCACACTGCAACCTGCGCAGGAGTCACCTGGGATCTTGTTAACCGACAGGTTTGATTCACAGGCCCGATATGGGGCTCAGGATTCTGCCCTTCTAACAGGCTATAAACAAGTACCTAAGAAGTGTCCTCTCTACATTGGCAGCATCAGCATCTCCTGGGAGCTTGTTAGAAATGCAGACTCTCGGGCCTTGCCCTGGACCTGCTGATATGGACTCTGTAGGTGGATAAAAGCTCCACTTGGGAGCATCAAATGCACACTATGGTGTGGGAAGGGCTGCCAGGTTTGGGTCGGGGTCATACCTGGCCCCTCAGGAAAAGCATCCCTCACCCCACCACCGCCCACATTGTCAGGATGGCCGAAATGAGTCCTTCTTCTCTTTCTAGTTCTCTGTTTATTTTCAGGGTGGAGATGACATGATGTTCCACTTCGAACCCGAGGAAAGGCCAATACCTGTCCTAGCCAAGATCCCAACTGCCCGCACTCTTTGGAGGCTCCTTACAGCTATCCCCAAGGGAGTGGCTTTCCAGAATTTTAATCAACGCAGTTTTACAAGATCAAAATCTAGAAACACCAGGGAGGTACTATTAAGGAGAGGTTATACTTTCATTACATTGAATACAAGTCGTTCTTTATACTGATCTTGAATTCTGGGGTCTGAGCAAGGCAGGCTTAATGGGCTGGGGAAAGACTCTGTGGAGGAACGTGGGTGTCAGTGCACTGTGGGAGTCAGGCCCTGTGCCCACGGGAGGGAATGAGATGCCTCTTACCAGGCCAAGAGCCCCACTTTGGGACGTGAGACTCTGGGGGCAACAAGGCACGACGACGTGTTTCCCCAGAATGGCTGAGGGGGGACACTGAAGGGATGAGTGTGGACGGTGGACAGTTGAAGCAGGCAGTGGGAAGGCAGAACCAGGAGACAGAACCAAGCCTCAGGCCTGAGGGGCAAAGTGAGGTCAGGGCGGGGCATCCACGTGGGCTCCGAGCAGCTGTCCTGACTCAAGCTGAGTGGTTTGAGATGGAGGCTGAGGGCGGGCCAGCGGCTGTGGCTGTCTCAGGTGCCCGGCCCTGCCCTGCAGTGAGTGGCTCAGGCTCCTGTATGACAGCATTGACTGTAGGTGTCGTGCCTATTCCAACTCATGGGGTAGCTACATTGTAATATATATGTGATTTTATAAACATACGATTATATCGATTTTATGGATAGTTTATTAGTAGGTCTGAAGCGAATGCATTTCCGGAGAAAATTATAATTTGTATTTATTTGTGTAGTCATGCATTTGACATTGGTCTTCTTTGCTATGCTGAACTCCCATTCATGTTATGAACTGAGAGACATGAAGTCACCAGTTTCAGTCACCTCGGCTCCAGCACTTGTGTCTAACACCTGGGGTACCTGGGGGAGGTCTCTAACTCTCAGCTTCGTCCTCTGCAAGAGGGGGTGGATTGGCAGCTCACAGGTACGGGGATGGCCTGAGCTTCCAGTGCTGGGCTGTTCTGGAAATGGGCCTCTCCAGGAGAGGGTGCCGGTGCCAGGTCAGGCTGGGTGTGTGGTCACCCTTCACCTACTCAAGGAGGGGGTCTCCACGGCCACAGTGCGTTTATAGGCCAAGGTTAGGGTTGTTTTTTGCTCCCAGAGGAATGGAATGGAAGGTTGACTAAGGGGAGAGAAATTTTTCTGAGACACCTGAACAAAGGCTGGAATAGAAAGAAATGCTGTCTAAAGTAGAACTAATGCAAGTATGAGGAATGATCAAGAGAATGAAGCAATATGACATAGTACCAACCACTCTCCTGCCCGATTCCTAATCCCTTCCCACTTGTTTTTTTAATTTTTTTCTTAGAAACAGGGTCTCACTCTGTCACCCAGGCTGGAGTGCAGTGGCATAATCAAAGCTCACCGTATCCTCGAACTCCTAGGCTCAAGTGATCCTCCTGCCTCAGCCTCCCAAGTAGCTTGGATTACTGACTAATTTTTTAAAATTATTTTTTGTAAAGATGGGGTCTCGTTATGTCTCAAACTCCTGGCCTCAAGCGATCCTCCCATCTCAGCCTCCCAAAGTGCTGGCATTACAGGCATGAGCCACTGTGCTCAGCCTAATTTCTAAATTTTTTGTAGCTATGGGGTGTCACTATAGTTGCCCAGGCTGGTCTGGAACTCCTGGGCTCAAGTGATCCTACCACCTCTGCCTCTCAAAGTGCTGGGATTACAGGCGTAAGCGAGCCACTGTGCCCAGCCCCTTCCCACTTTGAATCAACTCACCCTGGCCGTCCAGGCCTCCCAGGATTGACCTTCTGCCTCTGTGCCACACCTGCGCCATGCTGAGTGCACACCGGGTGCCAGCAGCTATACAGGGTGTCTTTCTGTTCTTAAAACACAATCATCGTGTTTCCACCTAGGGCCTTTGCGATTGCAGTTGCCTCTGCCTGGAATGCTCTCTTGCTCAGATCTTTGCATAACTGACCTCTTCTCATGAGAATCTCAGCTCAACGGCCACCTGACGCCTCCCCCGACCAGTCTGTCTGGAACAGCATCCTCACCCTTCCCTCACAGTGCCCTGATCTATCGTGCTTATGTCACTGATTATACCTTTCCTATGGACTCCTGCTTCTAGAACAGAAGTGAGTAACTGCAGGGACCCCCACAGTAGCCGCCAGGTGGCGTCATTAACCCAGGACAGCTTGGTACTGGATACCCCAAGGTGCCTCAAAATGCTCAAAATGCAAATGGCCATTTGTATATTTGGCACGTTCCCCAAGTGGAAGTTGAATAGTTTATTAGTCGATCTGAAGCGAATGCATAAGGACTAATAGTCTTTCTAGAGCAAATTAAAATGAGGCCTTGGATTGGAGTAATGAAAAACAAGTTCCGCTTGTTTTTCCACCTGTGCCTGGGACATTTCTAAAAGAATAGCATTATCAATGCTTGACCTGTAGACCTGGTACAGACCACAGAGATCTCCAAAACCTATTTCTTTATTTTACGGGCAAAGAAACTCTAGACCAGTAGGACAAGCCATAGAGTTAGCTGTGACTGAACTAGGATCGAGGAGCCCAGGACACTGGACTCCCCGTCCACGCTACTTTCTTTGACACCGTGTGAAAACCCATGGCCCCCAGGCCTGTGCCAAAGTGCCCTCTCCGTTTGTATCTCGTAAGAAGCAGAATCCTGAACGAAGTGTCTGGTAAGCCAAGGCTTTATTCTCTGTGACAAAGCATTTTATGAGCTTGGCACCATGACGGCATGGGTAGTGGGAAGATTTTTTTAAAAGAGGGAAATATCCGAGACGGCATGCTTGGGCCTCTGTGTTGTAACCCTGTCTTGGCAAAATAAAAGCTGGTAGCTTTGGCGCAACAGTACCAGAGATGCCAGGGAGTCCCAGCTTCACATCTGGGCCAGGCCTGTGTGGACCGTGCTGAGGGCCCAGGGTTGGGAGACTGGCGCCTTGTCATCCTGTGCACCAGCCATTTCTGCTGGGCCTGCAGCATCTCCCACAAGGTATTTTTAGTGTGTGCTTTGAAGGTGCACAGCTCCTAGGGGTGTCACCTTCAGACTCTGGGAGGGCTGAAGATAGGTCTGACTTCGGCTGTTGCTAGGTAGTATCTTGTCTGCAGGTTCGGACACATAGGAAAAGCCACCACCCTTTTAGAGGTAGTGGAGGTCCCTTCCAAACATGGTTTAGGGAGCACCCAAACTGTTTTCTTCCATCCTGCGCTGGTGCTCAGGAAGCTGCACCATAAGACTGCATGGTACACGCCATGTGGGCTTATTATATTTGGGGTGTTGATTCTCGAGAGGGGAAACATTTTAAGTGATGCTTGTGTTAAAACATACCTTACAGCCATGAGCCAGTCCACAGAGCTGTTTCTACTCAACTCTGCGTATCGGAACTGATAGGCAAACTTACGTTTTCTTCTTAAGGTGTATGGAATTTATTATCCATTATGTACATTAAATATAAAAAATGTTTGAGTAGGTGGTCTGGTACATCATTGTCTGTAACTGCTATTTCTTACCTACAGGCCTCTCTCATCTTTAAAGCAATCTAGCAACTTCCTTTCTGCTAACCTTTGTGATTGAAGGAACTTATTTCTGGTAACTTTCCCAATCCACAAAACCGATCCCATTTTAAGGTGGAAAAGTACAGTGTTAACAATAGCATCACTGTTTTTTTGTTGGTGACACGAAAATGTTTAAGCTTGACCCTAACACCAGTTGCTATTGAAAGGTACTGCCTTGTACAAAATAACAAACCAAATCCCAAACCGTCTGTTTATGGTTATTACGGTTCACTTCATTAAGCCATAACTCTGATTACATTCTTTCTCCTGCCCTACCCTGAAGGCTGAGCTCTGAGGCCAGGGGGCCGGGCCTGCTCTTCTCTGGGAACTGTGTGTCCAAAAACATGCTTGGGTGAAATAGACGAGGGGCGGATAAAGGCAGCTCTCAAGCTTTGAGGAGACCTTGGCTGAGGGGCTCCTGCTGGGCCCTGGGGTCATGATCCCCCACCCCAGCACCTGTCTCTGGAGGCCCCGGGTTCCTCCTGCACTTGCAGAGATTGAACTGGGGAAGCCCTGGGTGAAGAGGCTGAGGTGCACGTGGGAGTCTGTTTCAATCTGGGATAACGATGCACAAGCAGACATTGTAAAAGAATGCGATGGAGTGAACAGAAGAGCCCATGGCTGGGGGTGACGGTGTGTGGGTGTCCCTGACCCTCTGTGTGTCTGCCCCTCCATCAAGCCACACTTCGTCTTGGAGGCATTTTCCCAGGGTCCCGTTGCTGCTCTAAATGACAGATGTGAAACATCTGGATGGGAGACTGTCCTCAACCCAACGCACGCAGCCCTTGACAACATGTGCTTCTGGCAGAGTTGTGGCCTTGGACGCACCTTCAGGGTCATCCCCTTGCTCGAGAGGCTGATGAGGAAGATGGAGGCAGGCAGGCTGGGGAGGTGGGTTGCCCTGGGTTCATCCTCGCGCTCAATGGTGTGGGGCCTCGGGCAAGCCTCTTGGCCTCTCTCGGCCTCCTCACCTATAGAATTGAATCACACCTACTCGAGGGTGCAGTGGCGAGGCCCCGAAAACGGCCCCCATGAATGGTGCCTCTTGGTGCTCATGTCCTGCGCTCACTCTGGATGGCCCCGCCACTGCCTTAACTCCAGAACATGCTGAGTGCTGTTGGGCCAGCTTGGGGTCTGAGTCTTAAGAAAGTTTAAGAAGGTAGCATCTTCTGCCTCTGTACTTGGGAGGCCTGAGCCTCCACGTAACAAGTTCAGGGATCCTGCTGGAGAGGCCACGTGGAGAGGAAGAGGCCCTGAGACCTCTGAGAGAGACAGACCCAGTTTTTCCAACGTCCTGGCTGATCCCCGACTCCCAGCCATTCCTGCCAAGGCTCCAGGCAGGTGAGTGCAGTCACCTTGGATGTCCCCCCTCTCCAGTCACCGCTCAACTGTAGCTGGGTGAGAGACCCCAAACAAGACCAGCAGAGGGACCCTCTAGCTGAGTCCCAGTCAATCCTTAGAATCATGAGAAATTTAAAAAATGCCTGTTGTTTTAAGCCCTGAGCTTGGGGGCAGTTTGCTATGCAGCAATAGATCACGAGACATGGGCATACCCTAAGGTGAGGAATGCCAGCTGCCTGCACGATATCCACCATGGGGATTGGAAAGATTTTCCCTTAAGTCTCAATACAGTGCCTGGCACATAGCGGGTGCTCAATAATAGCTGGTCTTGTTATAAATAAATAGGTGGTTTTCCCTCCCCTGTTCTCTAATTAGTCTAAACACTGACCTTACATGGGCCCTGGCTCTTAATGTCCTGGAATCTTGTTTAACTCCATGGAAGGGGGCTCCAAGTGTAGCTACCCATTGGCGGAGCCATATTTCAGAGCATCTTGCTCAACAGACATTTCCAGGGCTGGTATTATGTGCCAGACTGCAGGCCAGGCACTGAGGCTCCAGCACACAGCACAACAGATACTCCGCTGATCTCATAGCTCCTGCAGAGTGGGGAGAAGACAGACATGGAATGAGAAATTGCAAGGGTCAATAGTGGTGCGGAGAAATGCAGAAGGGGTTTAGTTCAGTTGCTAGCGACAGAGACTGGAAACCATGCCACTTAAAGAAGACAGAGGTTTATGTTCATGTACAGAGATGAGAAGTCTAAGCAGTTCCAGCAAGGCACCTCCACTAATCAGAGAGTCTGGTGTCTTCTTTCTTTCTCCCAGCCATCATAGCTTATAAAGTCCACCCTTATGTTGATCCCAAGATGGCTGCTGGAGCGTCAACCATCACGCCCACATTCCAAGGGGAAAAGACAAAGAAGAAAGTCTGCCTCCTGATTTTAATTACCCCCTTTTTAAAGAACGTTCTTTGAAGCTTCCCCCACCCCTAAAGTCTCTGCAGATATCTGTGGACTTGGGAAATGCAGTGTTTCAGTTGGACCCGTTACTGCCCCAACAATATAGGGGTCTCTTAGTCAAAAAGAAAGTAGAATTGTTTGGCAACTGGCAGCCTCTACCACGGGGACAACTCCTAATCGCAGAGGCCATCCCAGGGAAGTAATATTTTTAAGCAGAAAGAAAGTGTGAGTCAATTAGGCAAAGAGCGTTGCAGGTAGAGAGAACCAACCCTACATAAAGCCCAGAGGTAAGAAATCTCCTGGATTCTTAAAGGAACTCACTGGAGTCCAGTATGGACCTCTTACCCCTAAACATAATTGCCCCATCTGTTTAGGAAGAGCTTGCTTTAGCTTCAGACCTGTGAGAACACGAGCCTCCCCATCTGCCCTGGAAGAAGCTGGGGTCGCCATTCACACTTGGGTCTGGGTTTCTGCTCCTCGCCTGAGAGCCGACTCAAGGAGCTGAGGCTCTGGGACGTGAATCGGGAAGAGGAACTCCCAAAACAAGGAGAAATGGATCCCTACCTTCCTCTCATGGGCTCAGGTGGCCTCTGAGGGGTTCAGGGGACCCCTTAAAGCAGTGGCCGGAGAGGCTACAGCCGTGAGACTTGTGTTCACTTCCAAGACGCCCCGGCATGCTGTTACCTGTTTACTGATTTAGTATAATAAATGCATGAAACAATATTTTAAAAAATTACAACCTCCTGAGCTCTGGGCTCTATAGCAAAGACTCCCCTAAATTCCTTTCGTTCTGATCCTACACATCGATGCAGCATGTGAGGAGTCTGGAGGGAACCCAGCTAGATTTGCAGGCCAGACAAATGTAAAACATGTTCATTTTTTTTCTTTTTCTTTCTTCCATTTTTTTTTTTTTTTTTTCCTTTCAACAACTGGGGCCAGCCAAGCCCACTTCAAGGAAAGAAGCTGTATTTTAAGTTAGCCTCATTTTCTGGAACTGGTGGGAATGTCTTCATTTTTCAGGTTTCTGCCTGTGGTTACCTTGCGAGGCTTTCCAGGCCCTCTGCGTCCCCTGTCTTGCCACATCCCAGTTCCTCCCGGCTCCCCTGCCCGGCGCATCTGCTGCGGGCTGAGAGCCCAATAATTTTCCATTAATGCCTTGGACAGAGAGGCCTACGCAGCTGCACAGCTCGTGATGCAACGTACCCAACACACACACTCCCTGCCCGGCCCCCGCCACCCCTGGCCAGAGAGCCATCGGAAACTGGTGTTTACTGGGAAGCGATTTGACTTTGTAACACGGTGACCACAAGCCCGGATCCACCGGCCGACGCAGCCCCAAACATTTCCTTCTCTCATGAGCTTCCCATCCCTCACACAGTTGCTGTTTGGAAAAGTGTGGCTCGGGAAGGGGAGGAGAAAGTGGTAGCCTCATAAACTGGGAATGAAAGAGTATTTACACTCTGTCACTAGAGGTCGAGGCTGCTATATACAGTGGGCAAAATGGTGATTGTTGCTCCCTTGAAAAGTGAGCCATAACTCTTTAAATGTGCCCAAGTCATCGCTTTCAGGACCTGACTCTCGTTTCTTAGAAGGCATTACGTTGCCTTAATATGCAACAGTCTAACATAACATTAAATCATTTTTTAAAGTTTCATCTAGTTGAGCCTGAGCCAAGGTATTCTTGGGTTGGGTTTGCACATCCACCCTTTTTTTTTTTTTTTAAATATAGTTAAAAAGAAACACACGACAAAATACCTATCAAGTGATTTCACTCTTGCTGGTGTCCAAGAGTGATCTGTTGGCTAAGTAGGTCCCTTTGGTTTCTAGGAGCCCCGAAGAATGGCTTCATTTTCAAGATCAGCAAGTGTTCTCTAAGTGCCCACCACACACACCAGGCTGCAAAATGAGAGCGTGGGAGGAGGTGGCTGGGTCGGGTGCAAATCGGAAGAATCATGGTTTTCCAGGGATACCAAGACTTGGAGAGAGAGGCTAAGCCAGAGCTGGGAAGATGGCAAGGGCTTCTGCCTCTTTTATAAGCGATGCTTCAGCAAAGCCTTCACCTCACATATACTCTGTTTCCTCAGCAAAATCCTACTCGCTCACTGAGGCTCTGAGTGAGGGCTGGATGGAACCTTCCTTCCTCCTGCACCAAAGCTTCCCCTTTGTTCCTCCTGCAGGCCCCCCTTGGAACCGAAAGTTAGCTCCCAGTCAACTCTGCCTTGGTTATCCTTGGTTGTTCACACGTCGGCCTCCCCACGGGCAGGAAGAGGGGAGCCAGGTCTTGGTCTGCCTAGAATCTTTGTGGCTTTCCGGCATCCTTCAGTGCCTCAGTGAATGAAGCAGAACCCCCAAAATGCACAGCTGGGGGAGATGGGGAGACATGGCTTCCATAGCAACCTCCCACCCACTACCTGGTTGTCAGCACAGACCAGCCCCCACCCCCCGGCAGGCCCCCCATTGCTCACTTCCTGACTCCACTCCTGCCCAGGTAGGAAAGAGACTCATCTTCAGGGCCTGGGTGAATGTTTCCCAGGCACGTTCTGAGGGCTCACTGCTAACCCGCACTTGGTCCTCTGCCAGGGACCCGGGCCCTCGGGAGCCTCTCCTGGGGCCTTGCTGTGGAAGGCTGCCAGGGGGACTTGAGCCACCCTGGCCTCTGCCCAGAGCATGTCCAGCAGGGCTGGCATCAGCTGCCTCCCAGCTACCTGTGAGAGATGGCCAGCCACCAGGGTCCTGTCGCAAGCAGGGCCTCTTCCTGGTCTCCTTGGGCCCGGCCTCTCCTCTGCAGATGGCTTGGCCAGTCTGGAAACAGCGACTATGGACAGAAACTACTTCTCACGGGGGGTTTGGAAACCACAGCTGGGCATCAGCCAACAGCCTTTGCACAGGGCAGTGGCTCCTGGGTAGATACTTAAACTCCGGGAGGGTGGACAGGAAGTGACAGGGACAATAGGGGGCATTGTGTCTTCTCCCAGGAAGCTCTGCTTTGTGTCGCTTCCAGGGAAATTGACTCTCAGGCAGCTCGGTCTGTTCCAAAGCAACAGCTTTATGTGATTATGTTAGTCCTGGGCTCAGATGAACCCGCCCTTCCACCTCATTAACAATGCCAGCAGGGCCCGGCCGTGCCATGGGGGGCTCTGCGCCCTAATTCATCGGGCCAGAGCTGAGCGTAGGAAGTCGTGGCAACAATGCGTCTTAGAGCAGAAGCTGTCTGTGGAGAGAGTGCGGCTTTGATGTGGGTCCCAGTCCTGATTAGGGTTGACGGCTGGGGACCGTCAGTGCTTGGGAAGGTGGCATAAGCCCAGATGGCATTTGGGATGTGGGTTTTTGCACCTGGGTCTGTTGAAGTTTGATGAGGTTTAACACGTGCAAACAGTGGCTTTTGTTCTGCAGGACAAAGGCCTTCCCCGACCTGGGCCCAGGCGGAGACCTCGGTGGTGGCACCGTTTCCTCCCCGTCGCCTCTTGTCACTCTCCTTGTGGAAGTTTAATTAGGACAATGAGCTTTCACAGGCTCATTTCTCACTCCAGCAACTTTCTAACACTTCATAACGAGGAGGCTGGAGTCTGAGGACAGGGGGAGGGGAGGAGGCCTGGGGAAGGCGAAAAGGACCGAAAAGGACGGTTGAGGGGGCCGGGGCTTGGGGGGCCGGGGAGGGGTGTGCGTGGAGAAGAGCAGAACAGGCACAGAGGAAGCTCGAAACCACAGCACAGGTCCTTGGGGAACTGTGGACTGATCTGGGAAGAGAAGAAAATAAAACAAATTCTAACTGGCCTTTGTTTTCTGGGTGGCCAGACAGTAATTTCCCCAAATTCTCTATGGTTCTGGAAAAGAAAGCAAAAGATCAATCATTGCTGACTTTGTGACTTTCAGAACTGGATTGTGCGAGCTGTTACTTAACACCTTAAACTCCTCTCGCTCCTACGCAAGCATTTCTCATCCACTGGGTCCTACACGATGGGAGTGGCAGTGACAGGCCGAGCCCCTGGCCCTCTCCTGAACCAGGTTCCACACTTTTTACCCTGGCTTGGACGTGGGAGTGCCGTCCCCTGCGTAGACAACAGGATCCCATGTTAGGGGTGCAATCCTGCTGCCCTGGATGGAGATGCTGGCTTCGTTGGGCCCCAAGAATGTGAAGAGATGGGGGTGGAGGGACAGAGGGTCTCTGAGCGTCCTTGCCTGCGTCAGTCAGTTGAGTGCAGGTCGTGCTGCAGTAACAAGTACCCAACATTTGGGTGCCTAAAAACCACAGCGGTTGAGTTCTTCTTCGGCTACATGTCCATGGTGGGTCAGCTAGCGGCTCTGCTCGTCCCCTGACTCCTGGCCCCACGCTGGTGGAGCGGTGTCCCTCCATTTGCAACACTGGCGATTGGTTTGCAAGGGGGGAGAAAAAGAGACGGTGATGGCATCTCGGCTCTTGAAGTGTCCTCCTAGAGGCGACATACACGATCTTGCTCAATTTCATTAGCTGAAGAAAGTTACACAGACATACCTAATTTCTAACAAGGGGAGATGGGTCAGTCTGTCGTGTTTCTGGAAGCTAGAACCAGAAATATTTCATGAGTGGCACTAATAGCCTGTTTTAGTTATCTACTGCTGTGTAACGAATTACCACAAAACGTAGCAGCTTCAAACAACAACCGTTTATGTTCTTACTCAGGAATCTGGGAACGGCTTGGCTGGGTGGTTCTGCCTCAGGGTCTCTCATGAAGTTGCAGTCAAGTTGCAGTCCTTGGGGGCTGCAGGCATCCGAAGGCTTCCCTGGGGCCGGAGGATCTGCTGCCAAGATGGTGTGCTCGCCTGCTGGTGGCCCAGGCGTCACTGCTCACCAGTGGATCTCTCTACTGGGCTGCTAGGGCGTCCTTGTGACATAGCAGCTGGTTTTCTCCAGAGCTAGTGATGAGAGAGAGAGAGAGAGAGAGAGAGAGAGAACAAGCATTCCTGCAGTGCCGTTTATGACCTAGTCTTGTATTCTTAGAGTCATATATTATCTCAGCTATGTTTTCTTCGTGAGAAGCAAGACGCTGAGTGCAGCCCACACTTAAGCAGAGGGCAATTAGGTTCCACCTCTTGAAAAAAGGAGTGTCAAGGAATCTGGGGTCATATATTAAAACCGCCACACCTGCACAAACTCCCCAGGTAACTGTCAGGATACCAGGACCAATGTGAGGGGCTGCAGGCCCATCTGGTCCTGATTCAGCCCAAGCTCTTTGATTGCAGCTGGGACCTCTCCATCTGTCCCTGTCCCTCTCCAACTGGACAGGGGGTGAGGTCCCAGGAGGGTGAGAGGAGGAGAGTGCACACCTTTCAAAACAGTCTCATGGTAAAGAGAGACAGAGAAAGAGGAAAAAGGGAAGCAAACAAGCCTTTAAGTCTGCTTAACTTCTTCCTGGGCTTAACGCAGCCTGCTCTGTCTCTGGTAGGTATGGCTTGCTGGAGTCAGGGGTCCCTGCCTGTGGAGACTGAGACACCCCTTTGTGCAGAAGGTGAGCAAACAGGTGCGATCCTCACTAGCCAACGCACTCAGTGCTTGGGGGGTGATTTTGTGCTGTAGCAAAATGACGAACCACTGCGCGCCTATCTCTTTGAGTTATGAGTGCAACTTCGAGGCTAAGGGTTCTAGTGACCATCCTGGCACACATGCGACTCCCAGCAGAGATGCCAGCCAATCGGCACCAGAAATGGAGAGAACCCAAGAGAAAACCTGTTAGGAAGTCGGCAAATGGAGCCAGGGAGGCGGGCGTGAGATGGGCAAGGTTTGCCCAGCCCCAGACCAGACCAGAGGCTCCGGCCTCCTATGTGCAGGAAAACTTTCAAGCTCAGCCCTTGACAACCCACACAGCTGTCAGTAGGGTATTCTCAATTTGGAGAGGGAGCCACAAGGATGTGAAATTTAAAAAATGACATTGCTCCGGTTGTTTAGAAAAGTTGTCAGTAAGGACAGTGGTTTTCTATCCACCTCCATCTCCTGCATTTCTAGAATATCTGGGGTAGGGGATGGTGCTTTGGGTCCATACCTCCCCTGGGATTCTGACCTAGTTAGAGCTCAGTGCCTGAAGGCTCCCTTCTGGGCCACTGGGAGTGTCTGAGCGTGAGTGGGGAGGATCGGGGTAGTGCTGTCCCCAGATGGCAGGCACACAGAGGGTAGGGGTTGCTGGCCATGAGGGCAGCAGATTTCCTTAAATAGCCTTGCTATTTACTTTTTGGACAATAATTTACAAAATTATTGGAAAAAAGGAACATATGGAATTTGGCCCAAAGAAGAAGGGCTCAGGTGACTTACTGGATCCAGGAGGCATGTCCTGCAGTGATGCTCTACGGGGCTGAGAACTGGGCTGGAGGCAGCCTGACCCCAGGAAAGCCTCACTTGTCCAGGCAGCCCCACGGCTGTGGCTGCGTGCATCTGGCCAAAGGCCTGGAGGGAGTGAGCGTCCCAGCCAGTGCCTGCCCCTCACCCTTACCAGTGAGAATGGGAGTTGGTCCACCCAACAAGACCCCAGGAACCTGCCAGAGCTTGATCAGCCTGGGCCAGTTCCTTCTCTGGGGGGTAGCTTTTTTGTCTTTCTTTCCTTTCTTGTCTTTCTTTTTAAATTTTTTTTCTGCCTCTCTTGCTGCTAAGTCTCACTGTTCTCCCTTTGGGGAACAGTTGAGACTTTGCTTTCCATGATGAGACTGAGCCCTGTTGCCCTTCAAAACATGGCGAATGGACTCCTGGTGGGAATGATGGTTGGTATGATTCTTTGGAAACAGTTCAGCAGAATCTAGCAAAGCTGCACATTGTCTCTGCCCCAGGAAGTCCACTCCTAGGTATATGCCCAAGGAAGACCAATGCTTATGTTCATCCAAAAATGTGGACAAGAATGTTCATGGCTTTATTCCTGAGAGCCCCAACTGGGAAACATCCAAATGCCCACAAGAGGTAGAATGGATCAGTATGCTGTGGTATATCCACACGACGGGACACTTAGCTGCAATGGAAATGCAAGAGCCCAGCTCTACAGAGACATGCGGATGGACCTCAGACACACACCCTCGAGAGAAAGAAGCCAGACAGAAAGAGTGTATAATTCATGGTTTCGTTATGTGAAATCCAAGGATAAGCAAAACCATTCCTGGGGGTAGAAATCAGGTTGGTGGCTCCGTTGGGTGGGGTCTGAGAGCCTTCAAGGGCTGGAAATGTTCTATTTCTGGGTTTTGGTGGTGGTTACACAGGTGTATACATAGGTGAAAAATTCATCAAGATATAAGATATGTGCACTTTACTGTATATGGGCTATACCTAGAAAGAAAAATAAAATTAAAAAATGAGTGACAAACAGGTTGCTTGTTTGTTTTGGGTCTTTCTGGAGCTTTTAGAGATGTTTCCTTAATGATGAAGAATTGATCATTCAAAGAAAACCAGTACAAACGTCACTTTGTCTCCTGGACTTTGGAGTCTTTCCAGGAAGAAATAATTTTAGGGGGAAATGACATTCTAGTAGCAGAACTTTCTCCCTCTGAGGAGGCGATCCCTGCCCCCTCCCTCCATGTGGAGGTTCATGCAGCAGCAAATAGTTTCAACTTTCAGATGTCATCTTCCAAGCAGAGTTCTCATTATGGTCTAATTACCTTGGCTATTGGAAACAGGAAATGAATAGCTAAGCTATTGAACTTGGGGAAAAAAGAAGAGAACAGCTTCCTACCAATATTTTTTAAGTTTCAAAAAGATCACTGCTCAGTCTCCTCGGGGCTTTTAGGTATGTTCAAAATTTGCCTAATTATATATTTTAACAAGAAACCAAAGAAAGAGCTAATCCAAGAAAGTGTAGTTTCAATCTTTTGGATAAATAAAAATAAATGTGTGGATGTAAGCTATAAATAAATACATTTTATATTTTAAAATACCTAATTAAATGTTTACTTGAGGAATTTCTACACATCATGGTAAAAATAATATATAGGTAGTATATTTTCCTTCAAAAGATATAAATATACAAACAAATATAAAATGCTCAATTTATTTCTAATTGTGCAGTAAGTTCCGGTCAATAGGAGTCCTTTCTCTCCACTAATATTTATGGTTTGCAGGAATATTCTAGGCAAATGAACTTTGTGGAAGAGACTGTAGTGAAATAAAAATTCCAAGAAGTAGGGGGTGATTTTTTTTTTTCTGTTAAGAGCTTAATAGTCATCTACCCTCTGCCCCTACTTCTATGCCAGAGAGCGTTTCTTCTAAGGGAATGACAAAAAGTGGATCCCTAACTGATTTCTCATTGTTCTTGCAAAATATATGTTATGCCTCCAAGCCCAGGGAATGGGCCCCCATGAGAAGCGTTTCCATGTTGTCCTGCTGCCAGCCTCTGTGATATCGGACACCACATGAAAACTAAGAAAGCAAGGAAGATAGACGTGGAAACACTGGGAAACAAAATCTGTATATTTTATTTCAAAGGGAAACTCTTCATTAATGTCTCTCCTTGCCCTTGTGAGACATGTTGAACATAGGCGTACTTTTAATCAAGTAAATTAAACTTGCTTTAAAGCAGGGTGAAGCAGCCAAATTGCATCTTGCTGGAGAGATCAGCTTAGATGAGTAAAAACACACTAGGTTTCTTGAAACGGAACACTGGGCAGGAAATAATTTCTGGGACCCCATTTTAAGGAAATAGTCTACAGATAGAGCCCTTTATCCACTGCTCAGAAATAAAGAAACGAATTTTAAAAGAGTC
>NW_012143190.1:679773-682422 GCF_000956105.1 Propithecus coquereli | reverse complement strand
CATACAGCATGATGTTTTGAAATATGTATACATGGTGGAATGGCTAAATCTAGCTAATTAACATATGAATTGCCTCACAAAG
Organism: Propithecus coquereli; assembly: GCF_000956105.1. NCBI lineage: Eukaryota > Metazoa > Chordata > Mammalia > Primates > Indriidae > Propithecus > Propithecus coquereli. The sequence goes on along the minus strand of NW_012143190.1, from coordinate 682,340 downwards.
TTTTATCATTTTCTTGTGGTGAGAACATTTAAAATCCACTCTCTCAGCATTTTTTGAGAATACAATATATTATTAACTATAGTCCTCATGTTGTGCAATAGATCTCTTGAACTTATTCTTCCCGTCTAATTGGAGTTTCGTATCCTTTGACCAAAATCTCTCCGACCACCCCTTCTCCCCCAGCCCCTGGTAACCACCATTCTACTTTCTGCTTCTATGAGATAAACTTTTTTAGATTCCACCTGTAAGTGAGATCATGCAGTACTTGTCTTTCTGTGCCTGGGATAAACAAACTCTTAATTTATAGCACTTATTTTAAATAGTTTTTAACTATGAAATATGCTCACTTTCCTCTCTAAAATGAGAGGAGTTGAGCTCTAAGAGAGCTCAGGTTCCTTCTGTCCCTAAAATTTTGTGTTCTAATTGTTTGGTTGTGAGTGTCTTTTTAGCCAGCACCTTCCAAAATAAGAATAGCCAGATCAACACTTTTTTTCCCAACTGAATTTATGAAAAATTTTAAACATACAGAGAAGGTGAAAATGCAGTACAATTCATACCTGTGTACTCACCACATAGATTTAGTGATTAGTAGCGTTTGCCATATTTGCTTTATCTCTGTGTATATGCCTGTCTTTGTCAAACCATCTGAAATTAAGTTGCAGACCTCATAACTCTTTACTCCTAAAGATCTCAGCATGCATTTCCTAGAAAGAAGGACATTTGTCTATATGGCCTGACACAGTCATCACACTTAGGAAACAAACAATCTGAACCATCATCTATCTACAGTATCTGTGATACTGTAATATCATCTGAGGAGACACATAATGTCCCCTTTGTCTCTTTTCATCTAACACAGCGACACCCCCCCCCCCAACTCCTTGTACTTTCCCCTATGACACTGGCTGTTTTAAGAGATTAGACCTAATACCTTGTAGAATATTCTATTTCCTCATGGCATTCTTTAATTGTACTTTGAAAGCTCCATCCAAAGACTGGCTGAGATTCAGGTTCAATGCTATTGGCAGGGATCCCCACGGAGTGAGGCTGTGCTACCCCTCGTGGTCAGGAGGGGCACTCAGAGCATTCAGAGAAGCTACTCCAGGATGCCCCGGGTCCCCCCAGAAGAGACAGCACAGACCCGGCAGAGGGTGCAGCCTTGGGAGCCCAATGGACTGCCTTCAAACCTTGGCTCTCCCACTAACCTTGGCTGGGTTACCTACCTCTCTGTGCCCCAGTTTCCTCATCTGGGGAGAATAGCAGAGTCTTTCTCATAGCTTTTTGGGGAGGATTCTCTACATAATACCAGTAAAGTGCCGAAGAACTGCAATCATTGTAAGATGCAGGCTCCTTTCCAACAGCCCCTCTAAAGAGAACCCAGACGCACACGCAGTGGGGCTCTTCGCAGGCTTTGTGTTTAGTGGATACCACATAGCGGTTCTGTATATTCAGCAAGGAGGCAGCGTGAGCAGCTCCAGGGACCTGAGGTCATTAGTGGGATATATCGCCCTCTCCAGCTTACGCAGACTCTACACACACCCCCGCATGTTGCAAGGGGCAGCGCAACTGCAAATTGCAAATACACATCATCCCCAAGTTACATCACGACACATAGCAGGTAAATACGATACAGGAAACCTCCTGAATATGGTTAATTATGTGTCATTACCCCTATCCACCTGCTGCCATATTTATTGTACTTTTTCTTAGATGGCAAATAGGAAAGCTTTTTATTTTACCAGACAGCCGGGGAAAGAATCAGGTTGCTAATTTCCCTGAGACACATGAGGGTGTAATGACAGATAGAGGCTGGAAACCAAGAGTCATATTCCTTAAAAGACTTGAATGACTTGAAAGTCATTCTTTCAATGACTCGGATCTGTACTAGTGAGTTCCAAGTTCCTAATTAGAAACAGAAAGCGGGAGGGTGAAGGAGGAAGGAAGAATGTGGGATCCAAATGGATAGTGTCCGGGACATGTTTCCTGATGGAACACCTAGACTGTCTGCAGTTCCTTTTGTTTTGTTTTTGAAACAGAGTCTCACTCCATTGCTCTGAGTAGAGAGCTGTGGCATCAGCCTAGCTCACAGCAACCTCAAACTCCTGGGCTCAAACGATCCTCCTTCCTCAGCCTCCTGAGTAGCCCAAACTACAGGTGCACACCACGATGCCCGGCTAATTTTTTCTATTTTTAGTAGAGACAGGGTCTCTCTCTTGCCCAGGCTGGTCTCGAACCCCTGAGCTCAAGCGATCCTCCTGCCTCGACCTGCCAGAGTGCTAGGATGACAGGCATGAGCCACCACACCTGGCTTGCAGTTCCTTTTTGTAATGCTCTTTGACATTCTGGAGTCACCAGAATCACTGTATCAGAATGTCCTTTCAGAGGCAGTGGGTGGCAGCGGCAGACTTACTCCGGGGTTTTTGCCTGAGAAGGAAAAAGGAGGTTGGCTGCCTCTCGGTTTGGTTTGCCCACCCTGTTTTCTTAATGACCTGATGTGGGACTTCAGACAAATGAGTCTCAGATTTTTGATTGTTTAAATAACAGATGAGGGTGGAGTGGGTCCTCCT
>NW_012143190.1:677285-679723 GCF_000956105.1 Propithecus coquereli | reverse complement strand
TTCATTAAGACTAAAAAGGTGTGAACAAAAATGGGGTGTTATCTTCAAAAAGTGACATTGGTGTTTGGATCTGCATCTGTCCTGGATGTCCCCGGTTCTCTGCACTGAGGAGTGGTTCTGTCCTTCCATCAAGGAGGGCCGAGGTCACAGTGGGCCGGTGCTGCATTCTTGGAGCCTTCCCATTGTGTGACTGCAGCATTGACATTGGCTAACGATAAAATTAGCAACGCCAGGTTTTCTTCTGAAAAGTCATGGTTCTCAGGGGAAGGTGGAAACACGCGGTTTTGTCGCAGACCTGCGCACCGGTCCCAGCCACACCGCAGCCCTCCCGCGGACACGGCCAGCGTGCTGACCTGCCGGTGGCTTCGGGAGGGCGCGAGCGTCCTTCCTCTTCTCGGCTCATCGAATGTTGTCTCGGAGTCCTGTGGTCTTTACCAACGTGGTCCTTCTACGTAGAGGCAGGGCTCCCTCTGCCATTTGCCTACGGCGGCTGCAAGAACCGGGGCCAAGCGCGGCAGCAGGAGGCAGCTTGGGCGAGCGGCCCTCGCAGGCAGGGACGCGGCTGGTCCTCGCAGACCGCTCTCCACCGTGAGGCCGCCCCGGATAACGTGTTCCAGGTGTTCGGCCTCAAAACAAAGAAGCTTTTCTCTGTTGCCTGAGAATGAAGAGTCCTCGCTAGTTGCATAAGGTTTTTCCGAGATGGTAATATTTGGTTACAGTAAGAGCTGTTATTTCACGGGAAACCCAGCAGAGGTGCCTGCAATTTGATCCATGGAGTAACTGGGAAACTCAAAGCTGGGAGCCGGGCGGGTGGGAGGGGAAGACCCCAGCTCTCTAGTGCGGTGTTCAGCGAGGTCAGCGTTCAGCCCTGCGAACAGAACCTTGTATGAGAGCCTGCCGGGTCCCTGGCCACCTCCTGAGGTCAAGGTCAGCCGTGGAAGCTCTGGGGCGTTCCTCTAAGTGTAACGTCCCAAACAGTTTCCATGTTCCATATTATTCCACCTGATTTAATCTTTCTAGTGATTGCTCATGTGCAACTCTAAAGCCGGAACAAATAGCATTACCCAACAGAACTAAATCCAACATTTAAGAGTGTCAAAAGCCAATTGCTACACATTTGCTGCGGAGAGCTATAGTATTTAGTATCTGGAGAAAATAATTTTATAAAGTATCCATGATGACTTGAAAAAATACCTATAGGTTTTCTTAAACATCTTATATGAATTCATATTTTTACAGGAATTTTTATGTATATGTCACTACTATATCAATTAAATAAATTTATAGTTCACTATAAACATTTAAATCAACATGAATGAAATTAATATAACTGGATATTTAACGTATGATGTGTGCGAATGGCTTAAAATCTATTTTATTGGGATATATTTTATCCAAGATCAGGAGCATTCAGAAACACGTACACGTGAGTGTGATTAGATAAGGTTCTTATCAGCTCCCAGATCTGATGACGCACTCATTTAAGCACTCTCAAAGGGCTGGTTCCTGCTGTCCAGGGCCAGGCAGCGACATGCTGAGGGAGGGAGAACCTCTTAGGAGCAGCTCTACAAGCCGTCGGATTCATTCTTGCTCCCAATTCCAGGAGGTACCTGTGGACAGTTTCTCACATGCAGAATGGGGACAACATCGGAGAACTTTAAAATATCTGGGTGACAGGTATTGTGGGAAACTAAGAGTTCTAATGACTTTGTCTTTGTTCCTCGTTCTTATGAGCCCATTTGTTGGGGAACCAGGGCTGTTGAGTGATGGGCCTTACTGGTGACTGGCAGTCACCAATTTGGGGGGTCGAGGAGAGGGTTGGGGTTGAGGGCGTCATACATGGGGGTTGGGAAGAGGATGGAAACTAGGAATGTGGGGACTTTGAGTTATTGGAAACCTCTCGATCCATACGCCCAGCTTCCCACCTCCACCTTGGTCCTGCAGGTGGGCACACTCCATGCTAGACACCAATGCATACCGCACTGGTCTACCCAGGAGCACATCGCTCAGGTCACAAAAGCTGTCATCTGGAAATGTGAGGTTCATGACTGCTGAGACAGGCTTCGGTCTCTTCATGTTGGACCCGGATTCCCAGAGCTATTTACCGCAGCTTGGAGTAGCTGATATAAATAAAGTAGAAGTACCTGATGAAACCAGCACATACCACCCTCTCTCCATCCCTTTTCCTGGGTTGAAACGTGTTGTGCCTTCCCACCACTAGCTGTGCAGAGCTTGGTCTCTGTGGGAGCCGAGGGCCGCCTGTCCCACTCTCTCTTCCTCCGGTAAAGTCTTGAGATCTTTCTGTTTCTTTACTTTCATTTGTAACATGGGTCAAATACACTAATTATCTTTATACTGTGTGATTATCTATCGATATTATTAACTTATTACAATTGCTCAATGTTTTAAAAATGATTAGTAAATTACTTAGATACTTC
>NW_012143190.1:661648-664040 GCF_000956105.1 Propithecus coquereli | reverse complement strand
TGCAGTGGTGTCATCATAGCTCACTGCAACCTCAAACTCCTGGGCTCAAGCAATCCTCCTGCCTCAGCCTCCTGAGTAGCGGGGACTACAGGCATGTGCCACCATGCCTGGTTAATTTTTTTCTATATATTTTTAGTTGTCCAGCTAATTTCTTTCTATTTTTTTTAGTAGAGACAGGGTCTTGCTCTTGCTCAGGCTGGTCTCGAACTCCTGAGCCCAAACAATCCGCCCGTCTCGGCCTCCCAGGATGCTAGGATTACAGGCGTGAGCCACCATGCCCGGCCTGAACACAACTCTTGATGCTAAAATAGGGCAAGGAAAAGCTGGTGGCCCAGCTGTCGGGTATCAAAAGTGTCACATTTCTTTTGTTACATGATAAAATGCTTCCCTTCCAGAGAGACAGTTAGAGCTCAGTGGTCCAGCAGGAGGGCTAATCAACTTTTCAGCCAGTTGTACGATGCCATCATTTTCCTCTAAGAGGATAGTTAACCTCTCAAATTCATGTTGCTAGTTTTACGTGCATATATTTTGGGGAATTTGTGCAAGCCTCCATCCTGACTGTATTTATGGATAATATTGATGTCAGTTGAGTAAAGTGGCAAGTTTACGAGAGCTGGTCTTCAAAAATGCAAGTAAAACTGGGGTGCTCCTGAAAGCACCATGATGCTTGTAGGAAAAGAAAGAGGCTCCCATCATAAGGAAAACTAGAAACAGAGAATTTAGCCAAAACATGGAAACTATGTGCACTTAATGGGAAACGACCCAGGCCGAAATTAAACAAATCAGGCAGGAGAAAGGCTTTACAGCTCGCAGAGAGTTTAAAGGCATCCTTCTCTGATTGTTATCTACTGCTGATTACCTGGTTTTGAAGGTAAAAGCAAAATGTGCTCACACCTCTGAGGATAACATTAATCCCCTTGGCAGAAACCCTAGCACCAAATCCAAGGCGGGTGCTGCAGCCGGAGCATTTCACTTTCTGCTTTATCTCTGCTGTCCATCTGGGCCGTCAGGGCTGTCACATACCTGCAGCCCATAGCCTGGAAATCAAGGACTTTGATGTTCTAAAGGACGCTTTATCTCGGGTAATTTTCGCCAATTCTTAACGTTATTGTGTAGGATACTCAGAGATTCAGAGAATGAGCGATGGCTTTGTCTACTAAGATCAGAGCAATTTGCAGGCTTTACTGAGGGACAAGGTCTCATAAAGGGACTTTTGAGCTGGAGTCTGTCAACACCACTGAGAACTGGCATGACATCAAGCTCTATGATTATGGATAGCTTAAGCATCAGTGGGCAGAGAGAAAGCCGTGGGCACGAGGAATTCGTCCTAGGCAGAGCAGGAAACCTTTCAGCTTATTGCTGGCTTAATCCTAGATTTATTTTTTTAATTAAAAAGGTAATTCATACACATGGGGAAAAAATGTCAAATTGTACAATAAAAAAAAAAAAAAAAACAAGTCTCCCTCCTATCCTAAATCCCCAGTTGAGTTCCCTTCTCAGGAGGAGTCATTGTTGCCCAATTTACGTGGGCAGAAATATTCCAGGAGTTCACAAAGCGTGGTCCTCCTCCACCTTCTACTCAGGAGTGGCTGCCCACCGCCTTCTCCCTCCTTCTCTGTTCATGTAGTATTTTGTAGGTCGTTCCCTAACTATGATAATGGCTAACTCTTTTCGTGTTCTTACTATGTGCAGGACACTGTGATTGGTGCTTGTACCTATATTTTTAATCCTCTCAACAATCTTATGAGGTGGGTACAATTATTATAAGCCCATTTTACAGATGTGTAAACAAAGCAATGGAGGGATGCATGACTTGCCCAAAGCCACCAGTTTGAAGGTGCCAACTCACGATTCTAATCCCAGAACCTGTTCAGGACCACTACCAATGTTGTCACCCTTGAGACACCTCATTTCTAAAAACAGCTATTATTACATAATACTCGATAGATGCAATAGAATATATAAGGAGTGTGTAGTATTAAGCACAGTAATAAGATCTAGATCCTTGAACCCATCAACACAGCTTAGAAACAGACAAGACTGTAAGGGTTCTATATATTCTCTTACTTTATAAAAAATCATTTTACTCCATATGTAGTAATTTCTAAATAATATCTCGTTTAGTTTTGCTTCTTTTCTTTTTATAAAAATGATACCATAGTTCCTCATTTATTTTCACCACCGCATTATATTCCATTGTGTGTATGTACCACAATTTACTTTATCAGGCTTCTAACTGCTGGGCATTTAGGTTGTTTGGATCATTTTGCTGTTACAAATACTGTTGCCATGAACCTCCTTCTATGTATGTCTTCGTGCACCTCTGTGAGTATCCTGAAGGATAAACTCCCAGGTCAGCCGAGCCAAGGGAGAGACAGGACTAAGTTTGCCA
>NW_012143190.1:659285-661598 GCF_000956105.1 Propithecus coquereli | reverse complement strand
GCAAAAATGGAAAGCTGCTAGGGTAAAGTAACAAAATTATGGGTGCCATTGTTTTTATTCTTTACTCTTTACCCTTTTTTGTTTTAAAATTTTTCTTTTAAATGACTATCTCTGCCCTGGGTTTGGTTCACAATTCTGTTCTGTTTAAGACATATATTAGAGAACAGTTATTTACTTTTTTAAGACATGCATTCAAAGATTTATTTACTTTTTAAAATACCCAGCAGCAAGGAGCATGAAAACAGCAACAAGCAAACGAAGTAAGTCAGACCATGTCACTGACTATAAACACGTGAACCTGGCTTTCCAGTACGTGGTTCACTCACAGTGTGGCACATCAGAGCAGCACATGTGGCAGCTTTGGGTCAGCCAGAGCTGAGCCCCAATACAGCTTGGACCTTTCTCAGCTGTGTGGCTATTTGATGTGAACCTCAGTTTCCTCATCTGTGCAATGGGAAGATAGCAACTGTCTGTGCAGGGCAGGGGTGGGATTGGAGATCATGGGCCTGGTGGGTGTACATTCTTAGTAAATAACTTTTCTTTTAGAGGGATTGGATATGCTTATGTCCCCCCACTTTGTTATCTTTTGGAAAACATATCAGTATGTACACCAGAGGGTATGAAACATGGGTCAGCTACAAAGCTTCGTAGCGATGACCACTCAAGGAGTATGGCCACCTACTTGACGTGTTCCTGTCCTGCTCACTCCCACGGGTCAGCTCTGTCCTCAGTTTTAAAATAAGGTTCACATCCCAAAAGTGCATATGCCCGAACCATGTCAGAAGACAATGGCTAAGCATTCTGAAATGTCAATTCCTGTCACCAGAGCAATTTGGAGACAATGAGAGGAAAGAACTGAGTGAGGCGACTTCATGAAAGGAAAGGGAATGCCTTCTAAATTAAAAAAGGTGTCATTTTGTTGTTTATGCATTGAGTGGAGAGTTAGCTTAGGTAAATAAATAATTATTCTGATTAGGGTCTTGAACAGAACCTAACCATGAACCAGAAAGCGGAGCAGTCTGGCAATTTCTGGTATCCTGTTTTTCTGAAATACGCAGTTGGAAGGTGGTGGAGTGTCCACGCTTCTGCTCAAGAGGGCTGTGAAGCAGAAGGCCACGCTCAGCTGTCTCTGCCCTTCCCCAGGCCCCTCTGTGTGCTGCTTTCTCCTATTTCTCTTAGTGACGCCAAAGGACCTCCCTGAGCTGCCAGAATCAGGCACCTGTGACCTAGGCCTTTCAGGAGTAAGTCTTGGTCAGCAGATGGAACCCTCTTAAGTGACTGACTCCATCTGACCTTGGGACAATGGGCCTAAATGACCCTGGGACAACAGCTAAGTGTGGCTCAGCTTAGTGAGGTGAGGGCGTGAACCAAAGCATCTTCCCAGACCCAAAGGCCATTGGCTCCTTCGCTAGATCAGACTGCAGAGACCCGACACCAGGGGAGCGGGCTGTTCTCAGTGTGGCCCTCACACTGTACAGGTGACAACCGAGGTCATGAGGCCAATGCTTAGAAAACACACTGCTCTCACAGGAGCAACCAACCTCATCTGTTGTCCTGTTAACAAGTGGGTCCCCATTTTCCTCCCACGATCCAGCCCTGTCCAAAATGTACATAGATGGCTTAGGGCTGGGGGAGCAAACTTTTGATTTTCTTCAGAAGTGACAAATTTTTGTCCTTTGAGGGGGGCTTTCATGTTTGAAAACAGTTCTAAGTTACTCAGATCTGGTGAAAAAATAATCACAGTAGGTAACGCTATTTTTTAGCTTTTTAAAAATCTTATGACCATAAGCAAAGTAACGAGTCCACTTTTTGGATGAGATTTAGAAACCTTGTTTGGTGAGATTTATCGGTGAGGTAAAGTCACACGCAGCAATTCTGAGTATACTCTGGTGGCCCCGTGGATACTCTGGTGGCAGCCCTGGTGCAATGTGCCCGTCTGGATGCAGCTGCCCAGGTTTCTGTTTCTTCCACCGTGCGGGCTGCTTGTCCAACGTCGCTCTGTTCTGAAGGAGACATTCATCAACCGGATGTCCGTCCTTCTTCGTGGCATTTCCACACAGACTAATCTTCAAGCACTTCAGTTGCTTCCAGGTTCAAGAAGCATTATCGAAACAATAAATCCTATAAATTATTAAATTTCCTTAGCCAGAGATCATAGCACAGGAATTATTCAAATTATTTTCTGCTTTTCCTGACAATACTGTTCCAGGGCTATTGTGAGTCATTGACATTTACAAATTATCCTCACGTCAAGAATACTTTGGACTTAAAAAAAAAAACTCAAAAAAACCCCACCCAAAAAACAAAACAAAA
>NW_012143190.1:591014-656404 GCF_000956105.1 Propithecus coquereli | reverse complement strand
TACTTATTTCTCTGTTACTTGTCTGTTCTTATTGAATCTCAACAGATCATTACATATTATGGAACTCACTACTTTCTGTATTTTATTTGTGACAGATGTTTTCTCCCAGATTATCATTTATTTTTTGACTCTGTTTATGATAATTTTTCCTAAACAGAATTATGGGGTCAGATTTATAACTCTTATCATGTTGGGATATTATGCTTTGTGTAGAAAGGCCTTCCAAAAATACTCAAGAGTATTTCAAAAAATGTTCCCAAGTTCTATTCTAATATTTTGGCAGTTTCATCTTTTGTATGTGTTTAAATCTTTCATCCGTCTACTAGACGTTTTTGGTGGAATGACACGAGATAGGATCTTCATATTGTTTTTTTGCAGATTGCTACTCCGGTGCCCCGACTCCACTTTGGAACAATCTACCCTTTTACCCACTGATCTGAAATGCGGTTATGATCATATGCCAAGTTCCCATCTGCATTTGGCCTGTTTCTGCACTCACTAGATGATTCCATTGGTCTTTTTGTCTATCTGTATGTGAAAACCAAACTATAATATTTATCATATTTTAACATGTGTTAGGGCTGATCCTCTCTTATTGCTCTTGAGTTTTCACAATTTTTCTGAAAATGATCAAATGTTTATTTTTTTCTATATGAATTTATCATTAACTTGTGTAGTTTTAAAAAGGGAGGGTGATCCTGTTGATGTTTGTATTGAGATGACATTATTATAATTAGTTTAGGAAAAATTACCATCTTTACAACATTGAGTTTTTCTATCCAATAAGAAGTTGGTTCCCCTATATTTTATTCTTCTCTTACGTTCACTGGTATCATTTATAAAATGTATTTCTATAGGACCTATACATTTCCAATGAAGTATGGTCCCAGATATTCCCTTCTTCTTTTCTTCCATTATATTTTCTAATGAGTTATTGCTTGCATGTGAGAAAGCTACTGATTTTTGCTTAATTTTGTCACCAGCAATCTTACTAATTCTCCTTATTGTTTATAACAGTTTTTCTGTCGATTCTTCTGTGTATGTGTGAGCATGTGTGTGTGTATTTGAGGCGTACTATTGTGTCATCTACAAATACTGAAAAATGTACTTCCTTTCCAATTTTATGCATTTTGTGTCTCTTGTCTAATTACACTGGTAATTCCAATACAATTTTAAATCATCGTGTTAATTGTGAGCATCCTGGTCTCTTTCTTGACTTCAACAGAAATACTTTGTCATTAAGCAAAATGCTGGTGCATGCACCTGTGTGAATTCATGATATGAGTGTATTTCTATTTTATTAAGACATTAAGTTATGAATTATGTTGAACTTTGCCTTTTCTAAATCTATGGAAAAACTAATTTAGTTTTTCTTCTGTGACCTACTCTGTGTTATATTAATACATTTCCTATTTTTTTCTTTTAAAATATGTTTTTCCCTTTTGTCTTTTAAAGAAAAAAGTGTATTTTTCTTTTAAAGTATGGTTGAATTAATTAGACTTTTTCTGAGCTATGTTTACGAATGAGATTAATTTATATTTTTCTTTGGGAGGCCTAATCACATTTTATTGATATGTATACTTTTTTTTTTTGCTTCATAAAAATAATTTGCTAATGTAGCACAGTATCTTAGATGGGATTTGGGAATGGGAAAAGATCATCAGTGAAAAAAAAAAACTGGTGAAATCCAAATAAAGTCTGTAGGTTAGTTAATAGTTTTGTACCAGTGCTAATTTCTTAGTTTCAACAAATGTACTCTGGTTATGGGAGACATGACCATTAGCAAGAGCTAGGAGAAGGCTACCTGGTAACTCTCTGTACTATCTCTGTAATTCTTCCGTAAATCTCGATGTATTCCAAAGTAAAAATTTTGAAATATAAAGTACTTTGTAAGCTTTCCTTTTTTCTTTATCATCCGTAGCAGTTTAAATAACATCGAAGGCATCTGTATGTTGGATGGTTGATAGAATTCTTCTATAAAACCAGCTAGTCTGAGTTCTTTCTGGAAAGTAACTTCTGAAAAATTCAAAAATCTCTACTTTGCGAATTAATTTGTTTCTGTTTCTATCTGTTCTGGTTTCTATATTTAGTAATTTGTATCATCTTAGACAATCATGAGGTTTTCACATTTATTTTTGTATAATTGATCAGGGTAATCATTTCTTATCTTAAAATTTTCTCTTGTAGCTGAAGATTTCTTCATTTCCATATTTTTCTTTCTTTGTGTGGTTTTCTACCATTCTCTTTGATTTGGTTTATTTCGTTTAATAATAATGATTTAATTATTCAGTTTCCACTTTTTTCCTAAGGGGAAAACAACTCTGAGACTTACTTGGCAGTTCTTGGCAGTTCATTTTTCTTTTTAGTCCTTCTATTTTTATTATCACTCCCTGCGATTTCCTCAAGTTTATTTTATTACTCTCTATTTTTTTAAGTTAAGTGTATATACTATTAATTTAAGTACTTAAGGCTGTGAAATTTCTTCAGGGTATTCCTTTAGCTGTATCATATAGTTTCTGATATATATTTGTATTATTTTTAATTTCCCAAGATTCTGCAGTTCTGTTTTCTATTTCATTTTGGACTTGAGATCTGTACATGAGAAAGTTTAAAATTTTTTAGGAATGTGTTGCTTTTTAAAACAACACTTGCTAGATTGATTATATATTTGCAAAAAAAAGTCCTTATAAGCGAGTAAACACCGTTAATTTATTTCTCTATGAATATTCTTATTTGATCACGAATACTAACAAAAACAACAAAAGCAGATACAGTAAGACTCTTTACCTTCATTTCTGCTATGCCTTCCCACACTTTGAAAAGTTCCAATTCCTTTTCCTAGCTTATTTAATTTTACTTTTGCCATTTACCAGGGATAGCATTGGGCTTGCAGTTAAATGAAAGGAGCTACACAATTAGCTCATGCCATTTTGAGAGGTTGTATGGGTTAGAAGTTTAGCTTCAATGAAGATTTAGGAAAAAAAAGGTATAATGATGGAGACATATAGGACACAGAGGGGAGAAAGGAGTGATGATGAAATATGCTCCTGAATCTGTGAATTTCCTATCCCAGGAAGCCGAGTATCCCAAGCCCACCGCTAACCTGGGATGCTCTCGGAATCCCCATCAGAAACAATATGGTGCTGTGGCACAATGCAGGAGGGCATGACTTATATCATTGAGGGAGGGGGTCAGAATTTGCAGCCTCATTTTTCAGCTAATTGAGAATCCAGCCAACAACTTCAGAACAGAAGATGTTGGCCTTCTGGGGGCACCACCTCCCACAGACAGGAAGAGCTCCCACACCCTTGGTGTTCAGAGCGGTTCAGTTCCATCCCTTGTCTGTTTGTGTGGCCGCTGCAGAGCCCAGAGCCTCTCCAACAGCTCCGCGAGTGAGGCGCCGCCCCGCTCCGCCGAGTGTCTCAAAGGTAAGGCATTGCTTCACATCATTCAGAAACGTGGCCCATAAAACCCATCATGGGTTTTATGAATATTCACACGCAACCTATAAAACTGTGACTTTAGCCTTAAATGCTTCCTGAAGTAATGGATTTTGACTTGTTCCCCCAAATCTTCCCACAATGACTTAATCCGATGAAAATGATATAATTCCCAAGGGATTCATTCGGTTCCGTTGTCCATACCATTTGCCATTTTCCACCCTGTCCCAATGTGGTGGGTCTTTTCTAGTTGTTTCACTTGGCTGATAGCTTTCCATGTCTTACGTGCCAGCTCTTGGGTGTGCATTCTTTCTCGGGACACATCACCAAATCAGATTACTATAGTGAGCTTCCTCTTCCCCCTGGGTGTTATTTATTTAGATATAAGGAAAAATGACAGATAAGTTTTGTATTATATTACATGCTATCAACTATGGCAGGCCGCAGTTCAGGAGACTGAGGGATGGTTTTCATTAAGGCCTAGAGTTGCCCCTGTGAGCCTGGAGTTCCTTCCATTTCTAGGTGGAGGGAACGATCTGTGTCCCTTCAATTTGTCAACTCAAAATAGAGGACAGAGTACATTACCTTCTATGTTTCTCCTTGTAATTGCTCTTTTATTGTCTTTTTGTTGCTGTCTTCCCTGGCTTCTTTTCTTTACAGCAAACACAGCTATATATGGATTTCAGGGCAGCAGGCTCATGGTCCTTGTAAATTCCATCTGTATTTGACTTCAGTGTCATATAGTAATAACCAGTATTATTTTATAGTAATTACTCTTATTTTATTTTATAGCAATTTACTCTTCTTTTATGAGCCAGAAAGAAATCAGGTGTTCTAATATCTAGTAGCTTATAATTAAACTCAGTTCTATATGTTGTGTGTGTGCGTTTGTTTGTGTGTGTGTTTGTGTGCGTGAGAGAGACAGAGAGGGAAGAGAGGGAGAGAGAATGGTTTGGTCAACAGCTCACAAAACAATACACCATTTCCCAATTTGAACAGCTTCAACGTGTCGCCAAATAACAATCATGGCAATAATAAAAGTAGTGAAATTGTGTCGAGTCTTCACACCGTGCCCGGGCACTCCTCGCTAAGTGCCTTGCATGCGTGGCGTCAGTTAGTCGTCACAACCGCTCTCTGAGACAGGAATTTTTAACCCCGTTGTACACAGGAGGCGACTGAGGCTCAGAGAGTCGCGGGACTCTCTGTACGGCGGGAATGGGGTCAGGATCACAGGCCGATTATATAAACAAGGAGGGTCGGAATGCCACGTGGAAAACGTATCCATCTTTACTAAAGGCTCCTCTACAGCTTCCTAGGAGCCCTTCCTCCCAGGGCGGCAATGCACCGTTTTTAGAGTCAGGTAGAGCATCTGAGGATTCAGGAAAGGATGGAGCGAGGTTTGACTGTTACCCTTCCTTTCTCAAGAGGCCTCCCCCGAATCTACTTTTAGCAAATCAAATAGATACAATTATAGGACTTTAAGCTATTTTTCTTGTTATGAATGCCATTCCCTATTTTTTCTCATTAAAATATATATTATTTTATTTCCTATATTTATCTAAGTTTTAAAATGTGACAGACACTATTTTTTAAAGTGAATTTATGTTTTCATGTTTTCAACTGTTTAGTTTACTCTTGGGTCATTATTTACCGAATAAATAGTAGATCAAAGCTAAGAAATGTTTCTTGGAGAGTTTCAGCCAATAAGTCAGCACCAATTTCCTTGCATGTAGGTCCTTGAATGTGGGCTCTGGGCATCAGTGTTTTACCTGTTAACCTCACAGTGAGTACCAGAGATGCAAAGATCTCTTAAACTTATCTGACAAAATTTTTATTAGGCGCTAAACATGCCTAATCGGCAGCTCTCTGTGGCTGGCTGCGTTTAGGAGTAAGTTTGGGGGCTCCTGTTTGTGAAATCCTTACCATAACTCCTTCCCTCCAAAGGGTCATTATGGAAAATGATGTTTCCTAACAGACACATTTTGGAGCACACCGAGGAGACAGGATTTTTTTTCTTTAGCACACAATCAAGAAAGACATTTTTAGTCCTTCACATGTGCAGTTCCATGTTCAGAATAATATTTCCTGCGGCTGAAATCTCAGGAGACAGTGGTCTGGAGCAACAAGGTGATGCGAAGGATTATTTTAATGAGAGCAAAGGCAGCAGCTCACAGGAGGGGCGAAAGCCTTCCTCCAGCCCCTTCCACACGAGCGGGGGAGGGCGGCTCTGGAGAGGTGCAGCCTGAAATCCCACACTGTCATTGTCTGGGTTGCCCTATAATTTAGGGTGCTGAGTGTGATATAAGAGGGCCATTAAATCAGGACATTAACCATGTCAGAAAGTAAATGAGCTCCTTTGTTGGATGGGTTTCTGTGGTCCTGAAGTCACCAGGGTGAGTTGTTCACATGAGTACAGCTCCCACAAGGGGTCTGCACGGGCGAAGACTGGTAGGAGTGGGCTTCTCACAAGCATCCCAAGTGTGTGCACACGTCCACACGCCCTGGCACGCAAGCTGCACTCCAGGATGTAGGAGGACAGTTTTCCCCTCCAGCTGAGGTCGAATTGCTGTAACAGCGAGCGCATCTGACCACTAGCTAGAGTGGGTGAGGGACTGGCCTCGTTTTTACAGAAAGGCAAGAGACATCGTTCTTTAGCAGCTCCCTTGGAGCCAGTGGTGGCTTTAACTTAGCACTACAAACTTTACCTTGCGATTCCAGAATTTATTTTTGGGTGATGGCTCTTCATCTTTGACTTTATTTTATTGCAATCCGTTTTTCTATGAGAGAGTGTGTGTGTGCGTGCACATTTTAAACTAATACGTGTTTATTTACTTCTCCATGAATCACATGCCAGTCACTTTTCACATATATCTTATCACCGTAGGTTAAAAAAAGATCTGTAATTTATAGAGAAAAAATTGATATCAAGAAGGGGGTTAAAAAACATTCAGGTTAATATCAGCCAACAATCTGGAACCTAATTGTGAAGGTGGTTACGCGAATCTACACTTCTTCAAACTCCTAAGACTGTATACTAAAATAGAGGTCAATGTTACTGTTTATAAATTTAAGCATTATTAATAAAAGCAAATAAACAAAAGTATTGGCTAGGTAGAATAATTGGACATCCATAAGCAAAACACTAAAAAATCCCCAACCTAACCCTCCTATCTTATTTAAAAAATTAACTCAAAATAGACCATATAAAACTATAAAACTCTTGAAGGAAAACAGGACAACCTTTTCACGACCTTGGGTTAGGCAAAAGTTCTTACGTTTGACACGAAAAGCATGTCTGAGAAAAGAAAAATTTCATAAATTGGATTTCATCAACATGAAAATCTTTTGCTCCACAAAAGGCACTATTAAGGGAATGAAAAGACAAACTATAGACTGGGAGGAAATATTTGAAAAATCGCTTATTAGAATGAAGACTTATAGCCAGAATATATAAAGAATTCTTGAAACTCAATAGAAAGAAAATAACTCAATTTTAAAAATGGGCAAAATAACTCGAACAGACCCTTCACCAAAGAAGACATAAAGATAGCAAATAGGTACATAAAAAGATTCCCAGCATCATTAGCTACTAAAGGAATGCAAATTAAAACCACAACAAGATACCACTCCCTCCCTATTAGAATGGCTAAAATAAAAAATACAGACAATACCAAGTGTCAGCAAGAGTGTGGCAACTGGTACTTTCACGTGTTGCTGTGTGAACGCAAAACGATGCAGCTGCTCCGGAAAACAGTTTGCCAGTTTCTTAGTAATTTAATCACACACCCTATGACCCAATAAGCCCATTCCTAGGTATTTGCTCTACAGAAATGAAAACATGTTAACACAAAAACTTGTTCATGACTGTTTATAGAAACAATATTCACAATCGCAAAAAACTGAAATACCCCTAATGTCTTTGGATGGGTGAATCAATAAGCAGACTGTGGCATACGTATACCGTGGACTACTACTCAGCAACAAAAAGGCATGCGTCATCGATATACAGGACAACACAGATGAATTTCAAAGGCATTGTGCTGAGTGAAAGAAACTAATCTCGGGAGGTTGCCTAGTGTATGATTCCAAAAGGCAAAACTATAGCGATGGAAAACAGTGGTTGCCAGGGGCTGGGGTGGAGGAAGATTTGACTACACAGGGCAGCATGAGGGAGGTGTTTGGGGTCATGCACACTTCTGGACCCTAATTGTGAAGGTGGTCACACGAGTCTACATGTCTTAAAACTCATAGGCCTGTATACTAAATAGAAGTCAATTTTATTGTTTGTAAATTTAAATATTAATATTAAAAGCAAATAAACAAAAATATTGGCTACCACATGCTAGGTAAGCCTTATTCTAAGTGTGCTGTCCAAGGTCACGAAAGGAAATTCACTCATTTACATCTTGGTGCCCCTGAGCCCAGCTTTCCAGCACCCCTCAGCTACCTGCCTTTTCAGCTAAACCGGCAGGAAGCCAAAAGCCCAGAACCACTTAATGTTATTACTGGTGATTGCTCTTAAAATGACTTTTCCACTTGGTTTCTTCTTTAGTTTCATAAACTGGTGCATGTGATTTGTCTCCTGCCACAAGACCTGGCCTTCCCTGGTTGGGCAGGAGCTGCAGGCTGGCTGGGTCTGCAAGTAGCTCTGAGGCAGGACTCAGCTTGCAACAGGAGGCTGAGCAGATGGATGCCGGCCCTGGGAGTCAGTCCTGGGGGAGCACAGAAAGTATTAGAATCTGATCCTTGACACACTCATAAGTAGGATGGAAAGGGACCACCCTGGTTCACTCAAGGGTGTTCCTGGAGCAGGACTGCCCCAGGGTGCCCTGAAACCATCCAGTGAGGGCTCAGTCAGACCAGCATTGCTCTGACATAGGTGAAAATTGAAAGTGTTCTGCACAAAGCCTGTGATTCTCCCTGCACACAGCAAAGGAGGGGGCTTTATCTGGCCACAGTCAGGTGTTGATTTCAGATTCTTTGCGGGATTCAGGGAAGGTTCTGGAGTCAGTTTGTGGCCGCAGGTGACTCTGCCCTGACTTGGATGAGGCCAGAGGAGGTATGCGGGGGGCTTCTGCACCCTCCAATCCTGAGGACTGTCAGACGTCTGTGAGCTCAGTCTGTCTGCCCTCTCCCCCAGGGCACTGCTGCCCTGGCATCGCTGGTTGTAAACCAAGTCCTGCCTGTTTTCTGCACACCTTCCCTGATCTGCCATGCAGGTAGCGGGGCTCTGACAAGGTGGGAGGGAAGGGCCTGGGTTGGAGGCCAGAAGCTTCTCATCTGGAGGAAAGACCACCGTGTATGGACCCAGTGGAGTGAGACAGGAGACCTGTAAGGCATGTTTTCTACATCAAGGGGGATTTCAAAGAAATTCCAGAAATAACCATGGGAAGACAGAGCCCTGCTTGAAGGGTCTTAAGACTGTTTCTCAGACAAAGACTGTGAAGGCAGGACAATTAAGTGGGTTGGGGACTCAGAGAGCCTTGCTTTAATATATTTTTCTCAGGAAAAGCACAGAGCAGATAGGATTACCACGATCACACGGAGCAGAAGGTGATGTCATCAGGTGAACAGAGAGCCTTCTGGTGGGGGGTGGGCTCGCCTAGCTCTCGGCCACCCCACAGCTTCCAGTGGGGAGGGGAGCCGACCGCTGGGCAGGCACAAGAGCAGGGCTGTGTTGTGAGACAAGCCTGTGCCATGTGACCTGTGGGCTACAGAAACCACAGCGAATCTCAGTTCCCACGCCTGTAAATGGGGAATGATAAGACTCTTACCTGCCCCACTGTGAAAATTCTATAAACCAGGCCAGAGCCCGTGTCCGTGCCAGCGCATGTAGCATTAATGCGAAGAAGGCAGCCGGTGGGCCTGTCCTGCCCCAGCTCTCTTCTCCTGCTGGCTCTGCCAGGTGGTTTGCTTGTCCTGGGCCAACGTGGTCTGAGCTGGAAGTCCAGGAGGAAAGTGGGCATGTATCTACTCACCTGCCTGATTAAGTTAGATTTACAGAGGGTGGGAGCCTTTCCATCTGCTGGCCCCTGACCGCTGCCATGGGCCCGAGGCCCTGAGTATGGATTTGGACTTAATGTTTTGGTGGCATCAGCATCAGGGAGAAATGAGGTCCCTCTGGACCTCTGTGGGCCCCCAGATAGCTGCTCCTGCATGACAGCGTGAACCCCCCACGCTCTTGCAGCTTGAAGAAGAGAATGCCTCCAAGAACGCTGCAGCTTTGCGTATCAGATTCATCGGGCTCAGCCCACCCAGGAGGTAGCTGGGAAGAATGGACAGACAGTGCAAGTGGACAGACAGACAGTGCAAGTGGACAGACAGTGCAAGGATTTACATTTAATATTGATGTTAAGATGATGCCTGTTGAGAAGATGATACAGTTTTTCTCCTTTAACATGTTAATGTGATGAAGTGTGTTTCTTGATTTTCTAATATTTCTAGGATTGAAAACAAGATGATACTTCACATGTAACTTTAACATTTTATGGCTAAATCAAAACATTGAAAATAACTAGCACGATCAAGCTTATACTGACGATATCTATCCTTTAATATTTTCTCAGTATTTTAAAATTTAAATTTAAACAAATTTAATTTAAAATTTAAATTTTAAATTTAAATTTAAATTTTACTTTTAAACATCCTCTCATGATTTTCTAGCTCTCTCATTTCCTTTCTCTGCCATTCTGATTCCAAGTCATGCACCTTTTTTTCACATTTCGAAATGTCTGAATATAGGATGCGACAATAGATGACATTTTGTCGCTTAATCAGCAGCATGTTTTTTTCCTTTCTTTGTGGTGCATTGTACAATCAACAGCATACGGTACTTCTGTCTCAAATTTTGGTTAAACCAATATTCTTTATTTTGACTGTAAGAATGCAAAGTTGAGCCATGCAGTAGATGGAATTACATTTCCTGTCTCGTGCAATCTTTGTTACTTAAGAATTATTTTGTTTCCATTTGCTTAGTTTTTTACATACCTAAATTAATCATTTTTTAAGCATTCCAAAAGAACCATTTAACTCCTTTCAGTGCAAACACATTAGATAAGGTGTCAGTTTCATCATTTTTTCTTCAAACTAGTGGCAGACTGGTAGATGTTTAACACCTGGCTCTCCAAAAGAAAGCATAAACATTTATACACATATGTACATTTACTATAAGTGTTACAAAGGACAGGTAGCCCACTGCTTACAACTAACAATAAAATGTGCAATACTCTTTACTGTAACTTCCATGTAGCTCTTCCTTACATAAAGGTTTCATTGATTTTTACCAAACTCTTCTATCTCTAATGAACCAGTATAATTCTTCCATCTTCTGTGATTGTTAGTTGACATTTCCACTAAAGTTAATGAATAAGACAAAAATGAAATAAGAATTTTTAAAAATTTATTTTGTTCATCAATGATGGGAGCAACTTCTTTGCTGAATCAAATATCAGTTTTCAAAAACCAGAAGAATATTTCCTTGTCTTTTTCCTGCTATTCACAACACAATAGCTTCAGACTGGACCCATTTTAAAGTTTAATCTGCATTATTAACAATTTATTCATTATTTTCTTAAATACAGAGAAGAGGAATAATAAATCAGGCCCTGATTTATAGCTTTTGCCAATTTCCCTGGTGTAAATACTCCTACTCTGGCCAATATCAAGCTACACCTGTGACATCGCTGAACATGGGGTTGGCAAGAGGTATGCATTGTACTTCTACTGTACAAATACAATAAATGCAAACGACCTGAAGAACACAGATACTAGTAAAATGTAGTGTAATGAATAGAAAAAGATGAATTTTGAATATTTATCACCTTTGTTTCTAATACGATTTAAGTTATATAATTTAATTTTTAATAATGGGTGTGTTTAACAATTGGCTTGCAAAATTCCTGAATTTTTAACAATTGACTCCCATGGGCTGACCTAGCACCATGCTACATAGACACCCCCATCCTCCCGTACCAGATAATTCTCGAGGTCCTCTACACATCTGTTGACCTCAGATTTCTCTTTGCCATGATCCTATAAATTCCCTTTACCATTTCCTGCATTGGATACCATTTCCTAGAAGCCACCTCTTCCTCTTTCTTGGCTTTCTCCCTCATGTTTGTGGAACACATCCTGTAGTAGCTCCCCGAGAAAAGGAAAATGGAATTTTTCTTTCAGATCATCCAGGCACACGTTGACTGGAAAGTCACTTGTCTCGGGTGCTCACCACTTGGCTGAGATACGCTTCATCATCGTTATTAGTTAGAAGTCATCACTCGCTCACTCTTGCATTTCTGATCATTTGTTCAACAAGCACTGAGAATCTACTATGGGGTATTTTTCTTACCCTCTTGATTATAGTAATGAGCATTCTTTTGCTACTTAAAGTCTTTCATGTGGAACATTGCACTTTTCAAGTCTTTGGCTTTGATATTTTTACCTTCAAATTCCATCGTTGAACAACCACGATTGGAGGCTTGTTCCATTTCATGTTCTTTCCTGCCCCTGTCTCAAATGCCACACTGCACACTTCACTCACCATCATTGGTCGTTAGTGTGATAGAGACAATGTTAAAGTCCCACTTTGCATGTGGCTTGTGTGGTGGTCTCTGAAATGTGTTTCGGTGAGAAAAAGCATATTTATTTGCCCCATATTCCTGATTTGTGCACTAATTTCTTCAACACTTAACAATGACAATCCAGGGACTTCTCACTATAAAATTCTAGAATTGTGTTGTGTGAATAATCTTTGGGTGAATTTATCCAGGGAAATCTGTAAAGATGAGGAGGATTAGGGAGGGGATGTGTGGGGGAAGGTGTGAGAGAAGAAAGGAGGGGAGAGCAGGGGGCAGGGAAAGAGCATCTGAAGTCATGGATATGGATATTTGATATGGACATTTGAAATAATAAGATTCACTCAAACTAGCATGTTGTGAAATGAGCTAAAAGAATTCTAATGGATTTTCAAAAAATGGACAAACAAAACAAAACTTCTACATTCCAGAAAATCCAGCCTGGTTTTATGATCTGAGTTCATTTACTGAATTACATCCTGAGAATTTGGGATCAATGAGAAACCTTTAAAATGCCAACCTTGTTGGAAATCATGCTTAGGGAATATTCCAGAAGTGTTAAAACGGCCCAGGAATTTTGTACTGGTCTCCTGTGCTTCCTAGGGTTGGTGCCACCCCAGGAAAGAAGCTGGGTAGAGTGGAACAATTCCTTGAGGGCATTTGGCTCTGTGCCCTATGAGGCTGGCACCCTAGTGGGGGGTGGCAGTTCCCTGGGCCCTCATACCTCACTCTCCACCAGCCCCTTCCTGTGGAACCCACCGTCACGGAGTCCCTGCACAGATGGGGCAGCCCGCCGCCTGCCTGACCCCTCTGACACCCAATCCCTTCAGTGCTCAGGGCTTCTCTGTCCACCCCAGGATGGTGTCGCTTGGGTTGCGTTTTCCCTGTTCTACTTCATTCCTCTGGGCTCTGCTGGCTCTGCTCCCATTGTCCCCACTTCACATCCTGTTCCGAAGCACCCTGGGTCTCAGACTACCCCCTATGGATGGAGCTGTGTCTGAATCAGCCTGGGGCTTGGCCCAGGCTGGGCACTTGTTGAGTGACAGTCGTGTGGCCCACAGAACGGGACGGCCCCATGTTCCTCCTCTCTTTCCCCTGAGCCTCTGCTGTACTCCTAGACAGGGAAGGCTTGGCTGTGGGCTACACCCCATTCCTACTGCCCTCCTGAAGCCATCACAGGAACAAGACAGTGTGGGCTGCCACACGAGACCCACGCCAGAAGGAGACGAGGGGAGGATGCCCAGGGGAGTCAGGAGTGGACAAGTTCAGAAGGCGAGAGCAGGGCACTCAAAGCAGAAAAACCAAGTTTTCCTTGGGCCTGCAGCTGATCACAGACAGGATGGCACAGGAACGGGACAGGCGGGGGAGGTGGGAACAGGTGCCAAGAGTGTGCGGAGATGGCTGCAGTAGCCGTCTCTTCCAAGTGCCTGGGGGAGCCACTTGGCTACATGGCCCAGGCAGGCTTGGGGCCAACAGATAGGCACCTGTCGCTCAAGAGTGCCTGTGATCAGGGCACCAGGGGAAGGGTTTGTTGGGCTCATAGTCCCCTGCTAGGACCTGTCTCTGCTGTGCCCCCTTCCCCTTATGAACACACCTCCTTCCCCAGGGGAAAAGTCTGCTCTTCCTCTCTTGGGCTCCAGTAGCAGGTCCTGGTCTGTATAATTAATGTGGCAATTTTCCTCATTCTGGTTGTCTACAGTGGCTTTGAGCCATGACATGGACTTCTGATCTTTATCTAACTGTTCACAAGTGGATGTCTTTGCTCCTCACTCACCCCCACCGCATTGCAATGCCAGGGCTCTTCCAGGGGCCTCTTATCACGTGTCACCTTTAGAGCCAGCATGCATGTGCCCATCTTGCTAACTGGACAGACCATCTCGGCCTGCTCAGCCACTTACCCTGACACTGTCATTGAGCGCTTGCTCTCAGCTCAGCCCAGAGTCCCACAGCTCTTGTGTACACACATGAGTGTGCACATGTTTGTTCCCCCAGAGTGGAAGAGGGGATCCCTCCATGACTCAGGTCACTGGGGGTCAGGAGGCCCCCTGTCTTGCCTCTATGGCCACAAGAGACAATCCCAAAAAGACCACAGTCATAAATCAGGATGTTTCCCAGGGTCTGGCTGCCCAGGTTTACCCGTGGCCATCTGATTACATGCTTTGAATCATTACGAAGGTAAATTATCCATGTTACCAGCCTGGAGCTGGAATCTATGTTTCTGTTGATGGAAACACTGCAGTTTTACATTAATTATAAAGGGAATTCAAGGTTGCTTATGAGAGGTTTTCCCGCAAAGAAAAGTTTGGGAACCACTTATGCCCCAGATATGAGGGACAAGAGGGGTGGTTCCCAACAATCAGTGATTTGATTTGATTTTCTATTAATCAATTTTCTTCATCTCTTTTGAATTTGACCTTTATCTAAAGAAAGTAATTGGACAAAGTATATTAAGAAGCAATTGGAAAATTTCCACCAAAATGAGGGGATTTTCTTTTTAAAGTCCCCCCCACTTACTTTCATATGCAATATGAAAATTCTAGAGATGCAGGAAAAGCTGAAGCATGGTTAGAAACTATTATGGATTTTAATAGTAATTTTTTAAAAAATTCTATTTTAATTTTATTCTGCAACAAAGAAGGATACATTTTCTACTTTTACAGTTGTCTACCTGCAATGACCTAACTTTTTAAAAAAAGTTTTTAAAGGGTATGAGGTCCTATGCTGTCCCATATAATCTAAGCCTGTGGTCCCCAAACCCTAGGCGGCAGCCAGGTACCAGTCGGTGGCCTGTTAGGAACCATGCCGCACATCACCGCCTGAACTCCGTCTTCCCCTGCCAACCCTCCCTATGAACCTGCCCAACCCCCATCCCCAGTCCCTGGAAAAATTGTCTTCCATAAAACTTAGGAACCTGGCCGCACAGCAGGAGGTGAGCAGCAGAAGAGGGAGCGAAGATTCACCTGTGTTTACAGCCAGCGGCTCCCCATTGCTTGCATCACCGCCTGAGCTCCGCCTCCCCCTGGTCCATGGAAAAATTGTCTTCCATGAAACTGGTTCCTGGTGCCAAAAAGTTTGGGGAGCACTGATCTAAGCCATAAGCAGGAACCTGCAGAGTAACCACTGATCCTCAATGGTTACTTTTGAGAATTCCTAGGGAATGGACAGAGTAAGAGAAAATGAATTTCCACAACCAAAGAGACGGGCAGCTGAGGAAGGGATCCCAGAGAGCCAACTTCTGGACTCACGGTGTCAGAAGAGATGTATCAGCTGGAGACCTGTCCCATTTCCTCAGTGGAAACAGGCAGTTTCCTGATAGATCAGCCTGGAGGTAACAAAATCTGAGCTCTAAGAATTATAGGATTTAAATTCTGCAGATTTTTGGAAGTCTGATATGAAACATTTGGGGAATTAACTTCTAAATCCAACAACTAGAAAGAAAAAAAAGATGAGGTGATAAAAGATTACCTACAGCAATAGTTTCCTCTGTGAGAAAATATAATTATTGGAGTCTCAAGTGATTTTTCCTTTTTAAAACAAATACTTTATTACCTAGGTGTGATTTTTCTGCTCTGGGACAAAGGTACAGATTGGGAAAAACTGCCAGCACCTGCATTTATAATGATTTGGGGGAGTTTGTTTTATCAACTGAGCACAGGATTGAAATAGTACCTCTGGGATTGATTTTCCTTTCCTAATTTTTAGCTTTTATGGTCTCCAGATATTGAGGGAGGAATGGCAAGACAGCTCCGTGGCACAGCTGTGACGTTCACGGTACAGAGTATTGCGATGAGGACACTGCTGTTGATCCAGTGCCCACCCCCACCTCCCTGGGACAGTGTGGAGCAGCAAGTCAGAATGCCACTGGCTGGCAGTCTTTTTCAGCTATGGTGGTGGAATTCAGAAAGTATTCCATGATTGTTTCAAGACTTCCGGGAAATTCGAACCTTCAAGAGGAGAATTCCCAAGTCAGGAAGCAGCTCCCTGCTCCTGGAAAAGGCAGAGAAAATGATCAAATCCAAGGCAGAAGCAAAACAGGGCTCGGTTCCTCTCACTCGAATTGTGCCCAGCCTAGCCTTGTCCCAGGGAGGCCACTACAGGTAACAAGCCAGACAAAATGGAGTAGGCTCATTTCCCCCCATCCATCCCATAAGGACAACTAAAAATCCTGGCTATAATACAACAAACAAACACAGGAAGACTCTGCAAGGGGAAAGAAGGCAGACTGGCTAGGGATGCCAAGACTTGAGGAATGACATGGGGGTGATTTCCCTGGGGTTTCTTTTTATCTCCCATATATCTTGGATAGGGTGCTGGAGAATCTTGCAACCCAGAAACACAAATAGGTACAGTTTTTTTTTTAAAGCCCCAAGAAAAGCCTACTCTCTCTTGCCAAAGGATTAGGAAAAGGGCTGCCCGGCAAAACAGAAACCATTTGACAGTACCCACCCAACTCCAGTTCCCCACAGCCATCCTCCTGCCCAGCAGTAGCAAGGGGCACTCTGGTTCCCAGGCCAGGGAGGTATCAGTGAGGCTGACCAGGGAGGCTGGACCTATTTCACCTACTCAGAAGTAGCAGATGATACTCCCCCCTTCCCAACTAGAGAGGATTTCAGAGTGCACGGAGCTAGAGAAAGGGACTTTTAAAACCCGTATATAAAGTTCTGGTTAGACTCTCAAGTGACCCACACATGAAACTGATAAGAATTGACATGACAAAAAACTTCAGACCTACAGTATGGAATACCACCAGAATTTTTGGATTGGTCTCAAGGTAGCACACAAATGAAGCAGATTGGACCTGTGTGCTAAGCCTGCTAAAAGGAAGATTTAAATAGGACCCAGAGTCTCATAACATAATATCCAAATGTCCAGGATATTTACAAAAATATTCATTGTACTACAGACCAGAAAAATCACAATTTAAAAAAACAATCAACAGATGCTTATACTGAAATGGTTCAGATTGGATTTTCTGACAAGGATTTTAAAGCAGCCAGCATCAAAATGCTCCAATAAGCATTTAGAAACACTCTTGAAATGAATTAAGAAATAGAAAATTTCAGCAAAAAAAGGAGATATAAAAGGAACTAAATGGAAATTGTAGAACTGAAAAAACATAATAATAAAAATTAAAAACTCACTGAAAGTGCTTCGTAGCAAAGAAGAAACAACAGAGAAAAGAACCTGTGAACTTGAAAGCAGATGAATAGAACTTACCCAGTTTGGACAACAGACAGAAAATAGACTGAAAACAATGAACAGAGCCTCAGGAACCTGTGAGACAATAATAAAAGATCTAATATCTGTGTCATCAGAGTTCCAAGAAGAGAGGAGAAAGAGAGAGGAGTTGAAAAAATATTTGAAGAAATAATGGATTAAATTTCCCCAAATTTGGCAAAAGGTAGAAATCTACAGATTCAAGAAAGTAACTGAACCCCAAACAGGATAATCCAAGAAACCCGTGCTCAAACACATCATAATCAAACTCCTGAAAACTAAGGACACAGAAAAAACTCTTAGAAAGAAATAATTGTTCCCTGCAGGGGAACAATAATTCTAAAGACAGTGGCTATGTCATCAGAAATCATGGAGTCCAGAGGGAGGTAGTACCTTTTTTGAGTGCTAAACGAAAAATACTATCAACCCAGAATTCTATATCCAACAAAAATATACCTTCAGGAACGAAGAGAAAATAAGGACATTTTCAGATAAAGGAAAGCCAGGAAAATTTGTTACCAGCAGACCTACTCTGAAAAAATGACTAAAGGAATTTCTTCAAACAGAAAGGAAATAACAAAAGGAAACTTGGAACATGAGGAAGGAAGAAACAACAATGAATTGGGTAAAAATGGAGTTAAATGAAATCGACTGTCCTTCTCTTCTTTAGTTTTTTAAATTAAGTTTGATGGTTGAAGCAAAAAATTATAACATCATTTGATGTGATGCTCAATGTATATGGAGGAATTATTTAAGGCAGTTAAATTATAAAGGAGGAAGATCACTAAAGGCACCTAAATGGAGATGTTTTTTATATTTCACTTGAAGCAGTAAGAGACTGACACTAGCTGACTGCAATAAGTTACATATGCATATTTTAATACCTATAGAAACCATTAGGAAAACTATCCAAAGAGATACACTCACAATATTTCAGGTAAACAAAAATAGAATTCTAGAAAATATTTAAGTAACTCACAAGAAAATAAGAAAATGGAAACAGAGAAACAAGAAATAGAGGGAAAAGAAGACTTTAATAAATTGGCTAAGTAAAACCCTAACATATGGATAATTACATTAAATGCAAATGATCTAAATACACCAGAGATTGGCAAAGTGGATTAAAGATCATGACTCAACTCAACTATTTGCTGTCTACAAGAAGCTTACTTCAAATATAGCTTGAAAGTCATTACATACAAAATGGCTGATTTCAAATCAACAGTGTAGTTTATTATATCTTAAACAAGAAGCAGTACAATTAATCAAAGCAGTACAATGTGCCTAAACTTTTGACACAGTTTGGTCATCTTAATGGTAGCTTGTTTATGCCAACAGTGAAGAAACCTGGAGAGTGAGTGGCTATGAAATCATGAAAGGCGTTTTCCACAACTTGTTGAGAATTGAATATTTTTCCTTGCAAGAAGTGGTCCAAAGCCTGGAAGACATGGTAGTCAGTTGGTGCCAGGTCTGGTGAATACAGTGAATGACAGAGAGTTTCCAAGTCCAGCTTCTGTAGTTTGAGCAGCGGTGTGTGTGTGACATGTGGTTGAGCATTGTCTTGCAAGAGGATTGGCCTATCTCTATTGACCAATCTCGGCTACTTAATCACAAGCATCCTCATCATTTTGTCCAGTTGGTTGCAGCAGACATCCGCAGTAATCCATTGACCAGGTTTCAGGCAGCTATAGTGGATAATACCAGTGCTGGACCACCAACAGACACCATTAGCTTATTTTGATAAACATTCAGTTTTGGACTGTGTTTCAGCACTTCATCTTTATCCAACCATTGTGCTGAACTCTTGTGATTGTCAAAACGAATCCATTTTTCATCACATGTGACAATATGGTGTAGAAATGGTTCGCCTTTATGTTGTGACAGCAAAGAAAGGCAAGCTTCGAGACAGTATCTCTTGTGACGCTCATTTAATTCACGCGGAACCCATCTATTCAGCTTCTTTACCTTGCTGATTTGTTTCAAATGGTCCAATATTGTTGGAATAGTAATGTCAAAACTTGCTGCTAATGCTCGCATAGGTTGGGATTTGCTTCTACTACAGCTTTCAGCTCATCATTATCCACCTTGGTTTCAGGTCGCCCATGCGGCTCATGTTCAATATTAAAATCACTAGAACAGAACTTCTCAAACCATCGATGTACTGTGTGTCCATTAGCCACATCCTTCCCAAACACTTTGTTGATAGTTCAAGATGTCTGAGCTACATTGGTTCCATGACAGAACTCATATTCAAAAATAACACAAATTTTTGACTGATCAGTGGTTTCACAAAAATAGCTCTAAAAAAAATCTGAAAGATAATCACAAGCTAAAACATGCATTTGAAAGACTGAGGATGTACCTTCACAATAAAAATAAAACTAGAGACGTCAAAGTGAAATGTCAGAGATATCAACTGTTAAACTTAGTATTTAAGGAAATCGGACATTTCATACTGAATAACCTAATGAGAGGCGAGGCAGTGAGATGGCCATGGCCTTAGGTGGGCAGAGGACAAGCTGAGTTTAGATACTAAGTCAGCAAATCAGAGATGTCGTCAAGTTCAGAATCAAAGTCAGAGCGGCAATACTGAGCTCCCACTGTGAATTGGGTGTTTGAAAAATACTGTCCTCAGTGATCACCACTGTTCCCCAAAGTTCATGCCATTATCATATTTCATTAGTGATGAAACTGTCACTCCACATCTTGACTCAAGACTTGTCTGAGACCAGACAGCTAATAAGTAAAGGACCAGAGGCATCTACCAAGTATATCCAGATTTTTTTCTATTAAGACAAGAAGAATAGACAAAGTAAGGGGGCTTGTAGGTTGGACCAGTGGGTTCTGGCAAGGTTGTCAGATTTCTAGGATGGCTCTATCCTGAAACCTGGAGCCTGAGCCATGATGTCTGAGATTTATTATTATTTATTATTATTATTATTTGAAATAATCTAATCTGTGTGAGTGTGGCTGGGGATGTTGGGAGTGTAGCTGAAACAAGATTATAAATGACTTAATAATTGTTGAAGCTGGCGATGGTACGTGTGGATCCATCATCTGGTCTCTCTACTTTTGCGTATATTTGAAAATTTCCATAATAAAATGATTTTTAAAAATGGCTGCCAAAGATAATGTGGAAAGGAAAGAGAAGTCATGTGCCTGAGGGAGAAAGGGAGGCCAGGCCAGGTTCCCCCAAGGTTGGGGCGGCGGTAGGGTGGGAGGGATGCTATTGATGGGCTCACTAGGTGTGTATGAGTTTGGGGTGTTGCTGGACGTGAACCAGCTGAGTTTTCCTACTATTTGTTGCAACGTTTGTCCACTTAGCGCAGGATGCCTGGAATCCCAGATCCAAGCAGAGATATGCCTGCCAGAGGGAGTCCCAGTAAAAGGCCATTCGTTCCCTTTTAGGAACGGGAGATCTGAAATGGGCACCCCAAACCAAGTGGACATGGAAGCCGATTCCACATCCTTTTGTCCTTCATCCCACCACCTTGTGTGAATCACCTGGGGGCATCTATATTCAAGCCCTTTACCTTTTCACATTCTGCTCCTGTTCTGCCCTTTTCCCAAAGCCACGTCTCTGCCGGAATGCCCCCTCCCAGCCGCAGTAGTGCAAGCACTCTGCTTCCACATTCTTAAATCAATTTCTGAGCTCTCTACCCACTAAGAAATCCCTCTTAATTATTTAGATAAGGGGCGATGAGTTCGACCACAATTCCTGTCTCACATATCCCTCCACCAAATACACTGTCTCATTTGCTTTTCATTAATGTAAAAACATAAACTCTCAGTGTATTAATTTGTGTCTGTTTCTAATATTTCAATCTGGCACAGTGTGGTCTGTGCTGATTTGTTAGCTGCCAGGACACAGGAACTGTTCTGGTTTTCCTAGCTCGCTCTGTGCAGGAGGAAAGGCCTGCTGATGGGCACCCCTCAGATGCTGCGAGAGAGGAGGGCTGACTTTGTGAAAGCTGAGATGAGAATGGTGAGGTGTGGTGTGCACCCACCCCTGCCCCGGGCTGCCTCCCCCTCTTTCAGGCACCCAGGACACTGTGGCAGCCTCCTTAGCAGGACTCCCAAAGTCCAGCTGCTCTCTTTTCCGATGTCAAAACTTCTCAGTTCCATCTTCCCAGGACTCTCCTCCAGGTGGAAGAGCCCACCACTGGAGTGGCAATGGCTTTGTGAGTTACTCCACCCCGTAACATTTGCATTTTAATACCTCCATCCAAAGGGTAAATATTGTAGGCATTTGGGGCACCTTTGAAAACTGAAAGAAGAGATAGTTCAGAGTGTAGGTGGTTTCCAGAGCCTTTATATCAGTCCATGTGGGCTGTTGCAAGAAGCTGGCACTGTGTTCAAATTATGTATCACCGAATAAACTGTGACAAAGAAAAACATTGGCAAATCACCTCCAGCTAGTTGACGAAGGCTATATGAGGATACGATTCTTACTTACTCATGAGGAATATGGGGGCCTCTTTGAGAGAAGTGAAGTCAACACCATCCCTGGACACAACTGGATTTGACTGGGAGGGGCTGGCATGGATGGGGACCCACTTTGGGGATCCACGATTTGGGATGGATTTTTCACTGTGGCTGTCTTGGAAAGGAGACATACTGTTGGAAAGAAGACAGAACAGAAGCCTTCCAGCTCCGTAATGCTGGGCTCCTTCCTAAGTACACACTGGGATTTTTGAGCTTGAATGCTGTAGCACAGTGAACTTATTTGGAAAGGTAAAAATTCTTATCCCGAATGGCATGGGTCAAATATTTCCTTCAAGGCAACCCCGAATGCTGGGAGGATCCCTCCTTCTCTCCTTCTCCAGTTTTGGCCTTCTGACGTCAGTGAAGGTTTTACTGGCCTAGAGGCCTTGGCCTTGGGCCCAGAAATCATCACTGTGGACAGCCCAGACCCGAGGCTGACGGCCCAGATAATTGAACAATCTGGGCCCAAATGCCAGTTTCTGAAACCAGACAGATTTCTGTGTAGCTTGACCTATCATTTAAGCCAGACAGAAAAGCTTTGACATTTCTTCCCTGCTCCCTCTTTTTAAACAATGTAAAATACTGTTCCACATCTAATTATACCGGAGAAATGTGACAACTATAATTTTGATATCAAATGCCCACAAAAAATTTTGTAAATCTTACAGATTCTATTCATCAATAAATTAGGTACAATTAAGTATGCTAAAATGATATTTTTCTTTTTTTCTTATTTAAAAAAATTTCTAGCCCACTGGTAAAAGTTTCATAATACACAATTATTTCTAGAATTTGAAACATGTATTTAGATAGGTAGATATCTTAATGTTTTAATTTAATTTAAATTACATACACAACTTTTCTCATGAACAGTTCTATGAGTATTTACATGTGCATAGATTCTTGCAACCACTACTGCACATAAGATTCAGAACAATTCCAGCATCCTAGGTTGCCCCTTTGTAGTCAAACCCTCCTTTCACCTTTAACTCCTGGCAACCATTTATCTGTCCGTTATTATAGTTTTTCTTTTTCCAAAATGTCATATAAATGGAATCATACAGTAGGTAACTTTTTAAGCATAACTCTTCTATTAACCACAATGTCTTTGAAATTTGTCTAAGCATTGTGTATACCAATAATCTGTTCCTTTTCATTGCTGAGTAGTATTCCGTTGTGTGAGTATACAAGTTGATTTGCCCATTTACCCACTGAGAGACACTGAGGTTATGAATACACCACAAACATTCATGAACAGATTATTGTGTCAATATAAGTTTCCATTTCTCTATAGTAAATACCTAGGAGTGTGATTGCTGGGTCGTGTTGTAAGTATACGGTTAACTTTATAATAAACTGCTCAACTATTTTCCAGATTGTACCATTTTGCATCTCCATGAACAATGTATGTATGAGAGTTCCAGTTGCCCCTCATCCTTGTTAATACTTGATGTTGTTCAGTTTTTCTTTATTTAAATTTTGTTACTCTAATGGGCATGTAATGGTATGTCATTGTGGTTTGAATTTACATTTCTTTAATAAATAATGGTATTGAGCATCTGTTCATGAGTTCATTTGCTATCCATATATCTTCTTTGGCAAAGTATCTTTTAAAATGTTTTTCTCCTTTAATTTTTTTTTTCTTATTGTTAAGAGTTCATCATATATTCTGGATACAAGTTCTTTATCTATATGTGATTTGCAAATATTCTTTCCCAATCTGTGCCTTGTCTTTTTATTCTCTTAACAATGCAAAAGTTTTACATTTTGAATAAATCCAATTTACCCATTTTTTTCTTCTATGGGAAAAATTTCTTTTTTGTGTAAAATCTAAGAATACTTTGCCTAACCCAGGGTCTTGAAGATTTTTCTCCTAAGAGTTTTATCACTTCATGTTTTACATACATATATTTTGTAAATTGACCTTATGTGCTATGACCTCGCTCAACTCATTTACTAGTTTTAGAAGCTTTTTTAGAAGTAGATTTTCTACATAAACAGCCAGTCATCGCTGAATAGAGATAGTTTCATTTCTTCTTTCCAATCTGAATGCCTTTTATTTCTTTTTCTTGCCTTATTACATTTGCTAGGGTTCTAATACGGTATTGAATAGGAGTAGTGAAGGCAGATATCTTTGCCTAGTTCCCAGTCTTAGAGGGAAAGTATTCAGTCTTTCACCGTCAAGAATGAGATTAGCCATAGGTTGTTTTGTATATGCCTTTCATCAGGCTGAGGAAGTTCACTTTTATTCTTAGTTTGCCAGGACTTTTAAAAAAATTATAAATGAATGTTGAATTCTATCCAATACATTTTATACTATCTGTTGATATGATGGTGTGATTTTGTTGTTATTGTTAAGTCTATGTGATGGTTACTTTTATGTGTCAACTTGGAGGGTATTTTAGGATGAGATTGACATTTAAATCAGTACATTTTGGGTAAAGCAGATTGCACTCAATAATGTGGGTGGGGCTCATTCAATCAGTTGAAAGTCTAAATAGAACAAAAAGATCGGCCTCCCTAAGGAAGAAAAAATTCTCCAACAGATTGCTTTCAGACTTCATCTGGATCGTTGTCTCTCTGGGGTCTTGCCTACTGGCCTTCAGACTAGAATTACACCATTGGCTCTCCTGTCTCTTGAGCCTGCCAGCCCACACTGCGGATTCTGAGCCAATTCTTTATAATAAACCTCTTTACACACACACATACACACACACACATACACACACAATCCTCTATTAGGTCTATTTCTCTGCATAGCCCTGAGTAACACAGATTTGGTATGAAGAGTAGTTCTACAGGAACAAAATCTTAAGAGTTACTTTTCCAAATTGGTTCTGGGGTTTCTGGAGTTGGTTCTCTAAGGGATTTAAAGACACTTTTCACAAGTAGTAAAGAGAGTACTGAGAGTTCATGGAGTGATCTGGTAGTAAAGATATGCAAAATATCATCATTGGATACTCCAAACACTTAAAGGAAACAAGGATCTGAGTGACTGTGTATATAATACTTTCCAACGTTTTTGTCAGACTAACAAGTATAACAAGATTGTCTGGTTGCCTTTGCTGGTGTTGCTAGGCATTGTAGGGAAAGAAAAAGATCAACTCAGGGATTTGAGCTCCCAGCTCAAATGCTGAATTAATAACCTGAGGGCATCTGTGTTTGCCCTGAAGGAAACTATTACATTCTATAGCTTCAGAGGTGAGATTGTTGAAAAACAAACCCAGAATCTCATCCTGTAAGTAGCTGATTTATCAATGTAAATTGAATTTCCAACTTTGCAGGCTGCTCAATGAGGGAAATTATTGGAAAGGAATGCAATCCTAAAAGTTCAAATGGGATGTATGGAAAGTCAAAATGGAACCCTGACGGAGCTGAGGACATTGAGCCCTAAATTCTGGTAGGACTTCTTTGTCAGTAGAAGCAGCATGTCTGCCCCTAGGACAAGCAGTCTTTCCACCCTAGTCTGAGATCAACCCTGCATTGCCTGAGGAGATCCTAGGGGCCTTCCCTGAGGCAGCTGCTTTGAAAGTCAGTGCTGATTCTCCTCAGGATCCACCCCACCACACGCCTCTTTGTTTCTAAACCTATAACTAGACTTAAGTCCCATTAGGCTGGTAAAGGTGAGGTACAAGGTGTGACCCATGAGGAGGTGTGCCGCGTTCCAAAAGATCTACTTGAATATTCTAGTTTACACACTCAGAAATCTGGGGAACATATGTAGGAATGGATTTTATGGGTGTGGGATAATGGTGGAAGGAATATAAAATTGGATTGGGACAAATTTATGGATATGGGCCCATCAAGCGAGATTCTGCATTTAATGTTTTTAGCTCAGGGAGTTAAGAAGGGCTCTTCACAGTTTGGTGGGTTGGTTGGCTGAGATGAGGATCAAAAAGTGACCCAGAGTGAGACAGGTAGAAATAATAGGCCTGCCTTTCTATACTATAGAGGAAGGTATTCATTCAAAGGCTTAGTGAGGTTGGAAAGTTAGGATGGATTTGTCATTTAAGGCCTACTCAAACACCCTGGAAGGGTCTAGAAGACACACCTTTCACAACGACTGTGAGAAATAAATTTGTGAGAAGAGCCCCAGCATCCTTGAAGTGCTCTGTGATCACTTTCTCTGTAGGACAAAACTTACAGTGGGAACTGTGGTCACAAATTGGTAAACCTAAATGCAATGGGAGTAATCAGATCCCAGGGTAGCAGAGGCCAAGTTATATGCTCCACTGCCAAAGGCAAGATGGGCATAGTTACCATAACGCACAGCAGAGTCAAAGCAGCAATCAGAATAGTCTGACTCATGTGGAATTACGGTGAGGGCTAGTAGTTATCACAGTGTTCTTAGAAGTGAAATAGACAGGAAGCCTACTACATTCTTGCTTGATCTGTGTAAGCATAAAAGTTCTAGTTCAAGTAAACAAAAGTCTAATCCAAATCATAAAAACAGAGAATCATGGCCCCTCAGTCAATTCCCAGACTTGGGCTAGTTTATAGAGCCAGAGGGTCTTGACTGAAGGGGAGGCTGGGTCCCCTTGAGGAAGGACCCCAGGACACTGCCAAAAAATTTATACTGTTCATCTTTCTCCCAACTTTTCACAAAAGACCTACGGCCTTTGTCAGTAGAAGCAGAATTTCTGCCCCCTTTGGGGAAAGTAAAATCATCAGACCTTTTGGGGAGTACTAGACACTGCTCTGAATTGGTACCATTAATTCCAGGAGACCCAAAACATCACTGTGGCCCACAAGTTAAAGTAGAGGCTTATGGAGGTCAGGCTATCAATGACATTTTAACTCAGTTCAGTTTCATGGTGGATCTAGTGAGTCCCAGAATCTGTCCTGTGGTTATTTCCCTAGTTCCAGAATGCACAATTGGAACAGACATGCTCAGCAGCTGGCAGAATCCCCACATTGGTTCCCTGCCATGCTAAGTGAGGGCTATTATGGTGGGAAAGGCCAAGTGGAAGCCATTAGAGCTGCCCCCACCTGGGAAAACAGTAAATGGAAAGCAATGCCACGTCCCTAGAGGGACTGTAGAGATTAGTGCCCCCATCACAGACTTGAAAGATGTAGGGTGATGATTCCCACAATGTCTCCACTCAACTCACCTTTGTGGCCTGTGCAGAGGACAGAGGGAACCTGGAGAATGGCAGTGGATTACTGTAAGCCTAATCTAATTTTAGCTGCTGTACAAAAAGTGGTTTCATTGCTTGAGCAAATTAACACAACTCTGGCTACCTCGTATGTAGCTGTTGATTTGGCAAGTGCCTTTTCTCCATCCCTATTGAAAAAGACCACCAGAAGCAGTTTGCTTTCAGCTGGCAAAGCCAACAATACATCTTCACTGTCCCATCTCAGGGTATAGCAACTCTCCAGTCCTGTGTTATAATTCAGTTCACAGGGACCTTGACTCCCTTTTCC
This sequence comes from Propithecus coquereli, assembly GCF_000956105.1. Classification (NCBI taxonomy): domain Eukaryota; kingdom Metazoa; phylum Chordata; class Mammalia; order Primates; family Indriidae; genus Propithecus; species Propithecus coquereli. The sequence goes on along the minus strand of NW_012143190.1, from coordinate 629,268 downwards.
TTCTACAAGATACCACGCTGGTCCGTTGTCTTGATGACGTTAAGCTGACTGGACCTAACGAGCAAGAAATGAGATTACGCCAAACTTATTGGTAAGACATTTACATGCTGGGGGTGAGAAACAAATATAAAAATTCATGGGCCTTCTACCTCAGTGAAATTTCTAGGGATCCAGTGAAATAGGGTATGTTAAGATATTCTTTCTAAAATAAGAATAAGTTTTGCATCTGGTCCCTCCTATAACCAACAAAAGAGGTACAATGCCTAATGGGCTTCTTTGGATTTTGGAGGCAACATATTCTGCATTTGGGTGTGTTACTCCAGCCCATTAACTGAGTGTCCCAAAAGCTGGTAGTTTTGAGTGAGGCCCAGAATAAGAGAGGGTTCTGCAACAAGTCCAGGCTGCGCTGCAAGCTGCTGTACCACTTGGGCCACGTGATCCAGCAGATCCAATTGTTCTCGAAGTGTCTGCGGCAGACAGGGATGCTGTTTGGAGTCTTTGGCAGGCCCCTATAGGTGTTTGGCTATAAGCACTGGCCTTCAGGATTTTGGAGCAAAGCCCTACCATCTTCTGCAAATAACTACTCTCCTTTGAGAAACAGCTCTTGGTGTGCTGCTGGGCCTCAGTAATGACTGAAAGTGTAACCATGGCTGTTCATCATGAACTGAGTGTTATCTGACCCACCAAGCCATAAAGTTGGGCATGCACAGTAGCGCTCCATCACCAAACGGGAGTGGAATATACAAGATAGGGCTCAAGCAGCCCTTGAAGGCATGAGTAAGTTACATGAAGAAGCGGCCCAAATGCCCATGGTCCTCCCTCCTGCTGCACTGGCTTCTCTCCCAGCTGCACCCATGGGTTCATGGGGAGTTCCCTATGATCAGTGGGCAGAGGAGGAGAAGACATTGGCCTGGCTTACATGATATGGAGGCACCACCTAAAAGTGGACAGCTGCAACCCTTTCTGAGACATTCCTGAAGGACAATGGTGAAAGGAAATCTTGCTGGTGGGCAGAGATTTGAACAGTACACCCAGTTGTGCATTGTGCCTGGAAGGAGAAATGGCCAGATGTATGATTACATACGGGCTGTGGCCAAAAGTTTGGCTGGATAGTCATGAACTTGGAAGAAACATGAATGGAAAATTGGTGCCAAGGAAGAGGTATGGGGATAGACCTCTTCGCATGGGTGAAAAACATGAAGATATTTGTGTCCCATATCAATGTCACAAAAGAGTGACCTCAGCAGGGGTGGATTTTGATACTCAGGTGGTTACAATGACTTGTTCTGTGAATACAAATCAGCCTCTTTCCCAGCCACTCCTGTCATCGCCAATGGGCTCATGAACAAAGTGGCGGTGGTGGCAGAGATGGAGGTTACGCATGGGCTCAGCAACATGGACTTCCACTCATGGAGAATGGCCTGGCTATGGCCACTGCTGGGGGCCCCATCTGTCAGCAGCAAAGATTAACACTGAGTCCCCAATATAGCACCCTTCCCTGGGGTGATGGTCAGCAAGATACCCAGTGGCGGGTTAATTACATTAGACTGTTTCCACCATAGAAGGAGCAGCATTTTGTCCTCGCTGGAATAGACACTCTGGATATGAACTTGGCTTCCCTACACACAATGTTTCTGCCAAAATTACCATCCGTGGCCTTACAGAGTGTCTTATCCACCGTCACAGTATTCCACTCGGCATTGCATCTGATCAAAGAATTCACTTCACAGCAAATGAAGTGCGACAGTGGACCTATGCTTGCGGAAGTTGTTGGTCTTTCCACGTTCCCCATCATCATGAAGCATGTGGCTTAAGACAGAATGGTGGAATAGCTGTTTGAAAACTCAGTTACAGTTCCATCTAGGTGACAGTACCTTACAAGGCTGGGGCAAGGTTCTCCAGGAGGCTGTACATGCTCTGAATCAGCATCCAATATATGGTGCTGTTGCTCCCATAGCCAAGGGGTGGAGATGGGAGTGGTGCCACTCATCACTACCCCAGTGACTCACTAGCAAAATTCTGACTTCCTATTCCCATGACCTTATACTCTCTTGGCCTAAGGTCTAAGTACCAAAGGGAAGAATGCTTCCACCAAGAAACACAACACTGATTCCACCGAACTGGAAGTTAAGACTGCCGACTGACCATTTTGGACTTAAGCTACTAAAGCAAGAGGGAAAGAAGGAGTTACTGTGCTGTCTGGGTGATTGATCCTGACTACCAAGGGGAAATCGGACTGCCACTCCCCAGTGGAGGTGAGGAAGAGTATGTCTAGCATACAGCAGTTCCTCCAGGATGTCTCTTACTATTACCAAGCCCTGTGATTAAAGTCAATGAAGAACTAGAACAACTCAATCCAGGCAAAATTACTAATGGTCTAGATACCTCGGGACTGAAGGTTTGGGCACCCCACTAGATAAACAGCCACCACTGAGGTACTCACTGAAGGCAAAGGGAATACAAAAAGGGGAGTGGAAGAAGGCAGTTACGAATACCAGCTATGATCTTGTGAGCAGTACAGAACCAAGGACTGTAATCGTTTCCTGCTTATTTCGTTAGGAATAAGTTTGTGTGTGTATGTGTGCATATTAAACACCTTTGTTTTCTTCCCTCTCTTATCCCCTTATTATGTAACATAAGATGTATTGACTTTGTATCATACTATCTAAGTATTTTTCATTTTACATCATGGAATTTAAGTTACAGGATATCAAGGAAAAGAGTAAACACCACGCAAGGACTTTGCATCCTCTTCTGGGGAAAGAGTAAGTGTGATTTCAGGTGTGTGCAAGATAATTGTATCCTAAGGAGATGCATATGTGTGCCAAGTTGACAAGAGGTGGACTTGTGATGGTTAGCGTTATGTGTCAATTTGGAGGATGTTTTTGGATGAGATTAACATTTAAATCAGTGAACCTTGGGTAGAGTAGACAGCCCTCCACAATGTGGGTAGGTCTCATTCAATTAGTTGAAGGCCTGAATAGAACAAAAAAGCTGGCCTCCCTGGGCAAGAGAGACTGCTCCAGCAGACAGACTTTGAACCTCATCTGCACCATTGGCTGTCCTGGGTTTCGAGCCTACTGGTTCACACTGCAGATTTGGACTCACCAGCCTCTGTAATCATGTGAATCAATTCCTTATAGTAAATCAATCTCTCTCTCTCTCTTTCTCTGTCTCTCTCTGTTTCTGTTGATTCTGTTTCTCTGGAGAACCCTGACTAATACGGTCTGTTAATGTGGGGAATTACATTCATTATTTTCAAATGTTGAGTCATCTTTATCTCAGAATAAACTTCACTTGGTTATGATGTATTCTTTTTATAGATTACTGTATTCAATTTGTGAATATTTTATTGAGGGTATTTGGGTCTATAGCCATGGGGATACTGGTCTGTGGTTTTCTTTTCTTGTACTTATCTCAGTCTGCTTTTGGTATGAGGATGACATCAGCCTACTCACATGTGTTGGGAAGTGTTCTTTTCTATTTTCTGGAAGAGTTTGTGAAGATTACTGTTATTTTTTCCTTAAATGTTTGGCCAGATTCACCAATGAAACCACCCGGGCCTGGAGTCTGCCTTTTTAGAAGTTTTTATTTTTTTTTAAACTATAAATTCAATTTTTAAAATACATACAAGACTATTTACACAGTTTACTTCTTTAATTTTGGTAGTCTGTGGCTTTTAAGAGATTAGTCCATTTCATCTAAATTGTTAAATTTATGTGCAAAGAGTTGTTCATAGTATTCTTTTATTATCTTTCTGATGTATTTAAAAGTCTTTCTTTTTTTCCGCCGATGTTGATAATTTGTTTCTTTCTTTTTTTGTTTTCTGTCAAACTTGCTATAGGTTTATCATTTTTATTGACTTTTTCAAAGAACCACATTTGGTTTCATTGATTTTGTCTGTTGTTTTTATGTTTTAAATTTCACTGGTTCCTGTTTCATCCTTATTGTTTCTGCTCTTCTCCTTGCTTTGGGTTATTTTGCTCTTTTTTTCCCTAGTTAATTGAGGCAGAAGCTTAAATTATTAATTTGAAGCCCTTCTTCTTTTATAGTATTTGTACTCAATACCATAACTTTTCCTCTAAAAACTGCGTTAGCTCCATCCCACAAAATTTTATGTGCTTTATTTTCATTTTTATTCACTTCAAATTTTTTCTCATTTCTCCCAAGACTCTTTTTGGCCTATAGATTATTTAGAAGTATGTTATTTAATTTTCAAATATTTGGGGATTTTCCACATATCATTCTAATATTGATTTTTAGTTTAATTCCTTTATGGCCACAGGCCATAACTTGAATGATTTAAATTCTTTTAAATTTAACGAGATTTAAAAAAAAATTAGAACATGATCTTATGTTGTGAACGATCTAAATGTACTTGAAAAGAATGTGTGTTCTGCTCATGTTGAGTAGAGTGTCCCACACATGTCAACTAGGTCAAGTTGGCTGATGGTGTTCTTTGTGGCTTCTATATACTTACTGATTTTCTGTCTGTTTGTTGATTACCGAGAGAAATGTTTAAATCAAGAACTGTAGGCCAGGCGTGGTAGCTCATGCCTGTAATCCTAGCACTCTGGGAGGCCAAGGCGGGTGGATTGTTTGAGCTCAGGAGTTTAAGACCAGCCTGAGCAAGAGTGAGACCCCGTCTCTACTAAAAATAGAAAGAAATTAGCTGCACAACTAAAAACACATGTAGAAAAAATTAGCTGGGCATGGTGGCACATGCCTGTAGTCTCGGCTACTCTGGAGGCTGAGGCAGGAAGATCGCTTGAGCCCATGAGTTTGAGGTTGCTGTGAGCTAGGCTGACGCCACAGCACTCTAGCCTGGGCAACAGAGCAAGACTCTGTCTCAAAAAAAAAAAAAAAAGAACTGTAACTCTAGATTTGTCTGGTTCTGCTTTCAGTTCTATCTGTTTTTGATTTACATATTTTGAAGACCTGTTGTTAGGAACATTACATTTAGGATTGTTATGTCTTCTTTAAACCTATAATTTTTTAATATTTAAAAATTTAAATATAGAATAAGGTGACATTCAATGAAAAAGAAAGCATGAGGGATTATTCCTTTTTAAAGAAAAACTTTATTTTTAATATATACTCTCATTTACTTTTTTAAAGTAAAAGGCCTCTAGAAATCATGTTACATTATAGGCTGCTGTGATGAAATTTTGATTAAATGTTTTTTTCTTTTCTAAATATCTCCCTTTGTTATATCAGCTAAGTGTAGGTCCTCATTTTGCTTAATGTAATTCCTGAAATCAAGGGTAGGATTTTTTCCCTTAGGGCCCCAAAGCCGCAGTCAGAAGTGGTCAGTTGTCTCCCTCTCCCTGCGCCCCTCCTTCTTCATGTGTTTGGTGTCTGTGTGTTTACTTCTAGAAGATACCGACTCCCATGAAAAGACTAAACACTGTCAAATCTCGAAACTGCAATGCCAAAGCTCTGCTTTTACCTGTGGCCTCCCTGCCAGTTATTTTCAGATCTGTGTTGGGAGGTGTGTTTTCCAGAGTTCCCCAAAGTGAGCAACTGTATTGTGTTGGCCATGACAGGGGTTGGAGGGAAAGAGGCAGAAAAAGGAACTTCCTGCCCCACATCAAGCTCTGAAAAGTGAAATTTAGAAAACAGACTGAAAAAAATTTTCTTCAGAAGAACGCTTCTAAGCATTGTTGGAATCTGGCTTGAAAACAGCATACTTAACATTTTAAATTTCTTCATATCACACCAGTGGTAGTTAACCAAGAAAGGTGCCACCTTGGGCAGGAGATTTGAGTCCTAGTGGCTTGGTTCTGGGGTGCTTCGCTCCTGCTCCTGTCTACTGGGCCTTCTCCATATTTCCGGCCTCAAGGGCCGGAGGCCCCAGAGCTGTCATCCACGTCTCCCTCCACATTGGACATCTGCTCCAAGAACCACCCCAATTAAAAGGGCAGGAAACCCCAGCGGCTGTTTACCAGGTCCCCCACGGACCGTGAAGTGAACATCTGATACCTGGCCAGGGAGGAATAAACTCGCTTTAGCTCATAGTTACATGTTTAACAGGTCCCTGTGTATTTATTCACAGAGTCCCTGTTGGTTGGACTTGAGCTTAAACAGTTGACAGGAAATAGGAAGTAACGCCTTCCAGCCTGATAGCCGAGTCCATCCAGAGCCAGAGGATGGAAACGCGGACTGCACTTTCCAGGTTGGTTTACCGTCCCCATAAATAAGCACAATGTCTTTATTCATAAAGGACCCACTGCCTCCAAACAGGAGAAGCTTGAATAATTGATGTCCTCGATAAACAACCAATGCGGGGGAAGCAGGCTATTAGCCCTGGAGGCTCTTAGTCACCTCTGGGTGTCTTTAGCTACTGGTGACCAGGGTGGACAAACAAGTCCCGTGGCCACACCACTGAGGCCACAGGAAGCTGTGAGCTCACACATCCTTGGGCATGTGTAATTAGCCTGAGGAAGGCCACAGCATATATTCTAAAGCTCTGCTTTACGAATAGCTTGGGGGGAGACATGGCCCTAAAAGGCCTAAATAGACTCAAGGAGGGGACCTGCCTAATGAAGTCAATAGGCCTTTTGTGTGATAGGAAAAGAGCGAGAGTGGTCAGGGCCTCGAGAGGCTGGCGCTGTCCTGCCTTGGTGCTTGCTGGGGAGGGCAGGGAACTTCCCACCCCACTGTGGAGAGAGAACCACAACATGTGCTCCCAGCAGCCCACACCCAGGCCTGGTACCTGAGCTACACCTACCTACACGCTGTCTGCAAGCCCAGCCTGAGCACAGCTGGGAATGGCATATTCTAACCCCAAAGCCACAATTCCATCACACCATCCTGTCCTGTGCTCCTGTGGTCTCTTTCCAGATTCAAGCAAGGACACATAGAACATCCTGGACCACTGAAATCCACTGATTGCTGCCAAACTCAGGCAAAATGGCCACTAGCCTTCATCATGATTAAATGGCAATGCCACAAGGGGACAGGGGCATGGCTCCCTGCACCCACCAGGCCGCATGGCTGTGAGGAAGCCTTTCAATCCATCTCAAAGCGTGTTTACCAGGGATTGGCTTTTTGGTCCTTGGTAGCTATACACATGACGTTGGCTTTAAAGAGGAGTTTTTTCCCTTACGTTTTTCTGTTTTTTACTTGGTTATTAAATACATGACATTGTTTACTCTGCCTTATTTGGGCATCAAGGGAAATGCTGCAACCTATTTGTGGGGATAAACACAAAAACAAACATTTGCAGAAAGGACATTTGAGGACACCTGAGACTGTTTAACTTGTGCCTGTGACTAAGGGGAAGTGGGTTCTAACCTGGCTGTCTTTGATGTGTGGAAAGGAGCCCTGGGCAGCAGGGCCAGTCACACAAGGACATCTCTCGAGGCCCAGGCCACCCTTCCTAATTAAGCCCAGGAGATGGCGACGCCAGGAAAGGCACCCAGAATTGCTGCTCCGTTTCTGGCATCAGCTGTGCAGGCAGCTGAGCGGCCCACCAGGCGAGAACAGTGGCCGATTGTCTGGCTGAAAACAAGCCCTCAGGATTGCGTGTCGTGGGGAAGGGATCAGCGTCTGATCTCCCTTCACAGTGACTGGGGTCACCTGGAGCCCTGTCAGAGCTCTGCCCCCAGGTTTCCTGCTGAATGGCACAACAATGTTTACATCCCCCACACCCTGGGGGTGGGTGGCCGCAAGACCCAGGCGCCCCAGGGCAGAGAGGGCTCCCACGTGTGTTATGAGACCCCAGACTGCGGGGCCCTGCTTGTTCCAGGCAAGCTGCGGACAGGTATGCACCAACACACACACCTGGGCCATTCTCCTCACAGGTACAAAGCCACTTCCCTGGAGGAGGCTTCCTATATGTGCTGACCGTGATGATGACAAAGACAATGATAAAGAAATTCCAGGCATGGCTGGGTTTTTTTTTCAAAGAAAATGAAGCTTATTCCAGGGCACCAACACATCTCCTATAGGTCTGAAGCAGTCCAGCTCCAAGGGCCGGAAATCTTTTGTTTGTTTTGAGAATATTCTGAAATTTTTCAACAGTCATTAGAGTCCAGATATAATGTCTGAAATACAAGAACAGAGCAGAAAACACTCAATGTTGTGGAGAGCAATTATGTCCTCTCTATACCCAGGAGTCTTGGTTTGGGGGCATCCTCAGAGGATTCCAGCTATACTCAAACCCCCACCCCCATCCCACCCCACCCCGCCTCCTTGGGACCACAGTTGATGTTGCCAGATTAACTCTGAGTCCTAACAGATGCTTGGGGTTTATAACTGTTGTTCCTGGACCCCAGACAGCCACTGGGTCTTTTTTATTTTGCTCCACCAGTCCCAGGATTTTTATCCGCAGAAGGATTCGTTTCTCTCATTCTCGGTTCATTAGGCGCTGCGTGCGCCCCTCCAGGCTGTGCCTCTCTCCTTCGCCCCCCCAGGCCTGCCCAGCGCGCCCAGGGGACCTAGGGAGCGCGGCCACCTCTGCTGCAGCAAAGCCACGGCTCCTGCCTCGCTCTAACCATAACCTGCCTCCCCACTCCCTTCTCCCCTCCAGAGGTGATCGCTGAAATGGCTGTCTGAGTTTTGACCTTTGCGGTGCTTTGTAAAACTTGGGTTTGTTTTTGCTCACTCCCTAGCTTCACTCGGGGCCTGCACAGGGTCACACACCTTCCCCGGGTCTCCTCCTGCACTCAGCCCCCTTCCCTTTGGTCGCAGTGCTGGGACCCGCCCACTGTGGTGGGTTCTCCCTTTGGGCATGAACTGAACTACAAGTGAAGGGACAAGAGGAACATTAAGACCTTACATCTTCCGGGGAATCATACTTGACAGGTCTCACCCGCGTCGTATCAAACCTAACACACGCACCTGCCCGAGCACACGGCATTAGCCTGAGCGGGAGCAGAGCTGCATTGCGCATGCGCTGCCGCAGGGGCCACTTGGGTGGACGATCAGTGGGCCACGTAGTGATTTCTGCCGGCGGCGCTCTTCACTTTCTTTCAAGCCTATGCTTCCCCAACGCCCCCACCCTGTCCTTGAGGGGCAGCCCCTGAGTGCCCCTTCACAGAAGTGAAGGCAGTGGATGCAGCCCTTGGTTTTCTCTTCTCTCCTGAAAATAACACCAACACCAACCAACAGCAACCAACACCGCTTGGCTTCACTGGTTCCCGCTTCCCTACTCTCCCATGGGTCTCTGGTTTCTACCCTCCCATTCTACAATGTAGATGGTCACAGCACACGAGGGAAATTTACAGGGAACAGTGGTGATTAAAAGATAGAAGCGCTCTCCCCTTCCTAGGCCAGAGAGCCAAATCTTCCCCCTCTCCCCAGTCCTCTCCCCCCTCCCCCTGCTGTGCAGCCTGTCTCCTCCCAAGCTCTCCAGAACCTGATCCCAGACACCACCCTTTCCCTGTAGCGAGCTTACCTTCTGCTTCTCACCTGGCTCCTTCCTGCGGCCTTCTTTGCACTCAGATTTCTCTCCATTGAAAAAACCAATCAAACAAAAACCCAAAATACTGAAAACTTTCTTGTTCTCACATCTCCCTCCAGCTCCAGCCCCGCTGTGCTTTCCTTGACAGCATTCATCTGGAATTTGTCTTTTTGTGTCCCAGCTCCTTTCCCCAGCCATCGCGAAGCCACCTCTGTCAAACCCAACATTCTGACAAATGCCCACACCTGTTTCTGAGGGCGCTGTTGTAGTCCATTGCTCTGTTTGTCAGTTTCTGCACCACTAACACACTATTTTAATTACTTTGGCTTTATAAAATGGCTCAGTGTCTGGTAGAGTGAGGTTTTCTTTGATGATGGTGTTTAAGATTGATTTAGCTATTCAAAGTCCTTTTCCTATGAATTTTAGAATAAATTTCCTGAGATAAATTAAAGAACCAAAAAATTTAGTTGGAAATGCACTTACTGTATTGGTTTATTTTAGGGGAACTTGCTAGATCTCTACAATGTTAAGTTTTTCTATGCATGAGCAGTGAATATCTATTTCTTTGTTTTTATCCCTTATGACTTTCAGTGTTTTGTAGCTGTCTCCATAAATTTTGCACGCTTCTGTTAGGCTTATTTTGTTAATATATGTGTGTATGTATATGTTTTGCAGTTGTGACATTTCAAATGTTACATTGCTAGTTGCTTATGGCACATTTAAAGAAACATTAATTTTTATAACTTTAGTTTATATCCATGTACCTTTCTTCACTGTCTTACTATTATTTTATTGATTGATTTTCTTGTCTTTTTTATGTTGATGATTATATGTCATCTACAATTTTGTCTACCTTTCTAATTCTTATTCTTGTCTTATTGCATTGTTTAGAAACTCCAGTACTCTACTAAAGAGTAGTGATGATAATAGGCATTTTTCCCTATTAAATATATTGTTTCGCTATCAGATAAGCTATCCGCAGTAAGTTTTTGATAAGTACCAATTATTATTTTCACGACATTTTCTCCTATGGTTAGGTGCCGTAAGTTTTCTTGTGAATGGGGTTTAAATTTTATTGAATGTTTTTTCTGTATCTTTTGAGAGGTCTAAATGGTTTTTCTCCATTAACATATTAATGAGATGAATTATATTAATACATATGTTGTGTTCTGATAGAAGAACTATCTTTATATTCCTGGTATAAGTCCAACTTGGTAATGACAAATTATTTTAGGACACTACTGGATTAGAATCACTAATATTTCCTGTAGGATTTTTACACTTATACTTTTAAGTGATACTGACCTGTAATTTTCTTTTCTTATGGAGACAATCCAGTTTTTGTTTTATTTCAGATTATATTTGCCTCAAAAATAAATAAACAGCTTTACTTATTTCCTATTATCTGAAAGGACTATAAAAATAGGGATTATCTGTTTTTTGACAATTCAGTAAAAATATATCTTAAAATATCAGAGTGAGGTTGTAGATTGCCACTTGACTTTCTTAATTGTTATGGTTTAATTCAAATTTTTCATTACTTACGAGTTTTGGCATTTTTTATTCTCTATTTTCTTCGCTTTTTCAACAATTTTGACACACAGCTGTTTATAATATCTTCCTTGATTAAAAAAATTTCTTCGGTGTCTGAGTTATTGCCCTTTTAAATTGCCAGCTTTGGTTTTTGTACCTTCTTTTTCAATTGATTTGTCCTGTCAAAATATTTTTTAAAAATATTGTTAGTCCTCTCAAAGAACTTTCAGCTTCATGAATCATCTCTGTTACCCACTCTCCACCTGATTTTCATGTATTTTATTAATTTTTACCCTTTATTTTTTTCTAGGCTCATTTTTTCTATTTTCTGCTAGTTATATCAAAACTGTAAATATTCCTCTAAGTTTTATTTTAGCTATATTTCATAGTTCTTGGTAGGTAGTAGTTTTATTTTCATTGCACTAAAAATTATAATTTCATTATGATTTCTTTTTAATACATAATTATTTAAAAGTGTGGTTTTTAGTTTTCAAGCATAGAAAGTTTTTAGCTAACTTTTTTTGTTGATTCCTAACTTTATTGTTTCATGAAGAGGGAATGTAGTCTGTGTGATGTTGGCTATTTGGAATTTGTTGGGACTTTCTTTGTGGCCAAATATGTGATCAATTTTCATAACTCTTCTATGTGCTTTTTGTTTGTGGGATGCAAAGTTATATCAAGTTTGTAATTATATTATCCTGTTTTCTACGCCCTTCTTTATTTTTCTGGTCTGGTTGGTGTTTTAGTTTTTGAGAAGTTTGCTAACATCAATTATAACATGGATTTGTTTATTTTCCCTATAGGTGTAGCATTCATTTTTTCAGTGTAAAATGTACCTCTTTGTCTTTTTTAGTACTTTTGCTGTAAATTTTGTGTGACATTAATATTTCTATTCCAGCTTTCCTTTTGTTTATATTTGCCCATTTTTATTAGCCTGCCTTTCCATTATTAAGTTGTAGGAGTACTTTAAGTATCCCGAATACTAGTTCTTTATCAGATATATGTTTTGTGAATATATTATCCCACTCTGTGGCTTTCCTACTCATTTTTCTCACAGTGTCTTTGGATGAGCAGAAGATTTTAATTTTGATGAAGTCTAACTTACTAGTTTTTTCTTTTGCTGTTACTGCTGTCTGTTTTGTCTAAGAAAACTTTATGTATCCCAAAGTCCTGAAGATATTCTGTTTTCCTCTAGAAGCATCATGGGCCATTTTAAATTATTTTTATGTATGGTATAAGGCAAAGGTCAAGGTTAATTTTTTTCCTACATAAATATCTGGTTACTTTAGCACTATTTGTTGAAAAGATTATCTTTTCCTATTGGATTGCTTCGGTACCTTTGTCAAAAATCAAATGACTGGATAAATGTGTATCTCTTTTGAATTTGCTATTCTGTTCCATTAATCCATCTGTGGATACTTAGATAAGTACCATATAGTCTTGATTACTATAGCTTGAAAAGAAGTCTTGGAATCAGGTGTTGTAAATTCTACAACTTTTTTCTTTCCTCAAGATTTCTTTGGCTATTCTAATTATATGACATTTCCATATTTATTTTAGAATCAGCTTATCAGTTTCTTTTTTTAAAAAAAGCCTTCTGGAATTTTCATAGGGATTGCATTGAATCTGTAAATCAATTTAGAGAGAATTGACATTTTAGCAATGTTGAGTCTTCCAATCCATGAAACTAGAATACATCTCCATTTAGTTAGTTCGTAATTGCTCTGAACAAAAGTAAAAGAAAAAGAAAAGACAAAATTCTTTTATCTCAATCAAAGCCAAATAAGCATTTAACAAAATTTAAAACCTATTTACATTAAAACTCTCAGTACGAAGCCAAATAAGGGATTTCCCTTAATCTGATAAAGAGCAGCCGTCAAAACTCTCAGGGAATATTATACTCAGAGGTGAAAACTGAACGCTTTCTCCCCAATGTCAGGAAAAGTGAGGGTCTACTCTCTTAATCCATTCGTCGTATTGGAGAGCCTAGACATTCCAGTAAGGCAAGAATAAGAGATAAAAACCATAAATATCATGCAGCTGACATGACTGTTTACATAGAAAATCTTAAAGTAATCTAGAAAACAACTACTAGAAATAGTATTAGCAAAGTCACAGTGTACAAAGTTAATATACAAAATCAGCTGCAGCAAATAATTGGAAACTAAAATTCGAAATATAATTTTATATATAACATCATCAGAAAACTTAAAATACTTGGAAATAAATTTAACAAAATACATGCAAGACTTCCATACTGAAAACTGTAAAATATTGGCTTCAGGGAACGGGCAGGTGTGTGGCATGGGCCAATTGCAAAGACTCCCTGGCCCACTCTGGGACCCTCCTCTTACTGGTCCAGGTACACAGCAGCCACTGCCAAATGGGGGCTGTATTCCTCCCAGAAAGCTCTCTTTGCCAAAATCCCCTTCTGCCTCTGTCAGGTAAGGAGGTGGCCCCCTCTTTGACTCCCCTTCCCCTGTGGTGAGCTCCTACAAGAATATACAGTAGGTGCTCAATGCTTGCTGGCAGAATCAATGAATGAGTGGGGCATTACAGCTGAGTGGGGGTGAACAGGAAGAGAAAAAGAGTTTACATTCCAAAGGCAAGCTGAGAGCAAAACCGTGTCATCCTGGGAGACACATGCACAGGCGTCTCCTTCTAGAACTCTCCCAGTGGCAGCCAGGAGCCTGCTGGGGGGCCTCCGCCTCAGCATTGCCGCATCTGTCGCCCACATCCTCCCAGGTCCTGCGCGTCTGCTGAGAGATGCTCGCTCAGGACCATCCACAGCATCAGAGCGGAGGAAGGCACAGACAGTCCACCCCGTACTGTGCAGGACCCCATTCTCTGTGTGGCAGAGAGGGGACGCAGAGATGAATCACATAGTGTCACTTTCCTCCAGGAATTCACACTCCAGATGTCAGGCCAGGGGAGGAGACGGATCCCAGAATCAGGCTTTGCAGTGAGTTGCAGTTTTCCTGTTCAGCCGTGTAGTTATGTTTATCTCCCAGCTGGGAGGCAGGTTGGACCTGAAATCCAGCCCATACCACACCATGCCCATGGGCTGGGGCTGCCAGAGGGGGCAGCTGCTGTAATCCACACAGAGGCACTGCCGAGCTCGCCTCCTCCGGGTACATCAGACCCGCGCTGAGCAAGATGCAAGGTGGGCAGTGCGCGGCCCCACCTTGCCCTCCCTGGCTGCTGCGGGGATGCTGCAGGGCTGAGAGATGGCTGGCACAGCTGCCCTGCCCCCCCCCCCGCCCCTGTGCCCAGGGCCCCTCCCCTCCCCGCCTCGCTCCCTCCCTCCCAGCCCAGTCACCCCAGCCCTGCGGCATCTGCAGGGTTGGCGGGCCCTAGCAGGGACTGACTGTGGAGATTCTCAGAAGGAAAAGCCAGAGGGAGTTTCCAGAGGTTGGTGGGGAACTGCCAGGGGAGATCCCTGGGAGTGAATCCTCCTTGGCAACATGGGAACAACCTCTGCTGCGTACAAGGATGGGAATCACGGAACGCCAGTGGGGTGCAAGGCAGGAGAGAACAAATTTAAAATAAATAAGGTGTCTGGAGGCTTCTTACTGCTTGCCCCAGGCACGCACCCCATCTCCTGCATCCAGCAGGAGGAGCCGGGTGTCGCTGGTCCCGCTTTCCATAGGAGGAAACCGAGGCTGATACACCTGAGGCCACTTGACCCAAAACACTCTTTAGATCCTGGTCTGCCTGGCTTCCCCCATGGCAGCCACCACCTCCGTGTGACCGCTGCCCCAGCCCAGCTTCCCGTGCAGAGGTGCCGGGAAAGGGAGGCTGGGCAGGTTGGGCTCTTGCCTTCTGGAGCAGCTGACTTCAGCCCATCTTGGTGTGTGGGGAAGGCAGCAGGTGTGGTGCTAGGAGGGACCCGAGCCCGTGTTCAGTGTCCCTGGAGAAATCGGTTATGACAACGGAAAGGGCACCTGATTTTCACACGGGGAGCAAAACTGCAGAGGGGTTTCTCTGGAAAAGTCACGTGGGTGGCATCCATTGCCCAATGAGGATTTAGCAACAGGATAGAGGGAAGCTGACGGGCTGGTGCCGGCAGCACATTCGAACAGCACAAGATGACGTGCCCAGGCCGCAGGAGAGCCAGCAGTGGCTGCCAGAGGCCCACAGTGACCCTCCGGTGGGCCTGCAGCACTAGTGCACGCTAAGGTCCCCTGGGAACACCAAAAAGAAAGAAACACACTCGCGCACACGAGCCCGGATCCTATCCCCGACACTGCTTTGACTGGTCTGGGTAGACCCAGCAGGGTGTGTTTGAGTTTCAGGACTCCACCATGCAGCTAGGAGTGGGACTGGCCCGCTGTGGGGTCACACTGCCCACCCAGGTCTGCTCCCCACCCAGTCCCTGCTAATAAGCCTTCTGCCTCGGGGTAGGGGGGTGGCATCCAATCGGGAGGGGCTGTGTGAGTCCTGCAGGCCACTTGCCACCTGGGTCCAGAGAGGAGGTCTGGCCAGGTGATCTGTCAGGCTCTTCCTTGGGTGAAAGCCTTGTGAGGCAGGCTGGGGAGAACAAGATGGCACCTGGGGCACGCCCGTGTCCCAGCCCTGGGTGGCTGAAGGCTGGCGTCTCACCGACTGGGAGGCTTGAGCAACAGGGATTAATCTCCCCACAGCTCTGGGAGCTGGAAGTCCGAAAGCAAGGTGTCGGCAGGGTCGGTTGCCACTGAGACTCTGTCTTCGGCTTGCAGGTGGCCGTCCTCTCACTGTGTCCTCACATAGTCCTTCCTCTGTGCGTGTCTGTGTCCTAATCTTTTTCTCATAAGGGCACCAGTCAGAGCGGATTAGGGTCCATCCTAATGACCCCATTGTAACTAATTACCTCTCTAAAGGCCCCCTCCCCAAACACAGTCCATCCTGGGGTACTGGGGCTTCGGGCTTCAGCGTGTGCGTGTGGGGAGGACACACGCAGCAGCTGTGCAGGAGGCTGGGTGAGCGGGCCTTGCTGACCTAACATCAGTGTCGCAGCCACACACATGCACTTGCACACACACAGGCTCACACGCCACGATGAGGACAGGAATCTTCTCAGCCTGAAACGGGCCTGACCATCTACAGACTGGCAGATAGGTCCAAACGCAGAGCAAAGCTTCCCTGAGGGCCTCAAACAGAAGTCTCACTTGATTGATACAAAAACACATTAAATCCCCCAGAGTAAAAAAGAAACAAACAAAAAAAAAGGTGTTCTAACTTGTTTTTTGAATTCAAAGAAGAGTATTTCAAGAAATTAATTCCATGAATGAGCTATGACATGGTGTAGTGGGAGTAACGCTTCGTGAGGCCAGGAAAACCTGAACTGAAAGTCGGTACTGCCTGTTAGCAGTTTGGGCCCCTGGGACAACTCCCCCGATCTCTCTGAGCCCAGGACCCAGCTTCTCAGGGGGCCTGTGAGCACCGTCCCCCGCCGGGGCCCCTGCACACCGGGGCGGGGCACCTTGGGAGCACTCCTCCCGCCACGCCTTCCCACTGCCCCGGGGAACAAGGCCCCCCACGGTTCCTGAGGACCCAGCTGAGACGCCCCTGGGCGGACCCGTCCTCTCTCTGCAGTCACTCGTATCCACATGGATTTCAGCATCCAATACCCACATGTAAATCTCATCTCCCCACCTGCCACCTACCTTCTGAAGCCACCATTTACCAAATGAAAGTGAATCTCGTCAATTTCGCAGTTGGTTTCCTGTGGTCGGCTTGTTGGTTGGTGTCCATCGGTAGCACCTGACGCTGAACATCATGGCTAGTTGTCACCTGGCCTCTCCTTCCCACTCGGTCCACGCCGTGGAGTCACCCTAATGCCAAACACACTGTCCATGCAGGAATCACTGGCTAAATGGGGTTTATGGTTCCATGGTGATGCCATCCACCTTTTAACTAAATTCAAGCAGTGCCTTTTTTTTTTTAACAGCCTCATTGGGGTATAATTCCATATAAAAAGCTGTGCCTATTGAAAGTGTACAATTTGGTGACGGACAGAGGTAGACCCCTGTGAGCCCATCACCACAGTCAAGACGGAGAAGGCGTGGATCCGCCTGGGAGTGTCCTGGAGCTACCCCTCCACGTGGTCCCTCTCTACATCCGCTCCTTCTTCCTGCCCTGGAGCCATCCCTTCACCCTCTGACAGATTCTCCTTTCATTTCATGTCACGTCAACACACTTGCGCCAGACAAGCGTGTGGTCACATTCCGGGCTCTGGGATCTGGGCTGGAGGGAGCTAGAGGTGGATGGCCCCATCCCTGTCCGTGGGAGACGTGGCGGCCGAGGTGCACGGCCATGGAAGTGCATCCCGGTTGTGGACTTATGGAAGGGGGTGGTTGCTCTACTGGGGTGCTCCCAGAAGGCCACAGGGAGGAAGGGCTGTGGGAGCTGAGCCAAGAAAGATGAAGGAGATTCGCAGGCAGTGGAGGGAGGGGAGGAGGGCTTCAGAGTGCAGAGAACAAGGCGTGTTCCGGGAACAGCAGGTGGTCTGTCCCCAGGGCCAAACTGGGGACTCCAGGGGTGCTGAGGTGGTTGGGAGTAGAATGACTTGGAAGAAAAGAGGTCCATCTTCTCCTTGTCTCTTGCCCCAACTGGGGCCTCCTAAGGCAGTGCCCCGGGGGAAGGAGGAGTCTACTGAACTTATTTTAGGGTCCCGTAAGCCTAGAATGGAGAGTGACCACAAGGATTGGCTAACTGAGCTCCCGTCCAGTGAAGGAGCCCCCACTGCACAGCACTAATTTTATCCGCATCCCCTTCCCACCCCTCCATAAAACAGGCCCGACCCCCAGTGTTCCCCCCTTCTTATGGGGATTGAGGGAGGACTCCTGAGTCTTTCCCAGCGTAAGAGTGAAAGAATGAGCTGCCAAAAGTTGCCGGGAATCGGAACTCCAAGCGCACTGGAGCCGGGAGAGAAGGAACGAATACAGATGAGCTTCCTCTGGACAGCTGTGCCTACACTCTATAAAAAAGTGTCAGATTCAATCACCCAGGTTTGGGGTCTATCGACGCCAAACATCTGGACGGGCCCCGAAGACGCCAGGATGTTGCACTTCCCACCTGGAAGTCTGCCGTCATCTAAGTGCAGCCTGACTCCGGAGAGGGCAAGCACCTGGCCAGACCCGGCCCACTTCCTCCGAGGGGCCGAGGCCGACTCCCTGCAGACGGACAGGACACACGTGTTCCCGGGCCTCTGGGGTGGGGGTGGGGAGGAGGCAGGGCCTGTCTAGCCTGTTCTGGGCCTTTCCTGGCTCTGGGGTAGCCCTGTGCCCACAACCAGGAGCTGACAGCGGGTGGCTGCCCCCCGGTTTGGGTCTGGTGTGCTGCAGTAAGGAAGGAACGGCAGACGGGCCTTGCTCCTGGGAAGTGGGAGCAAAGCTACTTAGGCTTTGCTTACGAAGAGAGAAATCCACTTGTATCCATTCCCACTCTCTCCTCTCACCAAGAATAAACCAAATGGTTAATTTCTAGGGTCTGAATTCCCAGAGGGGTGTGTGTGTGTGTGTGTGTGTGTGTGTGTGTGTGTAGGGTTACTGCTTCCAGAGGCAGCAAAATGATACCAACCCCCTAAAATATTTTTGGGTAATGAAGTGACCTTCATCAGAGACCTTCATCCTCACCAGTTTGCTAAGAAAGATGTTTCTGACCATCTCACAGAGGTGACCAGGGAAAGGCAACCACCTTTTGTGAGAAATAACGCCCCTCCCTCCCCCGCTGGTGTCAAGGGCACTGTTCAGCTGTGAGCGCAGTTGTCGCAGAAAAACATCTTGCAAATAATAAAGCTGCGTCCTAGCTCCTCACGGTTGGACATGAAGGTACCCTGTGCCCAGCAATTCCACTGCTCGGGATATGCCCGGGAGAGATGAGAATATACGTCCACGCAGACTCGTACATGAATGCTCACAGCAGTATTATTCACAGTAGCCCAAAAGTGGAAACATCCTAAACCACCACCAGTTGACGAATGAATAAATACAATGTGGTATATCCATATAATGGACTATTATTTGGCAATAAAAAGGAATGAAGCACTGATACATCCTACAGCTGCGTCAGCCTGGTACTGGTCCAAGCCCTGTTAGAAAATGAGCTGCCCATCACCGCCTGAGCTCCACACCAGGCCCCCGTCCACCCATGGCACCCCACCCCCACCCCCGGTCCGTGGAAAAACTGTCTTCCATGAAACTGGTCCCTGGTGCCAAAGAGGTTGGGGACCACCGTCCTACAGCATGGATGAACCTTGAAAGTATTATGACAAGTGAAAGAAGCCGGACACGAAAGGATAAATATTGTGTGAGCCCAATTACACAAATCCATAGAGGTAAAAGTGGATTAGTGGTTTCCTAGGGCTGGAGGAGGAGAGGACAGGTAGTCACTAGTCGCTAATGAGTACGAAGTTTCTTTTCGTAGTGACGAAAATGGTCTGAAATTGATTTGGTGATGGATGTGTGACTCCGTGAATATACTAAAAGCCATTGAATTGTACACTTTAAATGGGCGCATTGAATGGTATGTGAACTATATCACAATAAAAACTGTTTTTTAAAAAAAGAGACAAGACAAAAAAGCTTCAATCTCAACAAATTCCAGGATTCAGACTTTCTCAGTTCCCAGCTAGTTGCCCACCCCATCAGCCCGCACAATCAAGGGGTTTACTAGGGTTAAATAATTATGTCTTGTCAGTTGGCATCCAGACCTTTGGGTTGTGGCAAGACAGGATTGATCCTGTCACCTATTCCAAAGGAGACGATAGTGCGATGTGATGTTCCTCAACATTAAAAAGCTGAGATATGTTCTTACAGTTTATAGATGAAGGAGTGAATGTTTGTTATCCCTGGATCCAGTATTATTTGGATCTGTGAAATAAAAAATGCCAGCTTGTTGTTTTGCTGTGTATCCTTGGGCAAATGACCTAACCTCTCTGGTTTGAAGTTTCTTCATGTGTAAAATGGGGATAATAACAGCACCTATCTCTTAGGATTGCTGTGAGGATTAAATAAGTAAAATATTTAAAGCAGTAAAAGCAGTGCCCAGCATATTATACAAGGTATTTGCTGTTATTTGATTTCTGCTTCGGGGCCTTAGGACTTTGTTTCCACTGCCTGATGTCTTTCCCTTAAGCTTTCAAATTGCTCCCCACCTCCCTCTTATCTGGAGTCTGGTTACCTACCACAAGGCATGATGCCTTGCCTGTCTGCCCTAGCTAGGAGGACTTCTCCCATCCCACTACCCTGCCTTGTTTTTCTTCATAGCACTTTTATTACCTGACATTGCTTTGTCTGTATTTGTTTGTTCACTTGTTTGTTTCCTATCTTGCTTCTCCACAAGCATGCAAACTGTCTTGCTCGCCCTGAACCTTGCCTGGGCCAGAGGCGTGCGTTGAGTGAATGAATCAATGACTAGATCTCCATGTGGTAAGGAACGTGGCCCAGAGCCCTATGTCCGAAATCTCAGAAGACTTAGGGAGGCCCAAGCTGAGCAGTTAGAGGGTCCTTCATCAATTGTGTGTGTCCAGGGGTCTCTCAGTCTCAGGAGTCCTGGACATACGAAAGCCAGAAGCTAGAAACCAGAAAAGCACTTTCCCGTTTGGCCAGAGGTAGAAGCCAAATTCATCTCGGTGGTTATGTCAGGTGAGGGCAGGTTCTGCTCCGCAACGTAGCGGCTGACAAAGGCGGAACCAAACACCTGCCGGCTCTCAGCGCTTGGCAGGCAGAACGGAGCAGGGAGACGGCGGGCAAAGGGCCGTTCTGGCCGGGCTCATCACCCTGTCTCGTCCCCAGATCTGAACCACGTGGCCACTGAGCTGTGAGAGAAGCAGGAAAGGTGAGTATATATTTACTGAGCATATTGACACCACAATCAAAATTGGAGTAAAGAAAAACAGAATAGCTGTTAGCAATGGAGAAAACCAGAACAGTGATTGGGTTGGTAACTAGCAGCACGTGTCATGGAGGGTCTAAAAGGGCCAGTTGCCCATCAACGTGGGAACGCTTGGGATCTGCAGATGCTACAGTGCCGTCAAAAGTGCTGCATTTACAAAGAAAGTCATTCTCCTGGGTTGTCGCATCATCTCAATCACCACTTGTTCCACTTAACTCCTCCATGGCCACTGATCAAGTACCAAGCACAGTCTGGAAGGGCACCCACAGAGCCGATGGGTCTGCATGAAAACACCGAATGACCCCAGTCCAGGGGCACTCAGAGGAGAGATGACGCCATGGTGTCCTTCCTTTAAAAAGCAAGCAAGCAAACAATACCTGCCACCCTAATTATAAAAGAAATGCCACATTTCTTCATCCTAGAACATTTGGAAAAATCAGAGTATGATAAAGAAGAAAATAAAAGCCCTCACAACCGTGCTAATCAGAGATGAACGTGGTTAACATTTTGACACATTCCCTTCTACTTTTCCATCCAACTCCTGATAGCATTTTAGGCTGTGGACACTGCTTTGGAATTTACGGCTCACCTTTCACCCTGAGTGTGTATATCAACCTGTCTGTGTGTGTGGAAAGTGGTCGGAATCTCAGGAAGCCAGTTGAGGGGCTTAAAGACAGAGAAAACTCACCCCTGCATCCCCCAGCGCGTACCAGTTGTGACTTCCAACGCTGGCTGCAGGAGTTGTACATTTCTTAAATTACTCTGACTGAAGAGCCACATGGGAAACCAGCAATTCTCCAAATGGGGTTTTTATATGCCTTGTGTGGCCGAGCAGCCTCCAGCCCAGGGGAGAGGAAATGCATGGAGTTTGCTTCTTGGAGAGACCAAGCATCTTCAAGATTTTTTTTTTTTTTATTTCATTTACTTTGTTTGGGGGGGGGGTCACCAGCTGCGTAGTTTGTGAGTCACTTGAATTTCAAGCTCTAAACTGCATATTTTAGGCAATGCACATCTTAAGGCTTGGGGGTTTTATTATTATTTATTTTCCAATCTGGTCCTGTAACAGATTGGTTCTTCCCCCTCCAGGTTTTAGCATCAGATCTCCATGTCGGTAAATAAGGAGCTAATTTGAGATATCTATGGCCTAAATTGTGGGAGTAAAGGTAAAAATCAAAGCACAAAGAGTTTCTGGTGCTGTGGGGCTAGGATGAAAAGTCAGTAAATCATCCATTCGTCTCAAAGTGGCCTCCATGCGGCTGACAACATGGTTTCTAAGACATCATTCAGTCCCATAGTCTGACCACAGGTCAGAGTATTTAAACTGAAACTGTCCTGAAAAGTTTGGGGGGCATGACTGCCCTAAGTATCGACTGTGCTTTGCCTTATTTATTTAGCACACAGCAGCAGATTTGAGGTCCTTTCCTATGTGATGCAGTTACCTCCACTCGTGGAACTGGAAGTCAGCCGTGCACAGGGACCGGGGCCGGGGGAAGGTGTCCCAGATTTGTAGTGTTTGCCAATTTCTGTGGTGTAAATAATCCCACCAACTTGCCATCATAGGAAGCTGGGAAGAGGTACGCAGTATTATATGGTACATATTATATGGTATTTCCACCACGTAAACACCATATAGGTTGTAAATAAACATAAACTCATTAGTAAAAGATTAAAATGAGTAGGAAGTGATGAGTTTTGAGTGTTATCTTTGTTTTAATACAACTTATTCAACTGTAAGTTTATAATTCAACTTTTTATAAAAGCTATGTTTAATAAGCAGCTCTGAAACTTTCTGCAAATCTCACAGCATTCTCATAATCAGGAATGAGCTGGTCCCAGACACTGCTGTCTAGTGGGGCAGGTAGGGAGGGAGTGAACAAATATCGCTGTGTGGTTGACAAGGTCTAGGAAGGCCCCGTCAGCTCTGTGGCCCGGCTGCCTGGCTGCCTGGCTGCCTGGCTGCCTGTCTGAGCAGGGCCCGGGGCCACTTCCTGGTTCCCAGGTCTCACTCCAGCAGCCTGCTGGGCCGGAGCCCGTCTCTGAGCTTCAGACCTGCCTGACTCCCCCACTGCTGAGATCACCTCTCCACAGATGGCTCTGGGCACCGTTGGCATGCAAGCGTGACTAGCAAGGCCAGAGCGTCACTGTTTTGTTCTTTGTGTATAGACCTTCTTCCTTCTCTCTCTGTCTTGCTCACTAAGCCCAGGACAAGCAGCTAAGTCAGCCCACTATGTGTCCTTCTTAAAAGCCATTTGTGGGGAGGGTCAGGTGGGGACATTTGAAAATCTCATGAGCCATAAATAGAAAGGAAGGAAGGAAGGAAGGAAGGAAGGGAAGAAGGAAGGAAGGAAGGAGAAAAGAAAAGAGAAAAAAAAGAAAGAAAAGGAAAAGAGTGCAAAGACAGAAAGTAGGCCCTCCAGCCTCTAACCTGGCACCTGGAGGCTACGTCCTTGGCTGCCCGGGCCTGGCTGCCTGAGGGCCAGCCTTGGGGGGAGGGAGCAGCAGAACCACTATTCCGGGAGCATCTGACAAGGGGGAAGTGAGGCCGGCCCTGCCCACAGCAAGGCCATCTCTTGGCTGGGCTCATAATCCCACATTTCCCCTTGCCTGGCAGCTGCCTCAGACAACAAACCTGGCCCCGTGCCACCCCAGATCCGGAGTGGGCAGCGGTGTCGATGCAGCATGCCCCTGGGAGCAAGGATGAGGTGCCCACCCTATGCCCCAGCCAAGTCCTGAGCTTGGCGCTGCACAGGGGAGGGGCAGGCGCTGAGCGTGGGAGGGGAAGGCCTGGCAAAGACAAGTCCTGGAGGAGACACACTCCCATGCTCAGGGACGCGAGTCATGATGATCACGAAGATATCATTAACTTAATTTTGTAGGGCAAAGTCCTGGGAAGCTGGCCAAATTGGGGGAAGGAAGAAAGAAGGGGGAAATTGGAATTCTAGAATATTTTAAAAGCAGTTGCAATTTGATTACTTTTAAGAACACAAAGTAACTTGAAGGAAGCTAACCGTGGGTTGCCAAGTAGCCTTACTTAAGGGATTGCTTTAAAAAAATAGTTAAGAATAATGTGCTATTTGCATATGAAGTGTTCACAAGAAACCCTACGTGCTAGTGTGCTCAGAGGGGTGGGGGGTGTGTGGAGGTGGGGGGGTGAGGGAGGGCCGGGGGGAGACAGTGCTTGGTTATTGAATTCAGGAAATCTTGAATCCACCGTCTCAGCCCTGAGGGCTCTTTTCGCTCTGTGTTTATGAATCTAAAACTATTAGCCAAAATTGTTTCAATGTTAGTTATTTCAGAGAAGAAAATATCTTCTAGAGTTAATTCACAGCAATTTCATTTCAGGATCATTTTTCCATGAAGCAATGTTGGAACAAGGTCTCTTTCTCCTATTGTCATTTTTACTTCACCGAAATCCTTATCCTTTATCAGAATTCATTCCTTCTTTTTTCCAGGATAATCAGAACGAGACTTCCCAACTCCATGAGGACTCTCTGCTTTCTTCCCCGATGGCTGGTTTTTCTTGGACAGCCCTCCCCCTGCAGCTCCTGTCCCAGGTTAAAAGTCCCTGGGGTGTCCGGATGCGGTGGCTCCCACCTGCAATCCTAGCACTTTGGGAGGCTGAGGAGGGAGGATTGCTTGAGGCCAGGAGTTCGAGACCAGCCTGAACAACATAGTGAGACTCCCATCTCTACAAAATATGGAAAAATTATCCGGGCATGATGTTGTACACCAGCAGTCCCAGCTACTCGGGAGGCTGAGGCAGGAGGATTGCTTGAGCCCAGGAGTTTGAGGTTGCAGTGAGCTATGATGATGCCATTGTACTCTAGCCTGGGTGACAGAGCAAGCTCCTGTCTCAAAAAAAAAAAAAAAAAAAAGTCTGGGGAGCTTCCGATGGGTCCAGCTGGTTCCTTGTCCATTCCTGGCCCAGTCCCTTTCAGCCAATGGGGAGAGGTGTGGTGATTTCCCCCATCAGTCGCAGAGGCTGGGGCGGAATCAGAAAGCAGGTGGGAACCCTGTGCAAGCCCGGCAGAGCTCACAATGGGGTCCTGCCCTGGGCAGATGAAAAATAGCTGCCCATTCTTGCTTTGATTGATTTTCTCAAATTCCAAAGTATGACAGCTCAGTGAAAGGGACTTCAAAAGTCAAGCACTTCATGGTCCACGTGGTGACCTGCCAGAGGAATGAGGAAGCACACGTGACCTCAGAGAAGACCCCTGTGCCCATGTGTGCTGGACAGGCTGGCCACGAATCAGGTGGTCTCGGGTCCTCTGTTGGCAGGGCTCAGAGGTGGCCAAGGGACCACAGGGCTGGCGGGGCACAGGCAGAGCTGTGAGCAGCCCAGTACCTCCAGGTAGACAACGACGGCTGTGGGGCAGGTGGGTGACGGCGCACGAAGGCTCTCCCTGACGTGGCTCGTTTGTTCCGTTTTTGCTCAGCTCTGCGCCAGCAGGTCCACATGCGGATGTGAGTGGCCTTCATCAGCCCCTGTCCCAGCCCTGGGTTGACTGGGTTGGGCGGTTGCATGGCTTTGTCTTGTTAGGGCCCAGCACCCTGCTGGGGGCTTCCTGGCCATGACTGCAAATCCTCGGGAGGCCCAGCCAGGGCACAGTTCTCACCTGCTCTGTGTGTCTCCCTTGCGTCCTCCGTAAATTGGACATGTCATTAATCTCCACCTCATAAGTCTTCATGACAACTACTGAGGCCCTTAGAGCCAGCCAGTCCCGGCACCGAGTAAGGCTGATATATGGGGACTTATGATTCTCAACAGCTCCCAGGAGCTGGGACTGGCATTCAGGCCCGCCAGCCTCCCCACTGGGGATTGTCACCCATCGTGGGGGTGACTCACAAAAGCCCTGGGTCACTCGGGCAGGGGAGGCCTCTGCACCCGGGGCTGGACTGTGTCCGACTGGGCAGGTCTCTCTGGCAGCCCCCGGGAGGGCTGGACTTGCGGGGGTGGCCGCTTGTGCAGGGGCTGGGCCATCCCGGAAGGGCAGAGCTGTAATGGCCTTGGCCGGGCAGCCCAGCGTCCGTGCCCGACTTGTCTGGGCCATAAAAACCCACAGCCACAATAAAGCGGAAGAGACCAGCAAGGAGTTGAATCAATCCCCTTAACAGCCCACACTCCTGGCTTCCAGGGAGGGTCGTAGAAGGGGGACATCCGGCCATGCTAGAGGGTGAGGCCTGCGCAGGTCTCTGCATCGCCCCCCCAGCAAGCAGCATCTGGCATTCACAGCCAGGACAGGCTCCGCAGGTTCCGCTAGCCCTCTGTCGCGAGGGAAGCCCACGAGAAACCGACCCCTGGCCTTTGGAGCCAGTCCCCAGCACCCAGTAAGGGTGATATGTAGGGACTTGTGATTCTCGGTGGCTCCCAGGATCTGGGATTGGCACTCAGGCCCGCCTGCCTCCCCATCGGGGACTGCCAACCCAGTGGGGGTCTGGGTAACCCACAGAAGGCCCAGTGGAGAGGGGCGATCAGGAACTGCACAGCACTCTCAGGCTGTGCCTCACTGTCACTCACCTCCAAGGTGGCTCTAATTATCCTCATTTTATAGAAAACTGATGATCAGAGAAGCCCAAAAAGCAGGTCCACATGCACCCAGGGTTCAAACACAGGTCATGTGGAATCTCAGGGCCTACATGAGAATTCCAGAAACCTCACCACCATGGGACCTAAGGCCACCACTATGGGACCCACCCCTCTCTGAGCCTCAGCTTTAGGTTCTGGCCTGGGGGCTCTGACTGGTCCAGCCGGGTCAGCGGGCCGGCCAGGGGCCTGGGTGTCTCCAACGGTGCAGGCCATGGCGTGCCATGTGCTCGCTCATCCCTGACCAGCTCAGGTTGCTGCGAGGGAGAGGAGCAGAGACTCACTCGGCACTTACAAAGGAGCTTTATTACCTTGTTCCAAGGATTCCCAGGGCTAGAGCGGGCTGACTGGATGGCAGGAGGCGGGGAGCCCAGGCCCTGGGCCTTCTGTCCTCTCCTCTCCTCAGTCAGCGATGAGTGTGGGAGCACAGGGGAATGAATGAGGGAAGATGGGAGGTGGGATGGGGGGGCAGAGAGGAGGGAGGGGAGGGAGGAGTGGTTGGAGGGGAGGAAGGAGGAAGGGCAAGCTCATCTTGTTTTGAGTGCCCCGGTTCCTCCTCCCACCAGGGAGACACTTTGCTCAAGACCCTCTCCTGGCCGGGCGCAGTGGCTCACGCCTGAAATCCTAGCTCTCTGGGAGGCAAAGGCGGGCGGATTGTTTGAGCTCAGGAGTTCGGAACCAGCCTGAGCAAGAGCAAGACCCTGTCTCTACTAAAATTAGAAAGAAATTAATTGGACAACTAAAAATATATATAAAAAAAAAAAATTAGCTGGGCATGGTGGTGCATGCCTGTAGTCCCAGCTACTCGGGAGGCTGAGGCAGGAGGATCGCTTGAGCCCAGGAGTTTGAGGTTGCTGTGAGCTAGGATGACACCATGGCACTCTAGCCCGGGCAACCCAGTGAGACTCTGTCTCAAAAAAAAAAAAAGACCCTCTCCTGTCCCCTCCAAGCCTTGGTCTCCCTCATCTGTGAAATGGGGATATGTGGCCCCAACTCAGGGATATCTGGGGAGCAGGGAGCAGGTGTCTCATTCCCTTCCTGTTCCTGAGGGCAGGGTGGGGCTGGGCTTTCCCAGAATGGGGGCGGGGTGTGTTTTGTCCTCGGTGGCTTCTAACGACCTTTCTAGTAGGCATCTCTCAGGTCTCCAGGGAGGAGGGAGCAGCCAGGCCAAAGGCCCCCAGAGCAGTGCCCTCCCCAGCCCCGGGCCGCCAGCTGGGAGAGGGGGGCTGCCCTCCTGGGGCATCCGGGGGCCGGTCGCTCCCTCTCCCATGTCACCCCTTGTCTGCAGGTGAAATGGTGTCCAGCCTGTGCCCACTTCAGAGCACACAGTCCATGAGCCCAAGTTCCTCTGTGTTGTTTCGAGGTGGGATCTGGGGCTGGCGCCTGGGGCCCCCCTGCCTGAGCTGCTGGGGCTCCGGGGGAATGGGGTACAGGCCGGCACGGGCCAAGGTCTCCTGACCACAAGCACCCAGGCCTGGGCTTGATCTTCTTGATTTCCACAGTCCTCTCAGTCTGCGGATCACCGTCCTCCGGAATCAGACAGGTTCCCGCTGAGCCCCTCCTCTGCCTCTGCAGGCCCCTCGCTGCCTCTGGGGGTTCTCCTTTCTGTTCCGGCTGCGTCTCTGCATCCCTGCACCCGTCCCCCCCACATCTCTCTGGGCCATCGTGCCACATCCCCCTTCCTGCCTCACACTCTGGTCCCCACCCCCACCCAGTCGTGTCACAGGGACACCTGCGAAGAATTAGGAGCCCGACAGCGAGCATCAGCCTGAGTGGCAGGGATGATTTATGTCTCCGTGGGAGATCGTGCAGGTTTTCTCAATTATTTCACCCAACAGCACATGTCCTGGGGCTCTTGGGGCTTTTCTTGGACTTTCTGTCTTCTCCAAGTCTGGACTCTCACCTGAGCTGGACAGTTTGTTTTCATTTTTAGAGCAGCTCTCAGACCCCCAGAGGCAGTCCTGGCCCCCCTGCCCCGCAAGCTTCCAGAGAGCATCTGTGGCTGGCCGGTGAGCCCTGGGAACCGGCCTCCCCGCCCCCTTCCCCCCTTCCCTTGGGTGGGGCTGCCTGAGCTCCCAGCGTCCTCTTACCCTGCGCTGCTGCAGACCCCCAGGTGGAGGGCTCGGAGCCAAACCTCCGGAAAAGGATGCAGCACCAAGCATTACCCTAGGGGACCACCAGTAGCGGTTGTTCTCAGCCCAGCCTTTGGATGGTGCTTTCCATTTAGGCCACTCCCCTGGGTGTCATGGTCACAGGGGCCTGAGCCACTGTTGTCACCTTGGACAAGCTGCCATTCAAGCTTTTTCCTCCTTCTCTGTAAAATGAGGGTAACAAAGGTACCAGCCTCTCACAATGGTGGCTGCATCTAGAACACTTCACTGCAGCGTGAGGACCAGGTCACACCCCCCACATGGATTAGCTCCTTCTTCCTCACCGTGAGCTTGGCAGGGGAAGGACTTGTACATCCATTTCATGGATTGAGAGACTGAGGCTCGGAAATGCGAAATTATTTTCCTAGGGCCCGAGAGTCACTGGGGAAGGTGGCAGAACCCAAACCCCCAGCAAGGCTGTTTTTTCATTATTCCACATGCAGGAGGCCCCTGATGTCTTCCACCCTTGCCCATCCCGTGACATTTTCCACCGCCGTGGACGTGCGCCACCCAGGCTCCCAGCACACACAGGAGGAGGGAGCCTGGCTGCCCTGGCAGTTCTGCTTGCGGTTAAAATAGGGGGAGCTCACATTTCAGTTCTTTCTGGCTTGGAAAAGACCACTGGAAAAAATAACCCTCCCCACCCCCCAGTGACGTGTGTTCACAGCTTGTCAGTCCTGGCAGGCCTGAGAGCTCCCTGGAGGCAGTGGGGGGAGCCGGGCAGTGGGCGGCAACCGTGCTGTGGAGCTTTCAGAGTCCAGCTCTGGTACAAGCCCCTTTTCCTGCAGAGTTCAGAGGGCCTCGGGGTCTGAGACTGGGTGCTCACAGGGCCCCAGGCAATAGCAGTGTGTCTCATATACAGTGTGCGGTTGATAAATGTTGGTAGAACTGCAGAACAGCAGAGCCAGGGGTTGAGCTAAGAAAAATGAGATTCTTTCCATTGACAGGCCCCTAACTGAGGATTGTAGGTGAGTGGAAGAGCTCCATGTCATGGAAGAGCCTCAGGAAAGCGCCATTCTTTATGCTGGCCAAAGGGACACTGAGGAAAAGGAGGCCTGGCCAAGGATGCTAGATTAGCCAAAACCTGAAAGGTTCAAATAATAGAAATGCAAGTCCAACTGTCTCAGGCAAAAAGGAAACACATTGATTAATGTAATGAAAAAGTATAAGGAATAGCTTCAGGTATAGCTGGATCCAGGCGCTCCACTATCATCAAGGAGCTGTCTCATTCTCTCGCTCAGCTTTCTTTGGCTTGGCTTCACTCTATGGCAGATTATTCCAAGGAGCAGCCCTTGAGCAGCTCCAGGGCTACATCATGGACTGCAAACAAGCCCAGAGGCTGATGCTTACTGAGCATATCAGGCCATGTGCTCATATCCAAACTAATCATATCAGCTGGGGAGTGGACTAATTGTTTCAGCTTAGCTCACACCCTTCCTCTGGCATGGAGGCAGCAGTGCGGGGCTACAAAGCCACAAGATGGAGTGTAGTTTTGGTGTGGTTGGCACCCCAAGGAAAAGCAGCAGGTGATATCAGGAAACGGGAACAAACACAGGGCTGCGTCCACCTTGACCAGACCATGTCAGCACCCTCTGCCTCCATTTCCTCAGAAACGAGAAGAGGGGGGCTCTAAGGCCCACTTGCCCAGGTGGGCTCTACATCTGAGTCCCCATGGCCTGGTGATCTTGGCATTTGCAGAGCACCAACCCCGGGCCAGGTGTAAGTTGTAAGGACTCGGGGGTGATGGGAAGACCCGAGCCAGGCTTCCAGACCCGCCCCACTCACTTCAAGTTCAGTGAGCAAAATGGAAAAAGTACCAAAATAAAGACTGAAGCCCCTCCCCACACTTTGTGCTGCCTGGGCCCCCCTGGCCTGCTGTCAGCTCCTCTTCCTGCCCAGAGGACTTCAGCCAGGCTGTCCCCCAAGCCTGGAGGCCCTTCCATCTCAGGCATCATGGCCCCCTGCCTGCCTCATCCCTTCGAATCCACCAAAGCCCATCCTCAGAGCCTTCTGCAGCGCTCCAGGTGGTTGCAGGCCTGGCCGAGGGATGCAGCCTCTTAACCACATATAAGGAAGATGACTTGTTCACGTTCTGTCCCCCTGCCGGGGGAGCAGGGACAGTCCTCCACCCCTCGGGCCTCTCGCCAGGAAGGTGCGAGGGAGGCACTGCCGACGAGGCAGGAGGAGCCGCCGCAGCAAGCTCACCTTCTCGGTCATTCCACTGTGCCCTGCGGCGAGGCCTCCCTTCCAGCCAGACTCAAGGCCGGGGCTGACAAACTCAGGGAAAGGAGGACCCAGAAGAGCCCCGGGGGGCCCAGCAGGGAGGCCTCAATCCGTGTAGTCCACGCTTGGCTCTCAGAAGCACGCACAGAGACGGTAGCTTTGAGAGAGCCAAGGTGCTCAGCACGGCCTGGGAAGACTCTGGTGTAGGCCCCAGCGCAGGCGGGAAGAGTGTGGATGGCATCACAGGCAGCTCCTGCTGAATAAGTGGCCTCAGGAACAGCTCCTGCACTGTGGGTGACTCACCCCACTTCCCAGGGGTCAGCGAGAGACACCCACCATGCCCTGAGGGATGCCGAGGCAGGGGAACTCGTGCCCCACCTTCCATCTGGAACTCCGGGGCAATGGCCTCCCTCAGTGGCCTGGCCGGTGGCCATCTAGAGAGACACGGTGGTGGAGGAGGTTGGGACAGAGGTGAGGTGGCACTCGGCCTCTGCAGAATCAGGGAGGCCTGGGGGGCAGCCACAGTTTTCCGGGGCTCCCAGGAGGGGAGTGGCAGGCAGTTCAATGGGGATGTGCAGAGGGAAGGAAGCCAGCAGGCCTGTCGCCCAGATGAACCCTGCCCCATGCCAGGATGTCACCAAAGCCACCCACCAGCATTGGACTTCCCCAGGGATAAAGGGAAAAGCGGGGGGGAGGGGGCAGGGAGAGAGACCCCAGAACTCATCGGACAGTCCAACATCTACAGGTCAGGGAATCCCCAGTGCTGGGGCCCCTATTTGGGGCCGTTGATCTGTGTGTCTGTCCCTCTGCCAATACCGCACCGTCTTGGTCACCATAGCCCTGTAGTAAGTCCTGGTACTGGGTGTGTGGTCCCTCCCACTTCATTCCTCCGTGTCAAAGATTGTTTTCCACGTAAATTGTAGAATAAGCTTGTCTGTGTCTACAGAAACCTTGCAGAGATTTAATAGGAATGGCGCTAAAATTGTTACCAGTTTGGGCGGGATTGACATCTTTACTGTGCTGAGTCTTCCCACCCGTGGTCACCAGTGTCCCTCCACTCACGTAGGTCCTCTTTGATTGCCTCGATCGGCAGTTTTTAATTTTCATCATAGACTCTTATTTTTTAAATCTAAAAAAAGACACACATGGAGTTTCCAGGGTCACTGTGACTTTCTCGCTTTGTCCTTTTTCTCGCTGTCTTGCTGCAATCAGCACGCCGTCCCACCAAGGAAGCCTCACTGAGCTCTGGGTCAAGACGATCCACACTGAGTTGTCACCATGCACATACTTTACTCCCGCGGCGGGTGGGGAACACGTCCTGCCGAGGCAGCCTGTCCTGACCGTGTCCACCAGAAAGTCCTCATGGAGAGAAGGTTTCTGCACTCAGGGGCCTGACTCTACCCCCAGAGCCATCCATCTAGAATTCCAATCCCTGATCATTTCTCTGCTTTGCAAACCTTCCCTCTCTTCTCTAAGCCTCATCTGAGAGGACTGTGCTGGGTATCCCCCAAAATTAGCTCCCGTGCCCTGCCTGGTGCCCGCATCTCCTCCATCAGCTCCTGACACTGTCTCTGAAATACACACACACACACACACACACACACACACACACACACACACTTCTCTTCTTCCTTTCTCTCCCTCTCTGAGCCAGTCCCACGTCCCTGGCTGCCGGCTCAGGGGTGACAGCTGAGGTCTGACCTACACCTGGCCAGAGACAAAGCACCTTGTACCTGCCCCCATGTGTCCCAAGTGAATCCTGAGATGGATTGAAACAAACTCTTCTCTTTCAGGCTACTGTGACAAGTGCAGGGAGGAGCAGGGAAGCGTCCACGCTTAGCAATCTAAACCCCAGTCCATCTTTTCAGGTTATGGTAATGAGGCCAGGCTCTATAGGACAATGGTGTCACCAAGGTGACCCTGGATCAGTGGAATTGGCCAATGTTCTGGACCTCGTAGATGACACCACTGCTTGTGTCCAGTAACTGGTGACCCGGCAGCAGAGGGTGTGGAGGCTTTGCCGGCTTCACGGCCTGGGTCGTGAGACCCTGAGCAGGACACTTGTCTTTCTGAGCCTCTGTTTCTTCCTCACAGCGTAGGGTGCTACGACCTACCTCCCATGCAGCTGGTGCACATTGTGGAAATCAGATACAACACCCAGCACCAAGCCTGGAACGTGGTCACGGCGCTATAACCACAGTCGTCATTAGCGTTTTGGAGGGAGGCCACCCAGCTTTGTGGCTCCCTGGCTCTCTGAACCCGCTCACTCATGTGGCTCCTTAAAGAATGGTTTGTGGTGGTTCCTTCCTCAGATGAGAACAGCACCAGGGCTGGGATTTCTATTTGCCTTGCATCTCACAAAAGTGCTGACTTCTTCAATCCGGCACACCCAGGCCCTGGGGCTGAGCCGGGAAGAGTGATGCGGGGGGTGGCACAAGGTGGACAGGGGCACCCGTCTGCTCAAGCCCCACAGTGTCCTTGGGCCCCCAACACCTAGCCACACTCCTGGTCCTTTGGAGACCCACGGCAAGGCTTGACTGTTTCAAGAAGGGAGGCCACACCCTCAGCCCAGAGAGAGGATTCAAAGGTAACTAGCGAGACTCCAAGCTGGCCGTCTGATCCGGGGGCCACCAGTGGCAGGAGGCGACTGAGCCCTTAGAATGTAACATGTGCAGATCGATGTGTGCTGAGAGCATAAAATCCACATTAGATTTCAAAGACTTTGTGCCAAAAAAAGAACATAAAAAAACTCACTAGTCATTTTTATATTGATTGTATGTTGAATGAAAAAATTAATATAGTATATATATTTGGTTAAATAAATTATATTATTAAAATTAATTTTGATGATTTCTTTTCACTTTAAAAATGTGGCTACTAGAAAATTTGAGATGACATCCATGACTTGCATTTACAGCTTGTATTTCTCTCAGGTGGTGCCTCGCCAGACAGTCTGCCCAATAGGGTATGGTTGGCTTTAGAGGCATGGTCCTGGGAGGCCAGGGTCCTTCTCTTCCTTGCTCCCAGGGGCTCCTGCAGCATCCTCACCATCTTAGCCCCCCCTGCCCTGGTATGCATACAATCCAGAATCATCGGAACATTTCCATGTCCCACACATCTTTGCATTCCCACCACCCGGCACCATGTACACGGTACCTCAAGCACATCGAGTACTTTTGTGCAACTTGGGGAAAGGAGTTCCTTATTCAAGTTACTTTATTGGCGTCCTCCAGAAAATCAGCACAATAAACATGCACATCTATGATACCTACCATGGGAATGATTCACTTGGGATATAGCACCCTTGTGCAGTGTGCAACCTGTCCAGCCATATGCGGCATCCCTGCCAGTAGCTATTCAATAGATATTATTTAGAGAGATAATTGAAGAAGAGAGAATAGGACCCGCTACCCCCTCTTGATGTTTCTGGGCTGAGGCAACACCTCTTCTCCAATGAAAGAGACTGTTTCTTTCAGGCAAGAGGCCACTTCTCAGGATTGCGGCCCCAGCCTCAGTACCCACCATGTGAAAACCATGTCGATATAGCACCATGACCCCAACATTCCTCCAGAAAATTCACAGAGCTATGGGCAGAAGGTAAACACCTACTGATGCTTCAAGCCCAGCCTAAGGCTCTCTTCTGTGAAGAAAATCCCCCTCCGAGCTGTTGATGTCCCAGAGGGCCCCAGGGAAGGGGAGCTTGGAGTCGAACCCGAGGTCATTACCTTCTGTGTTGAGGGACCGTTGCTTTGTTGAGGGACGGGTGTTGGACAGACTGGTGTAGGGTGCTGGCGTGCTGCTATCAGGGAGTGCTGGTGCACATCTGCTTAGAATAATTAACGCTTCTCGGCGCGTCTGACTCACAGGGCAGCATCCACACAGAGGCGGAGGCTGAGATAAGGCAGGAGGGCTGGGAGGGTCCGACTTGCCACTTCCGTGGCCAGCTCTGTGTCTCACCCCCAAACGTCCTGCCTGCCCTTGATGGGCTTCGTTGGCTGTTTATAGAAACATGTAGATATTTACCCATCTGTGTCAGGGCGTGTTTTCATCCTATGCTCCCTCAGTTTCTCACAACTACTAAGTATACCTTTTATGTTTTTTAAATGTCTTACATTGATGAGTTCCCTTGTTTGACACTTTTCTGTTACAGGGAAATTTCCCTTCAGTCCCCAGAAAAATGTAAAAGATGGGTGTTTTGTTTGTTTATTCATTTTTTCTTTTATTTTGAACAATTTTCGTATTTTCCCACATCTGAGTTTGGTGGCTTCTACAGAGCCATAGGAAGTGAGTGAGGGGCCCAGGCCAAAGGCATCAGAACAATTCTCAGCCCGGTTTTCCAGAGCTCCTTGTGGTTCCTTTAACCAAATGGATGTTTTGTGGAGAGTTAGGTTATTTTGTACAGTAAACAATTTTTTTTTCTTTTCCTTTTAGCCACTTAATGTGGTATCATGAAAGGAAAATCGACTTCTTAATGAAAAAAAGCTGAGATGGGAGAGGGAGGCTAGCACATCAGGAGCACTTCCAGGCTTACATAAGTAACATTCCTGCTGCATAAACATCTTGGCAAATCTAGAGACTAAATCCCCATCCCACACTGCTGGCCCGAACCAAGCTCTGTATAACATTAAAAAAAAAAAAATCCCATTGATGGTAACATTTTTCTGTCCAGAAACAAGTCATTAGTTTGCACAAAGGAATCCAAATGCATCTGCTGAGTTCCCCAAAGTTCTAGTGGAAAATATTATCTAGAGAAAAAGCAAGTGAGGAGTCAGAGTGGAGGATTGTGATTTCTTAAGAGTGAAATGGAGAGAAATGGCAGTTACACCCCATGAAGTTCCTTTCAGTGCAAAATTGTGAACCCCAACCTAAATTAAACCATCCTAATTTGGCAAATGCCAATGAGAGAGTTTGAAAAAATTAATAATCATTTTTAATGAATCATTAACTTCACTGGAAATTTTAACCAAAATTGAACCCTGACATTTTTATCTAACTCTTGAAATGATATGAAATTGAAGTATGCAATTCGTGGGCTTGGGAGCCCAGCTCTTCTGTGATATGTACATACAAATGTTTTCATATTAATTTTTGTTCCCAAGGAAAGATGGAACTTAGAGAACACTATCTGCCTCATAACATATTATCCACGCCATTCCAATTCCAAGAAGTGGTAACACCAAGATGTGAGGAAGAACTATTTCTTCTTTCTAAATGTTTGAGGCATAAAAACAGTCATATGCCAATAAAACCAGTTTCCATGGTTCCTAAGCTACAAAGAACATTTGCATTTCTTTCTTCAATTCCCACAAGTAATAACTCTCAAGAAGTGGCCCCTCTAAAGTCTTGTTCAGAAAGTCTGAACAGACCAATTATCATAGAAGTAATAGAGAAAGTAATTAGAGCTCCCCCCAGTACCCACAAAGGGCATCAAGCCCAAATAATTTCTCAGTGCTTCTCACACTATTCTGCAGCATAGAAAAAGGAAAACTTTTAATTATTAACAAAGCCAAAAATATTATTGGTTTGAAAACCTGACAAAGAGTTCAGCAAAATTTAAAACTACAGATCAATCTCACTTATTAATATTGATATGAAAATATTATAGACTATCTAAGCAAATAGACTCCAACAACATATTAAAAATAATACACTATGAGAAAATGACGTTTATTCCAGGAATGTAAGTGTGGTTTTTTAATATAGAAATCTAGTAATATAATTCATCATGTTAATAGAGATAAGGACAAATAACATGATCATCTCCAAAGATGCAGACAAGACACTTGAGAAATTCAACACTCATTCATGCTAGAAGTATTTTCCCACTGAAATCAGGACCAAGACAAAGATGCCCACTATCACCATTACTGTATAAAGTCATACTGGAAGTATTAAGCCAAAGCAATAAAACAAGGAAAATAATTAGAAACAGAACAATTTGAAAAGAAAGGATAACAAAAGAAAGTCTCTCTCTGCAGGCGATGTGATTATATATTAGGAAAGCCTCAAAGAATCAATGGAAAAACTAATACAAACAATAAGACAATTCAGTAAAGTAGTGGATGTAAAATCAATAAACAAGAGCAATAGCCTTCATATCTATAAACAAAAGCCATCTAGAAGAAATAATGAATGCGAGATCTCATTCATGATAGGGAGAAAAAGAAAACCTTAGTTTCAACTTAATGATAAATGTCCAAACCTATTCAAAGAAAATATAAAAGTTTTATGAAAGATACAAAAGTCTAATTGAAGAAATGGAAAGATGTGCCATGTTCGTGGACAGGAAATAATAATAAAAATTCAGCACCCCTTCATGATAAAGACCCTTAGCAAACTGGGCATAGGAGGAACATACCTCAAAATAATAAAGCCATATATAACATACCTGCAGCCAACATCACACTGAATGAGGCAAAGTTGAAAGCGTTCCCCCTAAGATCTGAAATGTGACAAGGACGTCCACTTTCACCACTTCTATTCCTAGCCAGAGCAATCAGGCAAGAGAAAGAAATAAAGGGCATGTAAATTAGAAAAGAGGAGGTCAACCTATCCCTTTTTGCCAATGATATGATCTTATGTCTAGAAAACTCCAAAGACTCCTTCTAAAGGCTCATAGAATTAATAAATGAATTCAGTAAAGTCTCAGGCTACAAAATTAACATACACAAAACAGTAGCATTGCTATACACTAATAACAGCCAAACTGAGAATCAAATCAAAAACTCAATACCATTTATAATAGCTGCAAAACAAACAAACAAAAAACAACTAGGAACATACTTAACCAAGGAGGTGAAAGGTCTTTACAAGAAGAATTACAAAACACTGATGAAAGACATTGTTGATGACACAAATGGAAAATCATCCCATGCTCATGGATTGCAAGAACCACTATTGTTAAAATGTCTATATTGTCCAAAGTGAATTATAGATTCGGTGCAATTCCCATCAAAATACCAACATTGTTTTTCACAGAATTGGAAAAAAAAAATCCTAAAATTCATATGGAATCAAAAAAGAGCCTGAATAGCTATAGCAATCCTAAGCAAATGAATAAATCTGGAGGCATCATATTACTCACCTTCAAATTATACTACAAGGCTATAGTAACCAAAACAGCATGGTACTGGTATAAACGTAGACATGTAGATTGATGGAACAGAATAGAGAACCCAGAAGTAAAACCATATACCTACAACCAACTGATCTTTGACAAAGCAGACAAAAACATGCATTGGGGAAAGGATTCCCTGTTCAACAAATAATGCTGAGAGAATTGGAGAGCCACATGCAGAAGAATGAAACTGCATCCCTATCTCTCAACATAGACAAAAATTAACTCAAGATGGATTAAAGACTTAAATGTAAGACCTAAATCACAAAAATTCTGGAAGAAAACAAAACTTAGGAAAACTCTTCTGGACATTGGCCTAGGCAAAGAATTTATGACTAAGACCCCAAAAGCAAACACAACAAAAA
>NW_012143190.1:588208-588639 GCF_000956105.1 Propithecus coquereli | reverse complement strand
GAGAGAAGAAAAAGGCTAATGATCTCATAGAAAAAATGGGCAAGAGCTATGAACAGACAGGTCAGAAAAAAATGCAACTGGCCCTCACACATATGTGTATTAATTAGTCTTCACAATAAGAGAAATGTAAATGAAAAGTACACTGAGTATGATTCTTAGGGGACAAAAATCCAAAAGTTTGATTACAAACTTATTGCTGGTAGGAGTTAAAAAATGCTGAAGTCTATGAAAAGAAATTTGGAAATACCTAACAAAATTATACAAGCATTTGATCGAGAAATCTCTCTTCTTGAAATCTATCCTAAATACACATTCCCAAAATATTTTAAAAGTGCACAGATCTATTCATATCAAAGGAGAAAAAACAACTCAAATGTCCACAAACAGGGTTGTATTAAGTGTTGAAACTATAGTATTCCTATTCAATGGAG
>NW_012143190.1:572163-586153 GCF_000956105.1 Propithecus coquereli | reverse complement strand
ATGGGAGAAGGTTAAGGGGTATAAATGGAGGCAACATTTCTATGTTTGAATTAACTGGTAAAATTACAATATCAGTAGAATGTGATAAGTTGTTATCACTAAAAATTATACAAAGAGATACATTCAAAAACACTATACACAAATCAAAGTGGAATTCTAAAAAATGTTCAAGTTACCCACAGGAAGGCAGGAAAAGAAAGCAGAGAAACAAAAAACAGAGAACATACAGAAAATAAAAAACTGAAATGGGAGATGTATGTCTTAACAGATAATAATTCTGTTAAATGTAAATAATCTAAATATACCAATTATTGGCAGAGATCAGCAGAGTCTATTGAAGATGATCCAGATGACTTCTGGTTTCTGGTTCTACGTGTAAGAAGATTGAAAGTCACCACTTCATCCTAACAACAAGTAAAAAGCTGAACAGACTGAAGAAAAATCAACAAGTCTTCCAGGATCCATAAGATAGGTGAGAACACTGGGCAAATTGCTGCCCCTGAGATTGGAGAGACAGACAGGTAAATGCATAGAGTCATTGCTAACCAGAGCAGACACTCATGAGCAGAAACCACATTGGAAACCAGTGCTGGGTAGGAAAACCTGAACTGTAATTGACAAGTCTGAAAGTTAAAACTCCATAGAACCCAGTCGTGGTATAGGGGAGGGGTACACAATTTTGTAAGAGTTACCTCCAGGAGCTCCCACTAGTATCTCATAGTAAATGTCAGAGAAACATCCCCTCATGCTTCCAGAAGAGAACAGTCAAAAGAAACCA
This sequence comes from Propithecus coquereli, assembly GCF_000956105.1. Classification (NCBI taxonomy): domain Eukaryota; kingdom Metazoa; phylum Chordata; class Mammalia; order Primates; family Indriidae; genus Propithecus; species Propithecus coquereli. The sequence continues at coordinate 585,375 of NW_012143190.1, read as the reverse complement.
CTTCGAAATAAGCCAGAGCATGCTGTTCTTAACAAGGTCTGCCCTCAGGAGAAACTAATTAACCAGGGCCTACACTACTGGGGTATTATCAGAGACTAACTGACCCAGAAGACGGGAAATACCCAACTCCAGTCAACACTAGCCTTCTATGTGGGAGAAGGGAAATACCCAATTCCTGCCCACTCTAGCCTTCCATGTGGGAGAAAGGAAATACCCTACTTCAGCCCACTCAAACCATCCTCTCCCACCTAAGGGGGGAGGGAAAAAAAAACCTCAAGAAACACTTGTGAAGTTCTAAGTACAGAGGCACATGCTCACTAAAAAGCTGAGACCTAATCACAGGGCTCTAGAATGCTTCCCCTTCCCGCACACCTCACCACCACATTACTAAAGACCTATTTACAGCATTTCCTTTTACCTGGTGCATCATGTCCGGCTATAAAGAAAAAATTACAAAGCATACCAAAAAGCTGAAAAACACAAAGAGACAGAGCAAGAATCAGAACCGGGCATGGCAGGGATGTTGAAATTATCAGACCAGGAATTTAAAATAACTATGATTAATATGCTAAAGGCTCTAGTGGACAAAGTAGGCAGCATGCAAGAACAGACGGGTAGTGTAAGCAGAGAGATGGAAATCCTAAGAGAGAACCCAAAAGAAATGCTAGAGATCAGAAACACTGCAAGAGAAATGAAGAATGCCTGTGATGGGTTTATTAGTAGCCTATCAAAAGAAGAAGAGAAGAAGGAACAGAAGAAATATTTGAAACAGTATTTCCCCCAAACTAATACTGAGCACCAAACCACAGACGCAGGAAGATAAGAGAACACTAAGCAGGATAGATGCCCAAAATATTACATCTAGGCACAACATTTTCAAACTACAGAAAATCAAAGATAAAGAAAAAATCCTGAAATAAACTGGAGGGGGGAAAACACCTTGCCTACAGAAGAGTAAAGATAAAAATTACCTCCAAGTTCTCCTCAGAAAAACACGCAAGCAAATAGAGAATGGAATGAAATATTGAGTGATGAGAACAAAACCGCCACCAACCTATGATTCTGTACCCTGAAAAATTATCCTTCAACAGTGAAGGAGAAATGACCTTCTAAGACAAACAAAAATTGAGGGAATTTGTTGCCAGTAAACCTGCTTTGCAATAAATGTTAAAGGAAGTTCCTTAAAAAGAAGAAGAAGAATATACTTTAGAAACTTGGGTCTACATAAAGAAAGTAAGAGCATTAAAGAAGGAATAGGTGAAGGTGAAATAAAAACTTTTATTTTTCTTATCCTTAATTGATCTAACAGACGACAAGTGTTCAAAATAATAATAGTAACAATGTATTAAATTATATATGTACTTACATATAAGTGAAATGAATGACAGCAATGATACAAGGAATGAGGAGGAACTGAGATTATTTTGTTACTGTGAGGTAAGTATTTATACTACCCATGAAGGGGTATAGTGTTATTTGAAAGTAGACTTGGGTTAGTTATAAATTTATATTTCGATTTCTAGGAAAATACTAAAAAAAGTAAAAAAAGAAATATAATTGATACGCTAAGAAAGGAGACAAAATGGAATAATATATAATGCTCAGTTAAAATCACAAAGGATAGAAAAAGAGTGGAAGGCAAAAATGGAAACAAAGAAAAAAGGCAAAAAATAGAAAACAGTACGAAGTATGATAAATATTAATCCAACTATATCGATAATCATTTTGAATGTCAATGGCTAAAATACATCAATTAAAAGACAGTCATTGTCAGAATGGATCAAAAAACAAGCTCTAACTATACGTTGTCTATAAGAAATCCACTTTAAACACAAAGATATAGATCAATTAAAAGAAAATGGATGAAACAAAATATACCACAGTAATACTAATCAAAAGAAAGCAGGAGTAGCTATATTAATTTTAGAAAGAACAGATCTCAAAGCAAGGAAAGTTATCACAGATAAAAAAGGGCATCACATAAGGATAAATGGGTCAGTTCTCTAAGAAGACATAGCAATGCTTAATGTGTATGCGCCTAACAACAGAGTGTCAAACTATGTCAGGCAAAAACTGATAGAATTGCAAAGAGAAATAGATGGATCCACTATCATAGTTGGAGATTTCAAAACACTAAATCAGAAATGTTCAGATCCAGCAGGCAGAAGATCGGTAAGACATAATTGAACTCAATTCCATCAACCAACTGGATATAATTGATATCTATAGACAACTTCATTCAACAAGAGCAGAACACACATTCTTCTCTCAAGCTCACATGGAACATTCACCAAAGTAGACCACATTCTGGGCTATAAAACACACTTTAACAAATTTTTTTAAAAATAGGAATCTTTCAGTGTCTACTTTCAGATCACAATGTAATTAAACTAGAAATTAATGACAGAAAGATCACTGGAAAATCCCAAAATACATGGAAATTAATCAGCATTACTAAATAATACATGGGTCAAAGAAGAAATCTCAAGAAAAATCTAAAACTATTTTGAACTAAATGAAAATAAAAACACAACTCATCCAAATTTGTGAGATGCAGTGAAAACAATGCTTAGAGGAAAATTTACAGCATTGAATGCGTATATTAGAAAAGAAAATCTAAAATCAACAATCTAAGTTTCTGCATTAGGAAACTAGAAAGGGAAGAGAAAATTGAATTGAAAGTAAGCAGAAGAAAAGAAATCCTAAGAATTAGACCAAAAATAAATTAAATTGAAAACAAGAAATCAGTAGGAAAAAAAAACAATGAAACTAAAAGCTGATTGTCTGAAAAAACTAATAGAATTAATAAGCCTGTAGCCAGGCTAACTAGGAAAAACAGAGAGGACAGAAATTACTAATATCAGACATGAAAGAAGGAGCATCACTATGGATCTTATGGACATTAAAGGGTAACAAATAAATACTATGAACAACTCTATGCCCACAAAGTTGATAACCTAGATAAAATGGACCAATATCCTGAAAGAAACAAGCTGCCAAAACTCACACAAGAAGAAATAAACAATCTTAATAGGCCTCTATCTGTTAAAGAAATTGAGCCAATAATTAATTACCTCCAAAACAGAAAGCGTCAAGCCCAAGTGGATTCACTGGTGATTTCTACCAAGCATTTAAGAAAGAAATTAAACTAATTCTCTATAATCCCTTTCAGAAGATAGAAACAGAGGGAATACTGCCTAGCTCATTCTCTGAGGACATCATTACTCTAATACCAAAACCAAATAAAGACATTACAAGAAAAGTAAACCACAGATCTATGTCTCTCATAAATATAAATGTAAAATTCCTCAGCAAAATATTAGTAAATCAAATCCAACAATAGATAAAAAGAATTATACACCACAACCAAGCGAGACTTATTCCAGGTATATAAGCCTGATTCAACATTTAGAAATCAGTTGATACAATCCACTACATCAACAAGATAAAGAAGAAAAATCACATGATCATATCAATAGATGCAGAAAAAGCATTTGACAAAATCTAACACCCAGCCATAATAAAAATTATCAGTAAACTAAAAATAGAGGGGAACTTCTTCAACTTAATATATTCACAAAAAGCCTATGGCTAACATTATACCTAAAGATGACAGACTCAAAACTGAGACCAAGTACAAGGTAATCATGTCCCCTCTTACCACTCCTTTTCGGCATCATACTGGAAGTCTTTGGTAATGCGTTAAGACAAGAAAAGCAAATAAAAGGTATACAGTTTGGAAAGAAGAAATTAAACTGTCTTTCTTCACAGATGGCATGATTGTCTACGTTAAAAAATCTTTGAAAATTGACCCCCAAGTGATTATAGCATGGTTGTAGGATACGGCTTAATATGCATAATTCAATAGATCCCCTACATACCAGCATGAACAAGTAGAATTTGAAATTTAAAATACAATACCATTTATATTAGCACCCCTCAAAATAAAAGTTATAAATCTAATGAAATATATACAAGATCTATATGATAAAAAGTACAAAACACAGATGAATTAAATCAGAGAACTAAGTAAATGCAGCAATATCCATGTTCATAGACAGGAAGATTCAATATTGTCAAGATGTCAATTCTTTCTAACTTGATTAATAGATTCACTGTAATCCCAATCAAAATCCCATCAAGTTTACATGGAGAGGCAAAAGACCTAAAACAGCCAATACAATATTGAAAAAGAACAAAGTTGGAAGACTGACACTATCCAACTTTAAGACTTTAAGACTTACTACAGTTATCAATACAGTGTGGTACTGTTGAAAGAATATGCTAATAGATCAATGGAACAGAATAGAGAACCCAGAAATAGACCCACACAAATATAGTTAGCTAATATTTGACAAAGAAGCAAAGGCAATACACTGAAGCAAAGACAGTCTTTTTAACAAATGGTGCTGAACAACTGGACATCCACATGTAAAAAAATAAATATAGACACAGACTTTATACCCTTCACAAAAATTAACTCAAAATGGGCCACTGACCTAAATGTAAAATACAAAATTATAAAACTGCTAGAAGATAACATGGAAGAAAACTAGATGATCTTCGATTTGGTAATGACATTTTAGATATTAGATTTAGACGCCAATTGCACAATCCATGAAAGAAATAATTGATAAGCTGGACTTGATTTAAATTAAAAACTTGTGCTAAGCAATGTCAAGAGACATTGATAAGCCATAGAATGCGAGAAAATATTTGCAAAAGAAAAATCTGATAAAGGACTCTTATCAACAATATACAAAGAACTCTCAAAACTTGACAATAAGAAAACTAACAGCCCAATTAAAGATGGGTTTTAACAGATACTTCACCAGAGAAGATATACAGATGGCAAATAAGCATATGAAAAGCTGTTCCATATCACACATCATCAGGAAATGTAAATTGAAATAACAATGAGGTATCACTACACACCTATAAGAATGGCCAAAATCCAAAACACTGACAATACCAAATGCTTGTGAGGATGTGGAGCAACAGAGACTCTTACTCATCATTAGTAAGAATGCAAATGGTACAGCCACTTTGAAAGACAGTTTGGCAATTTCTTACAAAACCAAACATACTCCTACCTATAATCTAGCACTCATGCTCCTTGATATTTATCCAAAGGAGTTGAAAATTTATGTCCACACAAAAACCTGCACACAGATATTTATAGCAGTTTTATGCATTATTGCCACAACTTGAAAGCAACCAAGATGTCTTCCAGTGTGTAAATGGATAAGTGAATTTTGGTACATTCAGACAATGGAATATTATTCAGCACTAAAAAGCAATGAACTATCAAGCTATGAAAAGACATAGGGAAACCTTAAATACATGTTATATAGAGAAAGAAACCAATCTGAAAAGGCTACATATTGTATGATTTCAACTATACGATATTCTGGAAAAGGTAATATTATGGAGACAGTAAAAAGATCAGGAGTTGCCAAGGTGCAGGGGGGAGGAAGGGAAGAATAGGTATAACACGGCTGATTTTTAGGGCAGTGACAATACTCTGGATGATACTATACCGGTGGATACATGTTATTATACATTGTCCAAACCCATAGAATGTATAACAGAAAGAGTGATTCCTGAAGTAAACTATAAACTGGATGGTCATAATGTGTCAATGTAAGTTCATAAATTGTACAAAATGTACCCTCTGGTAAGGAATACTGGTACTGGGGGAGATTATCTATGTTTGGGGGCAAAGAGTATATAGGAAATCTCTGTACTGTCCTCTCAATTTTGCTGTGAACCTAAAACTTCTTTTAAAAAATAGTCCTAAAAATTAAACAACAACAAAAAACATAATTCAACTATATGCTGTCGAAAAGAAATTTACTTCCAATATAACAATATAGGCAGGTTGCTTATGTAACAATATAAGCAAAAGGATTTTTTAAAAAAAGATATATCATGCAAACATTAACAGAAAGCAGGAATGGTTATATTAATAAAAGATAAAGCAGACATCAGAGCAAAGAAGAGACAGAGAGAGACATTATAAAATGCTAGAAATGTCAATCCACCAAGAAGACAGTAATCTTAGGTGTGTACGCACCTGACAACAAAGCCATAAGCTATGTGAGCCAAAAACTGATAAAACTGAAAAGAGAAATAGACAAATCCACAGTTATAATTGGAGACTTGAATACTATACTTCAATACTAATGTCTCTCAACAATTTATGAGAAATCTAGAAAGTCAGCAAGTATAGAGAAGACCTCGACAACACTATCAACCAACAAGATCTAAATGACATTCATAGAAAAATTTGCTCAACAACAGAATATGTATTCTTTTCAAGTGTCCACAAAACATATACCAATATAGAGCATATCCTGGGCCATAAAAAAGTTAACAAATATAAAAGAATTGACTCATACAGACTGTATTCTCTAACCACAATGGAATCCAACCAGAAATCGAAAACAGAAAAATAACAAGAGAATCTCCAGACACTTGGAAACTAAAAAACACATATTTAAATAACTCATGGGTCATAAACAAAGTCTGAAGAAAAAAATTTAAAAATATATTGACATGAACAAAAAATTAAAATACAACATATCCAAGTTTTAGGGACGCAGCTAACAACGCTGAGAGGGAAATGTATAACACTAGATGCATGTATTAGGAAAGAGGAAAAGTCTCAAATCCTTAATCCAGTTTCTTACCTCAATAATCTAGAGAAAGGAGAGCAAAATAAATCCACAGCAAGCAGAAAGAAGGAAATAATAAAGATATAAGCAGAAATTAATGAAATTGAAAACAAAATAGAGAAAAACCAACAAAGAGCTGGTTCATTGAAAAGATCAACAAAATTGACAAATCTCTAGGGAGATTGAAAAAGGGGGGGGATGCAAATTATCAATATCGGGAATGAAACTGGGAATATCACTGCAGACCCTGCAGACAATATGTGGATAATAAGGGAATACTAAGAAGAATTCAACACGCATCAGTTTGAAAACTTATATAATATTGACCACTTCCTTAAAAAATATAAATTATCACAACTCACCCAATATGACATACATCATTTGAATAGTCCTATAACTCTTAAGGGAATTTAACTTATAGTTTAAAAGTCTCCCCCTCTCCCCAAAAAGTCTCCGGGCATAGGTGGTTTCACTGGAGAATACTACCAAACTCTTACAGACAAATTAACACCAATTATACACAATCTCTCCCCAAAATTAGAAGAGGTTAGAACACTTCCCAATGCATTTTATGAACCTAGTATTATCCTGATACCACACCCAGATAAATGCCATTTGGAGTTTATTCCAGGTACTCAAGACTCGTCCAGTATTAGAAAACTAATCAATGTAATCTGCCATATTAACAGCCTAAATAAAGAAAGCTACACGTTCCTATCAATCAATGCAGAAAAAGCATTGGACAAAATTCAAAACCCATTCATATTAAAAATTCTCAGAAAAAATAGAAATATCAGAGAAGTCACTCGACTTGATAAAGAGGACCTACAAAAACCCTACAGTAAACATTATACTCAATTGTGAAAGACTGAATGTTTTTCCCCTAAGATTAGGAGCAAGGCCAGGATGTCTGCTCTCACCACTCTTACTCAACATAGACTGGAAGTTCTAGCTAACGCATTAGGCAAGGAAAGGAATAAAAGGGAAAAAGAAAACTCTCCCTATTTGCAAATGACATGATTGTCCACACAGAAGATCCCAAGAAATGCGCCAAAAATTCCTAGAAATCGTAAGTGAGTTCACAGGTTGAAGGTGCAAGATAAACTTACAAAAATCAGGCTGGGTGTGGTGGCTCACGCCTGTAATCCCAGCATTTTGGGAGGCCAACGCACAAGGATCACCTGAGCCCAGAAGCTCAAGACCAGCCTGGGAAACTTAGTGAGAACTTGTCTCTCCAAAAAAATTTAAAAAATAAAAAAAATATTAGATGGGCATGGTGACATGTGCCTGTAGTCCTAGCTATTCAGGAGGCTAAGGTGGGAGGATTGCTTGAGCTTATAAAGTCTAGGAATATTTGGCTTGAGCCCAGGAGTTTGAGGCTTCAGTGAGCTATGATTGCACCACGGCACTCCAGCCTGGGTGACAGAGTGAGACCCTGCCTCTTAAAAAAAATACAAAAATCAACTGTATTTCTAAATAGCAGCAATGGACACTTGGAGATTGCAATTTCAAATGTTACGATTATTTAAAGGAAAGTAAAATATTTAGGTGTAAATCTGAAAAATCATATAGGAACTATATGCTGAAAACTTACAACACTGATGTAAGAAATTAAAGAAGATCAAAATAAATGGAGAGGCATACCATGTCCATGGATTGGAAGTCTCGAGATAATAAAGATGCCAATTCTCCCTAAATTGGTATACAGGGTTAATGCAATGTCTGTTAAAATTCCAGGAATTTTCCATGTAAATTCTCAAATTTATATGGAAAAGCAAAGGCACTGGAATAACTAAAACAGAGTTTCAAAAAAGAAGAATGAAGAGGGAGAAATCAGTCTACTCAATTTCAAGACTTACTATTATGTAGTTACAGTTATCAAGACTGTGTGCATTGGCAGAGGGACAGACATTTATCAATAGATTGGAACAGAGAACCCAAAAATAGACACACACAGCTGGTGAGGATTTGGAGAAATTCAATCACTCACAGGTTGCTGGTGGGAATGTAACATGGGACAGTTACTCTGGAAAACCACTGGGAAGTTTCATATAAAATTAAACGTGTGACTAGCAGTTGCCAGTGCCTGGCACCGAGCTCCCACTTCCCAGAGGAGGTGGGTGAGAGCCAGCCTGACTCCAGAGCCTGCCCAAGGTCACAGCTGGTGAGAGAGGGAACCAGGGCCTTTGCCTCCAAGCCCCCCACTCTCCCACCACCCTTTTTTGCCTCTTGCTTTGACACTTTCCCCCTCTCCTCCAGTTGCTGTGGGAATAGACCCAGAGCTTATGAAAGCTGTGGCTGGTGGGTTTCATGTTTTTTTTCTCACAGAGGATTCTGTCTGGGAGGAGTGAAACTTTCCAGGGAAATGGCCAGAAAAGTTGAGCTCTTGCTTCTCAGGCAGGAGACAGCCCATCCTGGGGGAAGGACTCGGCACTGGCCAGCCTGGAGAGGAAAGCTTCTTCTTTGGCTTCCACCATCCCCCATCATGGCACCTGTGCCCCAGAGCTTTCATGAAGACGCCAGGCAGCACTAAGTCAGGTAACAAGGACGCATTCCCAGGAGACGTGCTCGAAGGCCTGGACACTGGGCCTTGCTCCTTGGTGTGGGGTAAGGAGGCCCCAGGTATAATTGTCCCTGCACGCCACCCACTCTTCCACCTTGGACTCTGCAGGGCTGAACCCACAGGTGGAGGTCCAAATTCCAGTGAGGTCCAAAGGGCATGTGGTTTGCAAAATGCTGGTTAAGGGTATCTGAACCAGACAAAAGGTAGCTTACCCTATGGTCAATTGTGAGCAAAGACTGTCGCCTTCGTTGTACTTTCATTGTGCCTACCAGGCAACAAAGAGAAGCTCGTTCAGGAGAAAGTGTCAGGTGGCCCCTGACTCCCACCTCCCTGCTCTGCCCAGAGGCTGACTTTCTATGGGGTCAGGCACATCTGACAAACACGTTTTCATTCACCCAGCACTTCTCATCAACAAAATAGTTATCAGGGCCTAGAGCGTGCCTGATGATGTGCTAAGCGTAGGACAGTGAACAAGACAGGGCATGAAAGTGATTGCAGATGCCCTCCCAGGCCCCTGGCAGCCCCAGGGGAGGCGGGGTGGGGGCTCTGAAGCCAGGCTGCCTCTCCCCTTCAAGGCACAGTGCCCCTCCAGGCTTCACCCCTGTGCAGGGGCCAGCTTCCCACTGTGCTCAGCGCCACAAAGATGTCCTGCCCTTTGCTTTCTCATTCCTGTTTCAGAGACCAAGCCCAGGCCCAAGACTGCCGCCCCTCTCCCCGACTGCCCTGCTCCTGCAGCCCACAGCAACTTGCCCTGCTTGGAGGGCGAGAGGGCTGGCCCTGGCCCCCACCCACTCATATGGTCCTTTAAGCCAGGCCCTCAGGGTGATGCTCGGAGGCAACACTTGACTTCTTGGCTCTCAGCGATCTTGGGTACATTTCCTGAAGTGAGAGAGGCCAAGAAATAGTGTAAATAAGGGACAGTTTGGAGGAGAAGGTGCTGAAGGAAAAGCAAAGCACAAAACACAACACTGGTCAATGCTACTACGTGTTACGCTGTCACATGAGAAGTTTCAAAAGCTCAAGGGTGTGACTGAACCACATTGTAGTGGATCAAGTCCTAGCAGCACATTAGCCACCCAAGGGAGGACCTTGAGGACAGAATGTGCCTTTAAACCAACACGACCAGCACTCTGGACATGCCCAGCCACGCTGGCCGCTCTGGCCCATGTGTTGGTCCTCTCTAAGCCTCCGTCACCCTTTCCCGGCAAGTGGATCTGTACCCACCTCAGCGTTTCTGCTTTAGGAGTGAATATCCAGCCAGGCATCCAGGCTGTGCAGAAGGCCAAACCTTCCACCTGGGTTGCCCAGGTGTTGAGATATGACTGCCCCATGTGCTACTCAGGTGTTGTCACCAGTAGACATATCAGCAAGATGGTGCTGGTCCTGGAGCAACACATAGCACCCAGACCCCAGGTGCAGGATCTGGCGTTGCAACTTGAGACACTGGAATTTCAAGAGCATGGTTGAGGACCCTTCCTTCAGGACCTCCCAGGGTCTGGCAAGACCCCCCTGGATCAGCAGACACCGTCTCTGCACACCCAAGGTCTCCCTGGAGGCCCACCCCCCGAATATCACCCACATGTTGCCTGGAATGGTTAATTTTATGTGGCAGTTAGGCCTGGCCATGGTACCCAAATATTTGGTTGATCATTCTAGATGTTCTGTGAAGGTATTCTTCAGATGAGATTACCATGTAAATAGTAGACTTTGAGTAAAACAGATTACCCTCCATGAATTGGGTGAACCTCATCCAACCAGTTGAAAGCTTAAGAGAAAAAAGACTGACCTCCAGGTAAGAGGGAATTTTGCGAGCAGAATTTCAGACTCCAGCTGAAATATCTACTCTTTCTGTGTCTCCAGCCTGCTGGCCTACCCTGCAGATTTTGAGCTTGCCAACCCTCACAATTGAGTGAGCCAATTCCTTAAAATAATCTAGATCTACCTATCTATCTATCTACCTGTCTATGTACCTATCATCCATCTAGCACCTGTCATCCATCCGTCCACCATCTATCTACCTATCTGCATATATCTTATTAGTTCTGTTTCTCTGGAGAACCCTGACTAATGCCATGCCCTCTGGTAACGCGTGCTGAAATTTGTCCTTTGAATGTGGTACAGTGACTGTCCTCTCATCAGCTTTGTGTGCCAAGTGCATGTTTTCTCCCAGCATCAAACCCTCCAACTCGGCGGGGCCACCCGAGGCACAGGCACAGCGGCGCTGGTCAAAATCTCCATAGTCACATGGCTCCTTCATGCTTAAGAACATGTGTTCCTGCTCCCCATAGACAATCCTTTCCGTTACTGGTATCGGAGTGAGAAAATGTCTGGAAGAAATCTGTTATTGATTCCCTTCACCCTTATGGATGGCGCTCACTTGGGGAAAAGCTAATCTTCTGGGCAAAGAATACCAGTGGTGAGAGCACCCTGTCCCCCGACTGCAGTTTACTCATTGACGTGCTTGAGATCGGAAGGTTCCCTCTGTTTCTTCACCTGGATATGAATCAGCATGAAACCTTAATCTCCAGGCCCAGGAACGTTTTACATTTGACCACTGTGACCTTCCAAACTGCTGGGAAGCAGGGCATCCTGGAAGTCAAATGAGATAAGGCTAAAAATTAACCTAGAATTGAGGAGTTTTCAATTAAAACGGTTTTGTAAAATGTGTCTAATGATTGATTTCTGCAGAGCTGATCTGACAGGTCTCCAAGTTCATTCGGCTCAGACAAAAAGATGTCCTGGTACCATGTTGGCTAGTATGTGTATGGTGGGGATAGGGAGGTGGCCTAAAATTGCTGTATATTGTGTTTTCTTCCCTAGAGGTAAGTCGTCACACGATAATCAGTAAAGTTCAAAGACCCAAAAAGTCCAAGATATATGCTCAGAGCTATTAATTGTTTTGCTGTTACTGCTCTGCAGTAGGAACAGAGAAGTTGGTAAGGAAAAGTCTGGAAGAGGAAGTGCCAGCCTCCACCGCCTTGGCTGGGACCTGCCCTCTGATGCCAGACACGCTGTTGAAAGGTGTAAACTGCGCCGCAACCCTATGTCTGGGGAGAGAGACGCTTTTACTTTGACTTGTGTTCAGATCATCTCATGTCCTCTAAGCCTGAAAGCTGAGCTGCCTGTCACTTTATCAGGTCTCTTGTCATCGCAGAGGCCTCTGAGTTCCCCACTTGGCAGAGCATGCCTGGCTTCTTGCTAAGCCCAGCCCAAGCTTCCCCACAGTGGTTCACTCCACGTTTAATTCTATGTGGTTTGAGAAGTCTGCGATAATCCTCTTAAAATGGGTGGCCTTTTTGTTCTCCTCTCATGGCAGAGCCTCCTGAAACAGACCAACCAGTGTTCCTTTGTTCTGTAAGCGGCAAGGGACTAGGGTAACACGTGGCAATAGTCAGGAGTTAGTGGGCACAAATGTTGTCCGGAGAAAAGGGGTCCCCACCCATACTCGTGTGCAAACACACGGCTCTTGACATGGAAGGCTATGAGTCCAATCCAGCCTATGAATATATTTTAGTTAGTCTCTAATAGAGTTTTGATTTATTTTAACTTAGCTGCAAATTTTTAGTTAGATCATTTTAAATTAAAATCTGCACTTCTGGCTTCTCTTGAAAAACTGAGATATTTTGCAGCTTTAGGCTTTATTGCCCAAGGCAACTAGAGGCTGGAGCTGAGGAACCAGCGCCCCCTTCAGGCAGGGCAGTGGTCCCGACCAGCAGCGTCAGCATCACCTGGGCACTTGTTAGAAACGCGAAATCTAAAAAAAAAGTCACAGTTACAGAAATAGAGAGTAGAATGGTGGCTACCAGAGGATGGGGTTGGGGGGCAGGGTACGAGGAGATGTTGAATAAAGAGTACAAAGTTTCAGGTAGACAGGAGCAATAAGTTTTTAAGATTTATTATACAACATGGTGAGCATAGTCAATAATAATGCGTATTTTAAAATTGCTGAAAGAATAGATTTAAAAAAATTTT
>NW_012143190.1:498921-571663 GCF_000956105.1 Propithecus coquereli | reverse complement strand
AGGAGCTTGGGTGCTCCATTTTCCACAGTCCCCACCACACCCTAATGCCTGTTCACAGCCTGAGTCTACATCAAGTGCTGCTGCTCCCGGCCTCTGTGTTTGTGGCCTCTGGCTTTACACTGCTTTCACATTTTATATTTTGGGTGTTCCCTGGCCAGACTGCCAGCCCCCTCAGCTGGGACGGTTGGCAGCAAGGCGTCTTGTTCTCTGCATACAGGGAGGGGAGGGCGAGAGGCTGTAAGAGGCTCTGGTGGGCCTCCAGGCCAGGCTAGAAAGCTGAGAGTCACACAGAAAGCACCTAAGGCTCAAAGCATGAAGACCCAAGAGGTGCTGAAGAAAGGGGAGGTGACAAGAGAGGACTCTGAACCTGCCTAGATGTGGCTCAGCACAGCCGTAAGTGGCTATGTGCATGCTTGTATGTTTCTGACACTTGCCCCAGTTTGAGCATTTTTCTGTGGGCTCACTCCACCTCTGCCTCAGAAGACACTTCCCACTCCACCACCCCGGGCAGGGATGCGGTCCTTAGCTCCTCCAGGTCCAGGGGAGTGCTGGGCACACACTCAGGGTCACCGCAAAGAGGTGGTGGAGCTGATTTGGCTGGGCTCTGTGCAAGATGGCACAGAGAGAAAAGTATGCAAAACCAGGAGAGATGTGTGGACAGCTGTGGTGTCATCTCTCAGCTGTAGTGTCACCTCTCAGCTGGCTGCACTCATGGCTGCCTCTGGGAATCTGGCAAAGTGTCTGCCCAGTGGCTCGAAGGAGGGAGCAGCAGGCCTGGGGCTCTCTCTGCTTAGAGGTGAGCTGCCAAGGTCAAGGGCATGTGAGATTTGCCTTGGTGCCCCAGTGTGGCCAGTGTGGCTTGGCACAGAGCAGACACGGCCTAAGTATTTGCTGGAATACAGCAACGAACCGTGCTGCACTGAAGGTGGGCAGGGGCCTCCTTGCATTCGGTCACGCACTCGTTCCTTCATTCATTCACTCTGTGTGACACTGTATGTCACACTCTGTGTGACACTAGGCATGGTTGGCGACAGGGCTTCAGCAACTGGCTCATTCACGGAGGAGGCAAAGCACATCCGCCAACACCTGCACGACACACCGGGGCAGGAAGGGCTACAGGGTGCCAGCACCTCTCACGTCATCTCAGTCCAGCAGCTCCTCCTTCCGCAGCCACGCTGGTTCCTTCGGCAACTCTCTGATCCCTCCAGGTATGACCTGGGCCTCCTCTACTTTAGGAATGAAACAGGAAGGCAGAGAGAGGACCTCATCTATGCCATGTGGTGCTGGGGTGCTTAGACTCTCACTGCCCTGGGGCGGTGCATTCATTTGTATTAGAAAGGTAATCGTAACAATAATTACAATGTACATTATTACAGTAGCAGCAGTGACAGCGAAATAGTAGTATCTGCTTTTATTTACCAAGTTCTCACTGAGACCTAGCTCTTTGGGCCCGGCATATTTTCTGCTTTTTGTCATTTACTCATCATAGCAATCATAAAGAGTAGATGTTTTGGTCTTATTTTACAAATGAAGAAACTCAGTATTAATGAGTTTGGGTATCAGGCATCTTTCTAAATCCAGTGAGGTACGTTAGAAGAGGTACATTAGAAGCATTGACCTTATACAAGGGACAGTAAAGGAAAGCAAATGGAATTAGAGTGTGAAGCTAAGTCTGAATCTCACCTGGCTCTGTTAATTATTAGCTGCAGGCTAACAATACAGCTGTCCAGGTTGCGCACTGCACCACAACTCCAAGAGATGTCATTCATTTAAACTACAGTGTGAATGTTCCCTCAGGTTGTGCAGTATGATGGTCCTTGTTAGCTCTGTGACCACCTAACCTCCTCTCAGGGTATTTCAAGTTTCCAAGCAGGTGTTTACACAACTTTTGTGAGCAGAGCAGAGAAATGCCACCCATATGCCTGTGGCTCTAAGGATTCCACACTTGCCTTTCCACAGGATGTTGTCTCAATGAGAAATCTGCAAGTTACCAGGATTAGCCAAGCTCTGGCTGGCAGAGTTAAACTCTCTCACAATGGCCGTTCCCTGCCTCCCATGAAATGCACTGGCTTGGGGACCCACAAGAACTAGAGTCAAGGACCCATGTGTCTGCAGTGCCAGCTCTTCATTGGTATATGTTCTCTCCACATGGGCCAACAGAGAAGCCACCAACAGATGGTTCTGCTTTGCAGCCTGATGGAAACTTATGCCCACTCCCTCTTCTTTTAGAGCGTGTGCCCGCACCAGCCATCCTTGGGATGAAAGCATGCCCAAGGAGCCAGAGTCGAGAGCCAAGACTAGTGGAGAGCTGCAGGCTTCCTCCCAGCAGGAGCTGGGCTCAGGGCACTGCGCGGTCTGAAACCAGTGCAAGATCCTCATAGGATCCAGTAGCATTGGGCTCGTGGGGGCAGGGGAGGCTTTCGCGTAGATGGAAATAACATGGCAGTCAGCTATCCTTCTTTGGAAATCATACAACACGTTCTTGTGGAAAGAAAGCATTGGCTTCAAGTACCACTTGGCCCCAAGTATGAACGTCAGTTGGCCCAGAAACGCTAACGTAGCCAAGGACTAAGGAACAACATGTAAGAAGCCTCAAGGGACTCCCTCCTGCAGTGCTCTGTCCCGGAATCCGTCCCCAAGCTGCTGTGACTCCTTCTCCTGCATTATGCCCTTGCTGTTCCCATGCATATGGTTCTCACTGGCTTGTCTTTTTGCAAGGCCTCCAGCAACGCTCATCTACTCTTGGAAAAGCAGTGTGGATGCTAAACTTGCTCCTCGTCTGAAGACAACCCTGCCGGGACGGGTGGCTGACACCGCATGCTGCCGCTGAGCTGGGACCCCTCCTCGCGGCTGGTGGTCCAACGGCCAAGATCCCCAAACTGGGCCTGGGGATTTGGGGTTGGGACTTGGAGATGCCTGAAAGTCTCTGTTGCCCACTTGAATCGAAGAGAGGTCAGCAAGGAAGTTCAAGGTCAGCAACCTTCTGCCATAGGCTGGACCACAGTGTGCCCAGGAAGCCACGTGGAGGGGAAACAATGATGAAAGAAGGGGGCCCAGGAAGAGGGAGGGGAAAGGTCCTGCCCCCGTTCTCCCTGGCTTTCCCGTTCCTGGGTCCAGGTCTTCCTGAGCCCCGCCATTCCCTTAGGCTCCGCCTGTCCTTAAAATAAATGCTCCCCCATTTGCACAATTTTCTTTTTTGGCCTGTTTGAGTGAGTTGTCGTTACTGGCTGCTGAAAGAGCCATGAGTGAGGGGGATGCCGACGTGCCCCCACTCCAACCCCAAACAGTCACCAAGCAGTGGAGAAGAGAAGAACGTGGAGCCCAGTTTCAGACACATTATAACTTCCCAACCTTAGGGTTAAAGTAGAGGGCACAGACGTGGCGACTCACATGACTGCCCAATGACAGTCAGGACAAGCATGTTCCTCATCTCTGTTCATCCTTGCAATATCTCTTTGAGGTAGTTATTTTGCCCAGTTTACAAGTAAAAACATTGAGGCTCAGAGAGGTTAAGCAACTTGCCTACAGTCGCACAGCTTCTGCTAATTCAGTATATTCCCCAACTCACTCAATCCATCCTCCCGTGCTAGAGACCCCTGGTCAGAAGGGCTCACAGAATTAACAAACCTTAGCCAGAGTAGGACTCTGAGGAGTTTACTAGTCTCATTAAGGCCCTGACACATGTTTTACATTTTATTTTCTGGAGCCCTGGGGAAGACTTGCAAAAGCAGCCCAGCAGACAGCAGCTGTGGACACAGATCACTTCCTTGGGGCCTCATTTCTTGACTCTCCTCAGCCGGCTGATCCTCTGTGCTGCTGTGGCTGTCGCCTAGAGAGGAGGGGGTGGTCATACCCAGCACTCTCCTGTCCTGGGTCAGAACCGCCAAGGCCATTTGCCACAAAACACAGCTCTCTGGGTCCCTCCCTAAGGTGGGTGGAATCAGATTCCACTGATACCTGTCCTGGGATCTGCGTGTTTAAAAGTGTTGCAGTCTCTTATGCGCACTTGAGCTTCAGACCTGAATCACCATTTTGGAGACCTTGAGGCCCCTGTGTCCTCCAAGGGAGCTGAAAGTCCTCCTCGTGGGTGTTCCCCAACGGTTTTGCGTACATTCCTTTCCTTTCCTTCTACTGCTTTGGTTTCCATTGGAGCCACCGTCTGAGTTGGCCAGGGAGCGCTTGGCAAAGCAGATGAGGATGTGGGTGGGGGGATACCCTGGGTGGTTCTGGAAGTTTGCTTTCCTACTGAGAGCAAAGACGCCCCCAAGGAACGACTGGGTGATTCCCAGGGGCTGTGGTGGCCCTGAGCCTTGAAGGCCACTGTCCTGGCCGGCAGCTGAGAGTGGCAGAGTGCCCTGCAGGGTCCCTGTAGAATCTCTATAAAGGAGGCTCTGGGCAGCAGTCAAGTTGGCCAGGGGAGTGCTTTGGTAG
Source organism: Propithecus coquereli (assembly GCF_000956105.1). NCBI lineage: Eukaryota > Metazoa > Chordata > Mammalia > Primates > Indriidae > Propithecus > Propithecus coquereli. The sequence continues at coordinate 567,232 of NW_012143190.1, read as the reverse complement.
AGATTGTCTAGCACTTTCTGAAAGGCTGAGAAAACCTGAATTGCCCGTCTCAAATGTGGGGCAGGTGTGCAGGTAGACCCCAGGGAGCTGGAAGAGTCAGCCAACGCATGCCCTGGTGGTTGGGGCCAAGCTCAGGCCTGGTCTAGGTGACACCCACCACTCAGGTCCCCACTGAGCCACATGGGGACGCAGCCTGTAGTGGAAAAGAACACTTGAATCTTCAACACAAATTCGAAATTTTGATTTTATGTGAAATCTCCCAATTTTTAATAAAATGTTGGCACAAATTTAACTTACAAACAATACTCTATGCCAGCCAAACAAAATATATGGGCTGACCAGATGTGGCCCACAGGCTGCCTGTTTGTGGCGTCTGCTGTCGACTTTGTCTAAGAAGCGATGGTGAGGAGAGCGTGTTGGCCTTGGTCAGACACGAACCTTCTGGTTGACAGTCTCACAGCTCGTGGGTGGCTGCAGGACAGTGTGACAGAACCTCCCGGGACACAGAGGCTGGGTGGCAGGCACAGGAGGCTTAGCCATGGGTAGGCCTGCGCTGGCCTGGACAGCACGCTTGGTTAGGGCACTTCTTTATTCTTCTAGCCAATATTCACTATCTGCTGTGTACCAGGCACTCGATATATGGTGATGGATTAATTTCCTGTGGCTGCTGTAACAAATTGCCACACGCCTGGCAGCTGAAACAGCAGGAATATATTCTCTCCCAGTTCTAGAGGCCAGAAGTCAGAAGCCAGCATCACTGGACCAAGGTCAAGGTGTTAGCAGGGCCACGCTCCCTCTGGAGGCACCAGGGGAGAGTCTATTGTTCCTGACTCCCCCAGCTCCTGGTGACTGACGATGTTCCTCGACTTGTGGCCACATCACTCCAACCTCTGCCTCCGTGGTCACGTGGCCTCCTCCTCTTCTGTGCGTTTCAAATCTCCCTCTGCCTCCCTCTCATGAGGACACTTGTGATTTGGTTTAGGACCCACTTGGATAACTCAGAATAATCTCCCTATCTCAAAATCCTTAATCATGTCTGCAAAGACCCTTTTTCCTTATAAGGTAACATTTACAGGTTCCAGGGATTCAGACCTGGTATCTTTGGGGGCCATTACTCAGCCCCCCACAAGTGGAAAAGAACAAAACAGATAAAGTCCTTCTCCATCTAGATCTTACTTTCAGTGGAGGGTTGGGGGGAAGTCAGGACAAAAGCCAGTAAATACTTAATAAAATATCATGCAATGGAAGTGCTGGGAAGAATAATCAAATCCTTCAGGCACTGCCCCTCAGACCTCAGGGATGCTCCACGAGACGGGAGGGGAACGTGCGCCCCAGTGGGCTGTCTACCTCCATCCACGCCTGCAGCACAGCCAGGCTGCCCCCACTGCACCCCTGTGCTCCTCAGCTCACACCTGTTACAAGTGTCTGCCCCAGGAGACTTGGTGAGTGAGAACGTCATCCGGTGGGGATTGAGAGCACGACAGGAAGGGAAAGGCTTCCAGGAGATTCCCTCTGCTCCATCTGGCGTCCTGCTGCAGGATGTTGTCACCCTGGATGCGGCTGGGGAAGGGCAGCCTTCCATGGGGCTCACCTGACGGTCTTGGCTGACAAGGCCAAACTTCTAGGAGCACACTTTCCTCCTCGGTTTTCAGCCCCTCAGGGAGACTTTCCTAGCCCACACAGGGCGTGTGTCAGAGATTTCAAACCTGCCTGTCACTGAGCAGGCACCAGGGAGACTCAGTGGTGGCAACTTCAGCTGAGGGAGGACTCCTCTCCTCATGGGAGAGGAGTAGCCACTGTGTAGACCCCCAGAAAAAGTAGGCCAGGTCAGAGGCTCACCTTCAGCTTTTGGTCTCCAACCCGGTTACAGCCAGTTAACCGGGAGCCCAGCCTCAGAGCTCCAACCCAGCAAGGCTGGTGGGAAGGTCCAGGATGAGGAGGCCTGAAAGTGTCACGGTCACCTGATGCAGTTGTTGGAGCTCAGGCTACACCATCCCAAAATATGACTGTAGGAGATGTTGTCTGAAAGACCACCAGGATGGCTAAATGGTTAAAAGGAGAGTTTGACTGGCAACATAAGTTTGCAAACGGGGAAGAGATGGTCTCTAGCGTGGACCGAAGGTGTTCTCTCCTCAAAGAGGGAAGGGGAAGGTTGGATTTTACGCCTCATGGGGTCTGTATTACACCTAGAGTCATCCACATTCAGCAGGTTTGGGGGGAAAGCTACACGTAGCTATGAGAGGGTTGAGTGCATGTGCAATGAGTAAACATATATGTAACATACATCCCATGTTCACTTTGGGGTGGAGTTTTAGTATTAAAATGAGGTCGAATTTGGCTCTGTACATCAAAAGGTGAACAATAGGACACAAAGACAGTTTGTGTGCAGTTTCTGTAAGCTGGCTGAAACCGGCTTGAGGTCTACAGTTGTTTATCAGGAAAGAATGTCTGCAAAGCCCGTCCTCCGTCCAGTCACGGTTGTAGTGGTCTGTGTTGTAAATCAGAGTTAGGAAGGGTCTGACAATTTGCCTGATGGCTCCTATTGTTAGAGAGTTTAGCAAGGGTGTGGGTTTTCTCAGAGCTGTAGACATTTAGGAAGTTGCCATGTCGGCTGGGCCCTGGACCCATAGGTAACTTTTGCTTCTTCAACCTTAGTGTCTTAGTTGATAAAGGGGCGTTGATTTTGATCTTTCGGGTCACAGAGACCAGAATGAGCCACCACAAAATATACTTCTTTGGTATTTTTTGAGTTTATTATTCTGAGAAAGTGCAGACACAAGAGAAGCTCTGAAAAGCTGTCCTTTTATAACAAATTTACATCTATAAAGGAAATCTGTGCTAGTAAAGTATCTCTATCAGGAAGACGGCTGCTCCCAGATAACTTTTCTTACCTGGGAGACTTTTAACTTTCATTAAAAGATAAAATTTATTCACCATACATTTCCTCCCCCTCCTATAACTTGTGTCCCACCCGCCAGGAGTCCCAAGCTCCTATTCCTTTCTGTATCAGGATTCCATATAGCGTTCAATCATCTGACCCTTCTTGCAGTCTCATATTTTGTGGGACTCCTATGCATACATACATAATTAAAATGGGTTTTCTTTTGTTAATATTTCTTACGACAACTTAATGTGTAGGCCAATCAAAGAACCTAGGCAGGTGGAGGGAAGCCATTTTCCCTCCCCTTCACGTTTCAACATTTAAGTGCTTTCCCCCATTGCCTTGGTCTCCCCCGCCAGGCACACAAGCCATTATTCCTAAGTCTCATGTGTCATTTTCCCTTTATGAATGAATTAAGAAACTAAAGCCCTGGGAGGAACGTAACTCATGCAAACTCCTTCAGATCCCAGCAAATTTAAATGCAATTTGTAAATAAAATCCTCCAAACCCACCCACATCTGCCCCTCTCTGGTGTCTCAGGATGTTGGGAAATGCTGGAACGGCTCCGGGTCTTCCCCAGCGCTGGGAGCAGCTGAGAGCCCAGGAGCCGGGGTGTGGGAGGGCCGGCGAGTCAAGCGCTTGGTGTTGCCATTGTGAAACAACGGGGTGATGGGGCCCATTTCCTCGCCCTCCTTCTGAGGGGAGAGTTGTCCAGGAGGTCTGCAGAAGGCAGGGAAGAGCTTTGAACTCTGCAGCAGACAGGGCTGGAGGGAGACGAAGGGCTTCCCTCAGGGCCCAGGGCAGGTATGGTTTGCAGGGCAGGCCTGGTCCTGGGCCCCATGACACCCTTGGAGAACAGGGAATCTGGCCTGGAATATTTAGCACCTGGCCACAGCCCCTGAAAGCAGCTCTGGCATGGTGGCTGCAGAGAGTGGGTACTGAGTTATCCTGGTCACATCACCTATTAGCTGTGTGACCTTGACCAAGAGCCCCCAGGGGCATTCAGTGTCCTCATTTAGAAAACGAGAATGAGACTTGACCCAAGTCTCTTGAAAAGTCTGCTCCAGCCCTGGAAAAGCAGCACCTGTCGTGGGCTGCCTGGGGAATAGGAGGCCTGTGACTTAGAGTCCCGGGACAGGAAGGGCCTTGCCAGCCTGGCACAGGGGAGGATTTGGGTGTCCACGCACGGCCGGCACACCAGGAACTGGCCGGCGGCCTGAGTGCCCGTGCCACCCCGTGACCATGAACAAGGAGGCCGTCTGCAGCACCCAGCCCACCATCCCCCACAGCAAGCTCGCCGACTGGTGATACCTGAGCCACTGCACTTCTTATGCCATCCGCCAGCCACGCAGACTGGAGCATTCAGGTGGCTGTGAAGCACTTGCACATCTACACCCCACTGCTCGACAGGACAAGTACAGTAATAATAACCTGTGTATAGCACTTTTACCTGTCAGTGGTTTATGGAAGTTATTTTGGTCTCTGAACAGGCCTGTGGAATATATAGGTGAAAGAAACGATGTCCTAAGGGAAGCTGAAATTTTACACAAAGCTAGGTTTAGTTACATTCTTCCAATTTTGGGAATTAGTGTTGAGCCTGAATTTTGGGGAATAGTTACTGAATATATGCCAAATGGGTCATTAAATGAACTCCTGCACAGGAAAACTGAATATCCCGAGCTTGCTTGGCCATTGAGATTTCGCATCCTGCACAGATTGCGCTTGGTGTAAATTACCTGCACAATATGAATCCCCCTTTACTTCATCATGACTTGATGACTCAAATATCTTATTGGATAATGAATTTCATGTCAAGATTGCAGATTTTGGTTTACCAAAATGGCACATGATGTCCCTCTCACAATCACAAAGTAGTAAATCTGCACCAGAAGGAGGGACACTTACCCATATGCCACCGGAGAACCATGGCCAGTGTCAAGCATGATCTATAGAGCTATGCAGTTATCACGTGGGAAGTGTTATCCAGAGAACAGCCTTTTGAAGAAGTCACCAATCCTTTGCAGATTATGCATATGTGTCTCAAGGACATCGCCCTGACACTAATGAAGAAAGTTTGACATATGATAGACCTCATCGAGCACTTACGATCTCTTTAATAGAAAGTGGATGGGCACAAAATCCAGATGAAAGATGATTTTTCTTAAAATGTTTAATAGAACTTGAGCCAGTTTTGAGAACATTTGAGGAGATAACTTTTCTTGAAGCTATTATTCAGATAAAGGAAACAAAGTTACAGAGAGCTCCAAGTGCTCTTGGCTTGTGTGTGTGATGAGAAGAAAATAGAATTATCTCTGAACATACCTGTAAATTGCAGTCCGCAGGAGGAATCGTGTGGATCCTCTCAGCTCCATAAACATAGTGGTTCTCCTGGAACCTCATGGTCCCTGTCAGCTCCCCAGGACACTGATTTTCTATCTAGAAAAATTCAGGACTACTCCTCCGGGCAAAGCTGCATCACTGTTCAGTAATCACAGTTGGGATAATATCATTTCTGCATCTCAAAAGGCGACACTCTGTGATAAGACCACTCCATACTCTCCAGCAATAATAAATTCACTCTTAGCTGAGGGAAATTCAGAGCCTCTGCAGTCTGGTTTAGCCCAGCGGTGGATCCAGAGCAAAAGGGAAGACATTGTGGACCAAATGACAGAAGCCAGTCTTAGCCCGTCGCTGGACACCCTTCTGTCCAGGGACTTGATCATGAAAGAGGACTATGCACTTGTTAGTACCAAACCTAAAAGGACCTCAAAAGTCCATTACTGGACACCACTCACATCCAAGGAGAAGAATTTGCTAAAGTTAGAGTGTGAAAGTTGAAAGGTAACAAACCAATGGGTCTTCAGCCTTCCCCAGAAGTACTTGTATCTTCTAGGTCACCATCTTTAAATTTACTTCAAAATAAAAGCTTACAAGTGACTCTTTTATAAGAAAAAAGTTGGTCTATAAAAGGATATTTATTAAAAAAAATGAGAACAACATCTCTCTCCAGGGTTGTTACAAAAATTAGATATAATTTCTGCATAGTCCCTAACACAGAATAGGCGCTAAGCTAAATGGAAGAATATTGTCATTGTTATTGCAGCATGACTTTGGGAAAATCATTTCATCTTTCTGGCCTTGGTTTCTTCAGTGGTCAAAGGAGGCATTCTCAGGTGCTTTTGGCTGAAAATGGGAATAGTCATAGCTCGTTCCTTTGGGCTGTTGTGAGGGCGCCACAGCCTGTGTCTGCGGAACTGAGCCTGGTTTGTGCTAAGTACTCTGTATGTGTGCTGGTGTCAGTGTTGCTCCATAGTGCTGGCACACCCATCTTTCCAGGTCTCTGCAGGAAAAAGGATGGGAATCAGGGCACGGGGAATGGTAGGAAGGAAGCCCAGCACAGCCCCAGCCCTCCTCGGCATTCTGGGTTACAGCCCCAAGTCCGGTACCCTGCGAGGCCTGACCCTTGGCAGCCACCCTGCAGGCCCAATTGTGTTAAGCAGGCCCGGTGTTTGTTAAACCCAAGGTGGGCATTTGTGGGGCAGGGCATGAGCATGGTGCGTGAGTGAGGCCTTTCTGCTCCCATTTCACGGACAAGCAAACTAAGGCCTAGGGAGGTTCCGCAAATTGCCTGAGTCCCATGGGGAATCAGTGGTGGGTGGGAACCTGGAGCCTGGGTGTCCTAAGCTTCTTGCATCTCATGTAGGGAAGCCCTGGCCACACCCAGGGTGAGAGCAACACCTCTCGCTGCCAGTCCCAGGAAGCACTCAAGGTGAATCTCTCCCAAGTGTACCGCTGCTGGGCAGGCTGCGGCAGGCACCCAAAGCCCTGGAGGGGCAGGGGATGGTCCTGGAGATGCGATGGGGCTGGCTGTGGACCTCACTGCGAGGAGTGAGCACCTAGCCCACCCTGCCCCTGCCCACTTCCCAGGCTCAGAGTTCCCAGGAGGTCTGGCAGAGGAGCCACGGTCCCCAGATGGAACCAGGTATGGGCTGTTTTCCTTGCATTGTTTTAAAATATCTGTGACCTCTGGTCCCTTTCGGGCTACCCGGCTTAGGGAGTCATGTCTTATGCCGCTTTTAGGTCCCCAATGTACAGAAAGCACCAACCATGGTCCCAGGCTGCCTCTGCCTCTCCTGGCTCCTCATCCTCTCCAGGCATCCCCTGGTGAGAGCTGCTCAGAGAACAGCTTGTGCGTTTTGGTGAGGCAGCCCCAGCCATGGCTGCTTCCATGGGGCTCTGTCTGCCCTGTTAGCAGCTCCCCACACCCGCAATCCCACTGCCCACAACCCACAGCTTTGAGAGCTCTGGGTTTACTCAGCTCAAAGGGGCCAGCCCTGTGCCACTGGAGAGTCTCCCAGCCCACTTGTGGCCCTGGCCTCTGTGGCTGTGTCCCCATGGTGCAACAGAAGGGGACAGAAAATTCTGCAGAAGCCACTGCATCATCTCACGTGCTGCAGTGATGACCTTGAGGGTCTAGGTCCAAGTACAGCCCGTGTGATTTACTCAGGGCTCAGGCCCATGTGATTTACTCTCAGGCTCTGCCGTGGTTGCAAAGTCCTTCCAGGCCAGCCTAGTGTCCAGCTTTGTACCTTTAAAGTCGTGCTACAGTGTGGAAACACGTGTGAACATCACGTGTTATTTGATAAGTGAACACACGGCTTTGGGGTCTGCAAGCCCCTTGTCCATTCCCCCTGGGCACACTGCTAGACTCCATCTGCCCGACTCTCATGCAGTTTGGAGCAGCTGCGGGCCTGACTTCCGGCCATGCAGAGCGGGAGAAATGATGTGAGCTGCCTCCAGCTGCCTATGAACCTCCCACCCCAAAACACGCAATCCTCCACACCCTTTCTCCATCCGCCTGCTAAATGGAGAAGACCCAGAGGACTGGAGGGGCAGAGTGCAAGAGGAAAGCATCCTGGATCCCCAAGTTGCCACTGGAGAAGGACCACCTGGGATGGGCTCCGTGCCAGGAACCCCCATATTGGATGATTACGTCAGTGAAAAGAAAATTCCAGTGCTTCAAGACAGGGGTCAGCCTGCTGCCTGTTTTTGTTTGGCCTTTTGTATGTGAGCTCAAAATAGTTCTTACATTTTTAAAGATGATTTAAAGAATAATATTTTGAGATACATGCGAATGACATGAAATTCAAATTCCAGTGTCCATATATGTGAGATACGATTGGAGCACAGCCATGCTCATTCATTTACACACTGTCTGTGGCCACTTTCGCAAGCCAGTGGCAGAGGTAAGGAGTTGTGACAGAGAATGCATGGCTTGCAAAGCTGGAAATATTTCCTCTCCAGCCTATGCCAACTTCTGCTTTCTGTATGTAGGATTTGGAGCTTGTTTGTTACAAAAGTTAGCTTACTCTGGCTGTCACAATTAAGGGATGTGATGACTATTTATAAGAATTCGAGATGTAAGGCAAAATTGCCTTTCGGAGGATTATGGTAACGTGCACTTCCACCAAGATTTACACTCAGGACCATCTCACGCCCTTGCCAACGCCGGGCATGTGATACGATCTCACCTGGAAATCAAGGATTATAATTCCACCCTCCTAGGGCTGTGGGGGAGCTGAAATGAAATAATATGGGACATAATAGGTGCTCAGTAAATGTTAACACTGACCTTTGGGCACTGAGGGGTCTTTCTCACCACTCTTCAGATCATAATACCTGGATGTTTTCAATGCACAATGAAGTAGAATGCAATTAGATGTGGGGGGGGCGGGGAGAGAAAAAAAAGCCCTGAGGTCTTCTGCAAGGGAGAGTTATACAGATAACAGAGCCGCACCCAACTCTGGCAGAATGAGGAAACCCAACTGCAAATTGATACAGCCCCCCAAGAAAAGAAGAGCCCTCTGTCTGCTTTGTAAATCCCTGCTGGTGAGCTGGCCAAGGAAGATTCAGGAAGACGGGAGGCAGTGACCCGACCACCTGAATTCCAGCACACTCACCGGTCAGGAGCTGATGGAAGGGAGGAAACTATTTGGGGAAGCTGGTTAAATATAAAAAGCAGAGGCATAGATGGAAATTCTATCAGGCAACATCCACCATCCTTTCAGGAAAGTAAAAAGAGGAAAGAGAAGAGGGAAGGGGCAGTGACGTGTTGCAGCCACTACCACCCCTCCACCCCGCCATCCACAATGGCCAATTGTTACATATTTAAGAACTTTAGGGGCCTGTTGCTAAACTGTTGGTAATTGAAAATCAGCCCTGGTGGAAGTATTTACACCACAGCAATCAGCAACAGCCACAGATCAGGGCTTTATGATTTTTTTCTTTTTTCGGAGATCCAGTTTACCAACACAGCCCTGGGTATACAGGAAGGAGATGGGAGAAGTGAGTCTGTTTACAATGAAGGCAAAGTTCCAGCAGGGAAGGAGCCTCAACTCAGAGGAGGAGAAGCAGCAAAAAGGAAGCGCAACAGCCTTATGAGGCAGATATTTTTCCCTTAGGGAAATTTCTCAGATGTGACCCAGACAGGTTAAGTGACTCACTCAAAGTCACACAGCTAGAAAGTGCCAGACCTGGAATTTGAACTCAAGTGTTTCTGATATTGATGGTTTGTTTTGGGTTTTTTTTCCCCCACTCTCCCAATAACTGATTAATGAATGAATGAAATGGAATTATCTGTTGAAAATGTCTTTAGGGTCAGTTCTATAAGCTGCCCCCAAAATTCTGAAACCATGGGTTGGAATCACACCTGTCTTTTGGCTTGGTTACCAATGGTTTTATTTTCACAAACCAAACTCTCAAAGGACCCAAATTTGCTTTTGTTTAGGATTATTTGTGTGATGAATTCTGCATGTCTAATCCTGGAAGCCAGTTCCAAAGATCAGTTTTGAGAATCCTTTGGCCTTATCTTCACAGTATTGAGGAACCTTCCAAGGAGGCCAGCCTTAAAAAGAAACACTCGTTTAGAGGCAAAATTCCAGGTACACTCAGTGGATCCAGGGCCAAGGTGGTGAGTTCAAGGGGATGCCTGCCACTGCTGACTCTCTTGTCACACTTCTTAGAGCACCCACCAGCAGGTGTCAGGGGGTGGGGAAGTGGAGGGAGGCAGGGAGAGCTGGAAACACACCAGGCTTCTGTTCGCATTTCCTTTGCCGGGGAGAGCCACTTGTGTGGACAGGTCTTATTATGATGACCAACCTTGAGTTAGCCAGTCAGGATAAATAAAAAATCTTCTTGGTTTTCATAAATACTTTTGAATTTTACAGTAATGACTCAGTGCTTCATCTGTAATCAAGATTCAGACACCAATAACCAGCAGTTGGAAGTGATGATTCATTCGAACAGCACATTTACTGATTTTGCAATAAACCATGGATGTCTGTCCCTGTAAAACTCATTTTATTTCCCTTTCGGAATTCAAAGTCAGCAAGGCAGCTAAGTCCTAAATGTCAGCTCATTCCTCTCCATGTTCATGGTTTTGTGCTCACGGTTTTGTACATGTTGATTTGAGCAGTGGGAAGTTCTTTGACATTAGCACCGCCAGCCCATTCTCTTCATGGGGCAATGCTTCTGCCGGCTTGACGCTTGGCTGTAAGTGGTTCTTCCCCTTTGGGCAGGGCCTACCTTCTGCAAGGTTTATGAGGGCCAATTAGCTCCTCAGGAGGGCATTGCAAAAATATCCACGAAGAAAATTCAGGAGCTACCTCCCTTTGAATGGACTTTGCTCTGCCAACAAGCTATAACACATCCAGAGGCGTCGCATTCAATCCTCAGTCCTGCAGCCCTCCCTCCGTTCCCCAGCAGCTCCTGGGAGCACCCCTGCCACATGGATCACGTGGACATGGCGTCTGGCTGGCACAGCCATGGGGCAGCACGGCTTGGAATAAAGGGAATAACTGGCTTGGAATTACCCACTTACTATATTTAATCTAAGCTCGATAATTGTGAGAAATAGTATTCAACAATGCTCTTGACATATTGAAACTGTCTCAGTAGTTCGTAGATAACTCATCTCTCCTGGAACGTTCATGAGTAATTTGTCTTGGTATCTCTATGTAACTGAGACAGAAAGCGTGGCTCTACCCATGAAAGGATTAGTCACTTAGATAAATAAGGACACAAACGGCTTGAGGAAATAGGGTCTGTGAGACTCCAAACGGGATTACCAAGAACTGAAATGTACACCGGTGAGACACATCACACCACGGCATACACCACCGACCTCAGCGTCATTTCATCCGCCCACCTCCCCACCCCCACCGGCACCATAAACAATGAACAGGGGTGAGGAATGTGCAGAGCGCCATATTGCTGACGTTTCCTCTTTCCAGTTAACCAGCCTGGCATCACTCAGGTCCACGGCTCACTCATTCGTTCCCTCATCTGACCTGACTCCCCATCCCTTCCCGCCCTAAACCCTGCACCAGCCTCTCTGGAACTCCTGTATCTCCTCCACCTCTTCTCAAAATCTTCCCTTAGCTGGAACCCGGCCTCCCCCGACCCTGAGGACCCCACTGGGGAGGGGAAGGAGCTGGTGCAAGAGAAAGTCAGGAGTGGGTCAGAAGGTGGGAGCGCCCACGGCTGCTTCCACACCATTCTCTTCCATCCTCCTGCCCTGCCAGCTTGCTCTCCTCACTGCCATTGTCCACCAACCCTCATTCGACAAAGGACTTGAGTGCCAGCTCTCTGACTTTGTCACCTGTCACCCATGTGGATGTCTCTCAATGGCCAATTGGTTCCTGACCTCCCCACCACTGGTGACCTCTTTCCCCTCCCCCTCCCAGCCATTCCAATGGCCTCACTCCGCTATTGCCAATAACTGCCCACACCTGAGGTCTCCACCTCCAGCTCCAGCGTCCATCCTCCCAGGTCACTCGCTCAGGGTCCCCACGGCTGCAATCTGCTGCCCGCCCAGCCCTGCCACCCCGAACTTCGGCACTTTCTCCATCCCTCTGTTCACGTCCCTCCCACATCATTATAACTCTGATCCCTGCCCACCCCAGTGCTGCAGGTGCTGTACCCCCTTGGCTGAACCCCAACCTTGAATGGATGCAACCATTTGCCTTCTCCACAGTGTTGTTGCTGCTGGAGAGAATCTCCCAACCAGGACGACTGGTTTTGCCTGTGTCCATTAGAACAAGACTCAGGAGCTCTCTACTCAGCATCCAGACTCGCTCCCTTGGACTTGATTTTCTGCTCTCTGAGGCCATCTGACACTCTCTCGCATCCACAGCCCACTCTCAGGGATGCCCTCACCCCTAGTTCAGGTGAGAAGGGACCTCCGTCCACTTTCCGCCATGACGTGGAAATGTGTCCCTGCAGGCACCATCTTCCCTTCTCCTCCCTGCCCTGGGAGCCATGTCCTGCTCTGCTCCCTGCCCCTCACCCCCTGCTGCCCAGCCCTCTGCCCCTTCCTCTCCCTCACCATGGCCTTCTGCCTGGCCACTGGGTGGGTGCGGACACACTTCAGCACCTGCCAGCCTGGACAACCACACCCCTTGACCTCATTTCTTCTGTCCCATTGCTCTGCCCGCCTTCACAGCAGGTCTCCAAACAGCTGTCTACACTCTTCGGCCTCCATTTCCACACCTCCACAACCCACACCTCTCCCATCCTTCCCAGCTGCCCCTGGTCCCCTTGCTCCACTGAAACTGCCCTCAGAAGGGTCACCTGTGTCTCCTTGTTAACAATCCAATGAACACTTCCTTCTGCTAATTGGTGTTGGTCACCATTACCCACGCCCTCCTTGTTTAAACGCCCTCCCTCCTGACTTCCTGGGCTTCTCAGCCACTCGGGCTCCCTGGCTGCATTTCCCATCCAGGCCTCAAACTCTCAACATCGCAGCGTGCAGGCTTGGCTCTGGGCTTTCTCCTCTTGTCTCTCTCCTCTCCCAGGTGATCACACTCTGTCTCATGGTTTAAATACCTTCTGTGTGCTGAGGACGCCAAGGGAATGTCTGCAGACCCTACCCCGGAGCCCACATTCTTACTCCACCTGCCTCCTCGGTATCCCCATTTGGGTGTCTAGGATGCATCTCTAATGGAGTATGATCACAGTGGAGCTGTTAATCCATCCCCTCTTCCCTGGCAAAAGCAAAACAAAACACACATTTATTTTTGAGCCTCCTGCCATCCCTCTCTCAGGCCTGCTGCCAAGAGGACACCGGGAGCCTCACCTCCAATAGCCTGAGTCAGGCTGGTCTCAAGCTCCTTGGCCTTTGATGAGAGCAGTTGACAGGAAAGCCCAGTGGCCCAGTAAGGTGCCATGCCGGCTCTACCCTCCTCCAAGCCTTCCACAGCTCTGGGCTTCCAGCCTCCAGCCTCCCATCCACTGCAATGCAGAGCTGATACCCATGCCTGTCCAGGGTGTCTCTGCCCCTCTCCTACAACAGTGCCCCGTTTCACCATGGAGAACTTACCTCTCCCCCACTCTTGACCCGCCTGTCTTAGTTCAGGGTGACCTTATCTCCAGCTACTTGACAATGGGTAGGTGACCCAAGTCTAGCCAACCAATCTATTCTGTTTCCTTGGCAACATGACCCAAGCCAGGCCATAAGACCAAATTCCAGGACTTTGGAGTTACTAGAAACATGAAGTGCTCTAGCTAAAAGAGGGAGAATGCTGGTGACATTTTCTGAGCCCTGTGGATCCAGCTGGGCCTCCATTTATTTCTGCACCTTTCAGGTATGGGGGCCAATAAATCCCCCCACCTTTATTTTGACTTAAACCAGTTTGAGTTGGAATTATTTTGCTCACAACCCAAAGGGCTCTGATTAATGCATCAATTCATTTACTTATTCACACCCGTGTTCACTTACTATGTGCTGGGCACTCATCCATTTGCTAATGTTTTGCCTAAATCACTTTTGTGCTCACGTCACTGAAATTACAAATGACCTCCCCCCACCATTGACTGTGGGATCAAGTCTTGGCAATTATAATCTCATCTGGCATTTCTCAAGACCCCTTTACATGAGCCTACTAAAACAAAGACATCAGTTCCCTTTTAGTCTCCTTCACAAACCCTATTTACTCTTCTTGCACCCCTGTCTTGCACACACCCCATTTGATCCATCTCCAAGGCCCATCTCCCAGTCATGGCCCCTCTGAGGGGTTGCTCCATCTGAGCCTGGGTCGCACACCTTCTGCATCCTCCTGTAGCACCTCCTGGGCACCACCCTGCTGGGTCTTGCACCCCTGGTCTTGGTGCACATGTGTCTTATTTTCCAAAGGGCACCACGAAGCCTGGGTCTCCAGTTCTTTTTGTGCCACTGAGTGCCTGGGACAGAAGTGGACATGTTCCTGAATGACAAGAACAGACACTTGCACAGAGCTTGCCATTTTCCAGGCCTGGTTCCACACAATTTGGTTAACTCTCACGGTGACCAGCAGTTGAGAGACCAAGGCACTCAGGCTAGTAGGGACGGGACCAGATAGGAACCCAGAGCGGCCTCGGTACACACTCGGATTTCACGGGCAGGAGATGGGCACCTCTTCAGTGAGGAAGAGGCAGAAGAGACTTCAAGGAAAATGCATTTCTGAGGCCACCTCTTCTAACCTAAGGCCTGTCCTTCTATCCATGGTGAAGGATCTTGAACTTATCTATGCCCTGTGGGTTCAAGAAGCCGAGCATATGGATCTCCTGTCTGGATGTTGGGGCAATGTCAAACTGCTTCACCGTTTCTAAACTCTTCTCTCACCTTCTGTTCCTGCAGCCCCCCAGAACAGTAGCAGACAGTGGACAGGCAAGGGTCTGTTGAGTAACGGATCTGGCCTGCTGCTGTCCTAGGGAGCATGGCACCTTTCCCTCCAGTCAACCCTGTCCTAGGTGGGCAGCCACATCTGATCCTGGAGTCCAAATGGCTGAAGAGATGAGCTAGGAAGCAGGATGCCAGCCAAAGAGACACCAGAAGCCCAGCAGGGAAGCAGCTGAGGCAGTGATGGGAAAACAGCCTCTGGCTGTTCGGCCTCCTGCTCCCAGAGCCTGTGGCCGCCAGCCAGGTCAGCCCTGTCATTGACCACCGAGAAGTTGTGGATTCAGGGCCAAGGGCTGTTGGGTCGCCCCAGAAGGACTGGCTAGGTCTCCACTTGAAGACAGAAGGTCAGATTGATGGACCTCGAACCAGAGGTTAATGGCCTCCGTCCAGTAAACACTCCAAGCATCATTAATTATTTCAACAAACATTTATTGATTGCCAGGCCCCGTGCCAGCATGAGATAGAACCAGGCCTTACGACTCCTGGCTGGTCGGGAGACAGATGCCTCACACTGGGCTCACACTGACAGTAGAGGGAGGGTAGATAGGGAAGAAGGGAGATGGAGCCACCTGTTTGGCTGTGGCTTCATGGAGAAGCCCGGTGGCCTCTCTGCCATGCTTGTGACATGGGAAGCTGTGGGGATCTGCCCCTGCCTTGCCCGGCCCATTTCTCAGTGTCAGGGCACTTGATTCTCCCAGGGACCTCTGGGTTAACATGCAGAGAAAGAGGTGTGGGTCCTGTCCTGGGCCGAGGGACAGCATGGACACAGAAGCCCCCTCCCCACTAGCTCCTGCTCCTTCCCTGGCCCCCTTCCTGCCTGCCAGTCTTTCTTGTAGCCAGAACCTGATGATTGAGCTGGGACCTGTCGCTTCCCCAGCAGAGGTTGGGAGAACATTAGAAACACAATGCTCCTTGTCGCTCCTGAGAGGCAGCATGACAGGATTGGAAACACAGCCTTTGACCTCAGAAAGATCTGGGTTTGAATCCCGGCTTGGCTGCTCTGCGAGGATGACATGAAGGGGTTGAGAGCTTACGCCGAGCCAGACGGCCTGGGGCCAAATTACAGCACTGTCCTCTCCCAGCTGCGTCACGTCTCGGTGCGTCACCTAACGTTTCTGTGCCTCCATTTCCTCCCTGTAAGGTGAAGATTACTGTGTACCTGCCACGGGGCCCGAGTGAGTGAATTCATGCACGGCGCTTAAATCCAGGCTTAGCTAACAGTCAGGGCTTAACCATGTCAGTTGTTGTTGGCTGCCGTTGTTACACCTGCTGGCAGGCACACTGAAAGATTTAAATGGGCTGATCGCTTAAAAATGTTGAGTGGGTGCCTGACAAATATTAGTGTCCTTTCTTCCACATTTTTCTGATGGGATAAAGACTGTGGGGAAGGCAGGACCTGCCGTCTCCACCATGTGACCACACGGGCCTGCCAGGAGGATCTCTCCGAGGCTCGCTCCTGCAGCTCTTGGGGGTAGCTTCTAGATTTCATTTCTGCAACGCTCCCTGAGTCCTCTGAAGGGATGTCTGAAGTTCTTGAGGTAATATCAATTTAAATTTGCAATAATGTTTAAACGTGATTTCTTAAAGATATCTTTTTATTATTATTAAAGAGAAGTGAAAGAAGCTGACCAGCAGTGGCCGCAGGCAGGAACTTGGCTGGCCAGGCTTGGCCACGGAGGAGCGCCAACGTGGGCTCAGAGGACACCCCCCGGGCCCTGACCCGGGGGCAGATGCCAGAGAACCCTCTTCCCGGGGCAGACCCTTTGCCTTGTGCAGCGAGGCAAGCTGAGTGCTGCCCGGAAAAACCAAGGCTTAAAAAAATGTTTATTCTTCCTGAATGCCTGCTACCTTTCTTGCCAGGCGGGGGCTTTTCTTGCTGCCTTTCTCAGAGCGTTTTTGGGGAGAAAGGAAGAAAACTGTTGAGGGCTCCTATTGAAAACTGTTGAAGACTGGAAGTGGTGGTGAGAAAGTGAGAAGGGAAGAGGAGGACCCCAAACACAATCTCCCACCCAAAACGGCTGCCCCACAGACTGACCAAGTGGCTGTCGGCGAGGAGGGCTGGCTCTGCACGAGGCTTCCACAGAGCCCTCCCCTCTGTGGCCATCGTAGCGGGTAGCGGGTAGCCTTGCTGAGGGCCTTTCTCTGCACGGCCTACAAAGGCCTTCACCATTGCCAGAGGGGGCCACGGCCACTGAGACCCCAGAGTCAAGAGAGGGGGGTCAACCTGCCCCCAAACCCCTCTCCCTGACCAGTGACGGGCGCCCTGTTGGCTGGCTGGATGGTGCAGGTGGCTCTGTAGGCCAGGACAGCACCTCAGATGTCACTTCACTTCAGGTTCACACCAGCTGTTTCCTGAGCTGCCCTCCGTAACTTGGGCTGATGTGTCTGCCTAAATGGTGACCCAGTGCCAGACCTGGGCCTCATGTCAGGACTCGGTTTCCCCTCGCCCTCTTTGGCCTTTGTCTGCCTCCCCAGCTGGCAGGATCTCCTCGCAACTGGGCTCCGGGAACCTGCAGGCACCCTGGGCTGGGCCGGCTGACGTGAGAGCCAGGCCAAGGCACCAGCAGGTGAGGCAGGTAGCGTGTGGATGAGGTCTCCCGGGGAGAGGAGAGTGGCAGGTGAGTCACCGCCGAGGAATCCTCTGGGGTTATAAATAGGCCTTGCTGGCAGCCATGGCCGGGAGAAAGATAAAGGACCATTGTAGGAGCAGCTTCCCGATAGGCAGTTATTAAACCATGAATAATCCTTCTAAGGGAATTTCAGTCTACAGACAGCTCCCCAGCCCCTTCCGTGCCAGGGACCAGCACTGGGAAGGGTACCAGGTGCCCGGGAGCCTGCAGGGGCTGTACCTACCCAATGGCATTTAATTATTGAGCACACCAACCTACCAGCTAAGTATGCTTGTCCCTGATTTAGAGACGGAGAAGCAGGCCGGGAGAGGTCCCCTGCCCAGGCTCCTGGCTCTCCACGGCTGAATCTGTGCAGAAACCCCGGGCTGATTGAAAGCAAGGCCTCTGCTCCTTCACCCAGGACATGGGGCTTCCTGGCCAGCCATGGGGGACAGGAGGAGCCCAGAAACCCCTAAATGACCAAGCCATAGACTGTGACACGCAGGGCTTCCTAACGTAGTCTGGTCAACCAAACACCGCCGGGGTTCGTGCACAAGGCTGGCAGTGGGAAATGCTGCCTAGTGAGTAAAGTAGTTGGAAATCTATTTAAGCAGGAATGGGTCTGTTAAAACGTTCTCGTTTTTATTTCCTTTAAAAAAATTAAATACAGGCTAGGAAAGTATTCCAATAGAAACCTAGGAAAGGGCCTGTTATCAGCTACAAGGTCACCTTGCTTCCATGTGCCAATGAGGGTCAGGTCTCTGTCCACGCAAGAGTTCAGGAGACCATTCCAGAAATTCCCTGGCCCACACAGCCAAGCCTACTCCGGCTCCTCCCACACACCCCTCAGGCTGGGCCCGGCTGGGTGGGCACCAGTGGCCTCACGGGAGACCAGGATGTGGTCTGGTTGGGACCCCACCCAGTTCCCTGGGCCTCAGGCCCAGCATGCAGGATTGAACACATTCCCAAGCTGCCTCGGACCCGGACGTCAGGGAGCGAGTGACGTCAGAGCCTGGAGAGAGCATCCTCTGGTCTGGCCGTGGACTCGGGGGTGTGGCAGGGATGGAGTCTGGCAAAGTTTCACCCGCTCCTTCAAGCACAGTGGGCACACAGTCTATGCAGGCCAAACCCTGCTGACCCCAGCGAGGTTAGAAGGACACATGCAGTGCCACTAATGCGAACTGGGGGATTTTGCCTGTTTTTGTTTTCTACCCGAACACCAAACAACCATCTCTCCTTCCCTTTGACAAATCAGCAGCCACACTGTGAAAACTGTCGGAGACAGAGCCTGCCTGGGCTCCTGGCTGTCCGCGGCTGAATCTGCGCAGAAACCCGGGTCTGATTGACAGCGCGGTCCCTGCTCCTTCACCTGGGACATGGGGCTTCCTGGCCAGCCATGGGGGACAGGAGGGGCCCAGAAACCACTAAATGACCAAGCCATAGACTCTGACATGCAGAGCAGATGCATTTCAGGGATGAAGCAAAGTGGTCCAAGCTTGCCTGGGTACCTGTCCATTTGGAAAGGGGGGTTTCAGAATGGGATGTCTGGGGAAGGTCTTTTCCCAGTGGAGGTCCTGGGTGGAGCTGGCTGCCATCTGGCTTCCTCCATGGGCACCACTTGAAGCTCTTGCCTTTTCCCCAACACCGTTCATGATGCAAGCTCCAAGCTGGGCCTCGGGACTGCCTTCCTACTAGGAATTTTCAAGAGGCGTGGCTCCTCTAAAGCATGGACATAATATGCACAAGTTAAAAACCAAGCACAACTGCTTTACCTTAAAATGGACTTTGGGCAGGGTGAGCGCCAGTGTGGCAGGCATGAGGCTGAGTGGCCAGTGTTATGAGGCCCTCAGCCTCTGCCTGGCCCAGGAAAGTCACTTTTGAATAAAGGGAACTTCACCCTCCGCCAGAGCAGGCAGGGAGCTCTACTACATCTCTGGTGAGGGGTAGAGACAGGCCTCTCCAGGGTTCTCCCAAGACCTCTTGCCCATGGACCACAAGCCAGCTGGGACTCCAAGTGCCCCGCTCACCAGCGGGCCTCGGCTGTGGCTCCCAGCTAACCCAAGCGGCCACTCACAACAGCAAGACGATGCCTCTGACCGCTCGCTTATCTGCTGGCAGAGGAAGGCGCCGGCTCTCCCTCTCCTTATTCACCCTGTTACCAAGAACTGAGGACCAGCCAGGGCCTTCCCAGAACTTGCGAGATAAAAGGGAGTGAGCAAACATTTCTGCGGCTCGGCTCCCTTCCTGCAGCGGCCCGGCCCAATTCAAGGCCCACAGACTCCACTCCGAAGGGCAGCAGCATGAAGAGAAGTTCTTCTGACACACGGGTGTGCACAAGGGTGGCCTTTAACAGCCACGCCAGGCTGCCCGACCCCACAGTCTGCGCAACCCTCAGCAGCTGGAAATCATGGCGGGTCCCTCACACTCGGCATTTCATCTGCTGAACGTGACACAGGGATTCCTGCCAAGGCCATCCCTGGAGATTAGCTTGTCACAACCATGAGTCCCCCTTTTCCCTCCCACACACACATATGCAGCTCCTCAGATTCAAACTAGTGCCTATAGCTGCTGAGCCACAGCCCGGGCACACAGTAGGTGCTCAACAAACATCTCCCAAATGCTTTCTGTGCCTCCAACTGGCATTTCCAGCTTCCTCCTGGGGCTTCCCAAAGCGGGATTGTCTTTAGCTGGCCTCTCTCCCAAGGTCCCCCACGATGTCCCCTGCCAGGGTGATAGCACCCCAGCTATCAGTCGCCTTAGCCAGAAACACTTCAAGACCTCTGGCTTCTGTCTCCAGATTTCTGCCAAGTCCTGCTGCATCTCTCCATGCACAGAGCTGCCCGTCAGGCCCGCATTTGTCTTGCCCCCAGCATGACGACTGTCTTTGCTCTCAGCTGCACTCTGAGGGGCTCTCTCCATCCCACCCATCTTCTCTCCTTCCCCCAGAGCACAGTGCAGGACCCGCATCCATTCGATCGTGCACCGTTTGGATGCACGGTCTGGCCTCCACCTGGCTCCCTTCCCTGGCCACTTCCTACCATCCCAAGACAGCGCATCCGTGCCCCTCACCCCTGTCTCAGCCGGACCAGAGCACTTCCTGTTCCAGACCGTGTCCTGCTGCTTTCCCCCATCGTGCCTTTCCCCACAATGTTCCCTCCTTATGGAACCCTCTTTCCCCAGTTCCCCAGCCCATGAACTCCCTCCCACTCATCCCCTGAGACCCAACTCCGACATCAACCCCTGTGACATCAGCCTCCGTCACCCCACTCCTTCATTGCTAGCTCCTCCCAGAGCAGGTTGGACACATGTCCCCCCTTGGATTTGTCACTCCGTATTGAAATCCTTTGTCAGTTAGCCTCTCTCTCCCATAACAGTCCCGAAAGTCTCAAATGCCAGTGTGCACACAATCACCTGGCAGCAACACAGGAAGGCAGGTCACCTGGCTCCACGCCTGGCATTCCAACTTGGGGCCCAGGGATGTACATTTTAACAAGCACACGAGGTGGTCTTGATGCCAGTGATCCTGGGGCCCCACACTGAGGCCTGCTGCTCCTGTGGTTCCAGGTGGGGGATCCTATCTTCTTCAGGGGTGGGTGTCCCCCGCTCCAGCTTAGCGCCCATGGCATGGAACAATAGGAGAGACAGAGTGAGGGCCCTTGGCTCCCAGCATGACTGCCCCTTCCTGCAGCAGGTGTCTGTGGTGAGCCCCTCAGCCCCTCTGAAGCTCAAAGGAGACTTCCACCAGGCCTGGCCCACAGAGCTGTGGGGAGAATTCAAGAACATAAAACCCTCGGGTACAGTGTTTGGGCTCAGTACACAGTCATTGAATATGGTTGAATCTAGAGCAACACGTCCTTCTTACGGTTTTCCAAAAATGCTGGGACTTCACTCTGGTCATGTCATAAGGTCCCTACTTGCAAACAGTCCTGGGAGGAAAAACTCCCTCATCCCCTCCCTTCTGTGGAATCGCTGGAGTTTAAAACCTCTCCTGAGTTCCCGTAGGTGTTTTGCCAAGGTTTAGGAGGGTGGGTGTTGGTGCATAGAGATGAAGGCGCTGAGGTTTCCCAGGAAGAAGACAAAGCAGGGAAGTGTTTCCAGTCTGCTGCATGTCCCCTGTGGTGGGGACAGGCCCTGGGATGAGGACCACGGGGAGGAGCCACGATGGTCTTGAGCCCACGCACACTGGCCAGAAGTGCAGGTGGCCAAGGGGCAGGGCCTGCACGAGTGCTGCACCCTTGTCTCTGTTTGTTGTGCATGTACCCGTGCCCACCTGTGGGCTCTGTCTTACCATGCACTAAGTCATTCATTCATTCATTGATGCAGCAAGTATTTATTAAGTGACTGCTGCCTGCCCGTATTGCACTAGGCCCTGAGGATACAGGGAGACAAGACAAGTCTCTACACAAGAGGATTTACAAAATCTGGGGGGAACAGACAAGCAAACAGGAGCAAGGCAAGATGGTAATTCCTGAGGTGAAAATAAATGGAAAGTTCTGGAGGGCCTTGAGAGAAGGACCACCAAGATGGAGCCCCACCTTTGCCTGGAAACTGGGATCTAAGAGGCCCATGCCACAGAAGCTCTCATTTCAGAATTGAGGCCCGCCTGGGCCCCAGATGCTGCCCTGCCACCCCCAGACCCAGGTGTCTGCAACCTTGTCTACAAGCCCTTGGGTCTGCAGGCCTGCGGGGCTTGGGTTTGGCCAGAAGGACTGAGAAAAGAGGACAGAGAGAGCACAGAGGAGAGGAAGTCCCAAGATAATCTGAAATGGAGACCATGCCACGCCTGACACAGAGACAGAGGAGACAGAGGGGCAGCTACCCCATTACTAACTGATTTCCTAGACTAATTCTCATAGCACCTGGCTTTTGGGGAGTGCTTCTTCTTGGATGTTCATGAGCCCCTCCTAGTCATATTTAAAAAAGAAAAAAAAAAACAACTTTTTACTTGAGCCAGTTTTGTTCATTCATTTATTGAAAAAGTATTTATTACGCATCGATTAGGGGCCAGGCACAATTCTAGGTGCTTGGGATATAGCAGAGAACATCAACAAAGACCTTGTTTTCATGGAGCATATATTCTAGCAGGTGGAAACAGATGAGAAACAATGAGGATAATAAATAGGTAAATGATATCCTCTGTAGAAAGTTTTCAGCACTAGGAAGAAGAAAGTAGAATAGGATGGGGGAATTGGGGAGGGGAGAGGGGAGAGGAAATTGCAGGGTTAAACAGTGTGGTCAGGTGAGGTTTCCTCGAGTGGGTGAAACAGGAACAGACCTGGAGGAGGTGAGGGAGCAGCTGCTCGGATGCCTGAGGGAGGAGTGCCTCCAGTGCAGGGGACAGCAAGAGCAAAACCCTCCCGTGGGAGCATCCCTGGAAGGTTTGAGGATCAGCACAGAGACCAGGGGCTGGCGCAGAATGAGTGAAGACCAGGGTGTGGGAAAGCAGACAGGGAAGGTAAGGGGGGCCTAGGGCCAGGGCAGGCCCTGGAGGGCGTGGGCAGAAGAATGTCACCCTCTGACTTACGCTCTGAAACAATCACTAGCTGTTTTGTTGAGACTAGATTGGGGGGGTGGGTAGAGATAGGCAGACCGGCAGACTGGTTGGGGTCTCTTGCATAATTCATGTGGAATTGATGCTCCTCCAACAGTGGTGACAGCAGCACACCTGGTGGGAAACAGGCAGTTCTGGAGGGACCAACAGGGTGTGAGGGAAGAGAGAAGTCAGGTTGAGTGGGCTTCTGTTGCTTGCAACCGGAAGAGTCGAGTCCTGACACTGGTCTCCTTTGCTGCCACCAGGGGCTCGCAGTGGCCTCTTTCAGCCCGACTTGCCCCTGTGCACAAGGAGGGCCTGACAAGATGCTTCCTCAGAAACCACCCATTGCCCTGAGAGGGATTAGAAGTGATGACTAAGCCACAGGATTGGGTGAGCTGGGCAGTGTTTACACACAGAAGCCTCGAGTGAGAAAGAACAAAGGGTGTGAATGAGAAATCCAGGAAATGGCCCAGGAACCCAGGAGCCTGTTTGGGCTCTGCTCACCTCCCCACACATTGTCACAGCTGCAAGGCCAGTGGTCTGCGGCTGAAACTTCTCAGTGAAGACACCAGATCACACACGTCAGACTGCATGACTTTGCCCGTGTCAAGGAAACAGTTAGCGCTCACCTCCCTACTCTCTGTGAGTTCCCCTAGATTTCCCAGCGCTCGTGCTGTTAGGCCAGGTCATGAGGCTAATTCTGGCCAATGCACTGTGAGCACCAGAGATGTGTTCTACTTCCAGGACAAGCAATAAGAGGCACCGTGTCCTCCATCCCTCTCTTCCCATGTTACAGTGACCTGGGGAAATATGGAGGGAGCCTGGGTCCTTGAGTCACCAAGTGGAGAAGAACTGTTGCCAACTCTCGACCTCATAGGAACAAGAAATATATAGGGTTAATTCATCACCACAACCTGTGGCATAGCTGTGGCAAATACAATTGGCCAAGGACTTTGGCACTGATTTAAAAGAACAATACAAGAGTAAGTAACATTTATATATTACTTCACAGTTTTAAAAGAGCTTTTGCTTAGTCTCATTTGATACTCATCTATTCCATGAACTACGTAGGTCTGCCCGAACATTTTCAAATGGACACCTTCCGACCAGCTTAAACATTAATTATAGAGAAATTATGGAGAAATCAATAGCTTTCCTTTGTAGAAAATGAAATGGAAAAGAAGACTTCTTCATCACACTGTCAAACATCAATGTGTACACAGGGACAAACTTACTAGGAAAAAAGCAAGACCTATTCAGAAAGCTGTGAGCTCTACTGAAGAAAATAAAATAAAATTTTAACAAATAGAGAAAATACTGAGTTCTTCATTGTGAAGATTCAGTATTGTAAAGATGAAAAGTCTTTCAAATGAACTTATAAATGTCATGTAATTTCAATCAAAGCCTAGGATGACTTTTCGAGAGACTTTGACAGCATTAACATGAATTTCTACTTCAAGAATGAAAAGGAGTAGTTATTTAAAAAGTTGTGCAGGGTGGGGAGTATAATGCACTACCAGATATCAAAATAAGGCTTATCTTAAAACCGCAATCATCAAGAAAGCTCGGTTCCGGTGGAGAAACAGACATAACAATAGAATCAAAAGCCTACAAACAGACCCCAGCACTTCGGTAATATAAGATAAATGCCAAAGGGATTAGAAGCAAGGGTTTAAAAATTTTATAACCCCCAAACTCTGAGCTGCTCCACACATTCCCAGGGTAACAGTGGCAAAGTGTCTCACCGCAATGGCCTGAGGTAGAAGGGGAGGTGTGTCAGCATGTCTGCGTGTGTGTGGCTTTGAAATATTGCCTCGATACGTACATACGTAATACATACATAATAGAGAGCAAGAGAATAAACAGTTCAAGATATTGTTTACTTCTGTAAGAGAAGTAGGAGAATGAGATCAGAAAGAATTTCAAAGGGTCTTCAAAGACTTGGTGATGTTCTATTTATTAAGCTGAGTGATGGGTAGATGGAGGTTCATTATATTATTCTTTGTTCCTTATATAGACATTGCACATTCTCTTTGTATGTACGAAATATCGCCTAATACACTTTAATTTAGGTTATTAAGTATGAAACGTCCAATTTCCTTAAGTACTATGTTTGACAGTTGATATCTCTGACATTTTACTTTGACACTTCTTGTTTTCTTTTTATTGTGAAGATACATCTCAGTCTTTCAAACATAAGTTTTAGCTTGTGATTGATTATCTTTCAAAATTTTTTTAGAGCAATTTTTGTGAAACCATGGGTAAGTCAAAAATTTGTATTATTTTCAAATATGAGTTCCATCGTGGAACCGATGCAGCACAGACAGCTCAAAATATCAATGAAGTGTTTGGGAAGGATGTGGCTAATGAACGCAAAGTATGTCTCAAACGAACTTTGAGAAGTTCCATTCTGGTAATTTTAATGTTGAACATGAGCCATGTGGATGACCTGAGACCAAGATGGATAATGATGAGCTAAAAGCTGTAGTGGAAGCGAATCCATCTCAACCTACGCGTGAATTAGCAGCAAGTTTTGGCATTACTATTCCAACAATATTGAACCATTTGAAACAAATCAGCAGGGTAAAGAACCTGGATAGATGGATACTGCATGAATTAAATGAGTGTCAGAAGAGAAATAATCTCGAAGCTTGCCTTTCTTTGCTGTCACAACATAAATGTGAAGCATTTCTACACTGTGT
Organism: Propithecus coquereli; assembly: GCF_000956105.1. NCBI lineage: Eukaryota > Metazoa > Chordata > Mammalia > Primates > Indriidae > Propithecus > Propithecus coquereli. The sequence continues at coordinate 541,791 of NW_012143190.1, read as the reverse complement.
TATTATGTGTGATGAAAAATGGATTCTTTTTGACAATCACAATCATTCAGCACAATGGTTGGATAAAGACGAAGTGCCAAAACACAGTCCAAAATTGAATATTCATCAAAAAAGCTAATGGTGTCTGTTTGGTGGTCCGGCGCTGGTATTATCCACTATAGCTTCATGAAACCTGGTCCATCAATTACAGTGGATGTCTACTGCAACCAGCTGGATGAAATGATGAGGATGCTTGCGATTAAAGAGCCGAGATTGGTCAATAGAGACAGGCCAATCCTCTGGCAAGACAACACATTGCACAAAGAACGCTGCTCAAACTACAGAAGCTGGACTTGGGAACTCTCTGTAGTCCACTGTATTCACCAGACTTGGCACCGATTGACTACCACTTCTTCTAGGCTTTGGACCACTTCTTGCAAGGAAAAATATTCAATTCTCAACAAGCTGTGGAGATGCATTTCATGATTTCATCACCACTTGCTCTCCAGGCTTCTTGGCCGCTGGCATAAACAAGCTACAGTTAAGATGGTAAAACTGTGTCAATAGATTAGGCACACACTTTGTTTAATTGTACTGCTTCTTATTTGGGATATAATAAACTACACTTTAGATTCGAAATCGGACATTTCATATTTAATGACCTAATACAATCCCTGAGGTGTATTGCTCTCTCTCCCAGGAAGGGGTATCCATCACATCCCCAGTTATGAATCACTGAATTAATAAATGAATAATAAAACAATAAAAGAACTTGAAATATTACTCATGATTCACCATATTTTGCAAAAGAATGGTGATGAAGGTGAGGTCTATAAAACAAGTGAAGACATAACTTTTAGTGCCGTCTCATTCTTCCCCCAGCATCTTACCCTCCCTTCTCGACTATACAAAAAAGACATAGACTTCCCATACTTCTCCAATCCCCATTTAGAACTACAATGGAAAAAATTACCATTTAAAAGGACACCAAAACAATATATTTTAAAACATACATAGAAATAAAAAATTATAAATTCTATATGAAGAAAGACACAAAAATGTATTGAAGGACATAAAGTAGACCTGAATAACTCCATGTTCCTCAATAGAAATGCTCAATTTTATAAAAGGATCAAGTCTCCCCAAAATGGTGCACAAATTGAATAAAATTTCAACCAAAATCTTAAAGAATTCCTATGGAATTTGCAAAATAGATCCTGTTTAAAATATATCTAACAGAAGAGCCAGAAGTGTTTGAAAAATAAGAAAAATGAAAGGTTCTTGACATATTGGCTATCAACATATTCTACAAAGTTATAGTTATTAAAACATTGTGGTATTGGCACCAGAATAGACAAATCGATGGAAAAATTGTAAGTCTTGAAACAGACTCATAATTATTTGGGAATTTAGTACATGGTACAGGTATCATTTCAAACCAGCAGAGACAAACTAAAATGTTCAATAAATGTAGCTGGACTATTAACTACTATTTTAAAATAAACTCCTTAGATACCTAATATACACCACTATATACAAAAATAAAAGCCAAAGGAATTAAAAAATCAAATGCACAAAAATAAAATTATGAAAATACTAGAAAAATATATATAGGAACATATCTTCATATGTAATATGCAGAAGTCTTTCCAAGCAAGATACCAAATCCATTATCCATAAAAGAAAACCATGACAGATTTGACTACTTACAAATTTTAATTAGAAAGTTAGAAGTTCTATACATTAATGACATCATGTGCAAAACAATGGTGAGAGACTTAGGAAAACAATATTTGTAATGTATATAAAAAACAAGTTCAAGTCACAGATTACAATAAATTTTTAAGAAATAATAAAAGGAAAAAAGAACAACCTGGTAGAACAACTGGGCAAAAGATATTACAAAACAACTCACAGAAGAAATACAAATGGTCAGAAAACCATGAAGTGTTACACATAGAAGTGCAAATTCAAACAATGTGATGACATTTTGAAATTTATCAAATTGATAAATTGATATATTGGCAAAAATTTAAAAAGATTGATACTATACCATGTGGGTTAGAGCGGTGAGAGACAGGTGCCCATCACAAGCTGCTGGTGGGAGTGTGGAACAGGCACCCTGTTGCAAAGGGCGTTGAGCAATGCTTGTCAATGGTGCCTTCTGATTCAGCAATCTCACAACTAGGAACGTAGCTGACCCAAATCCTCGCACCACAAGGCCATGGATTCAAGAACATTCCCTGCAACATTGCTAATAATAGCTAAAACTGGAGAAACTTGAATGTCTGTTAGAATGGGACTGGCAAAATAAATGATGGTGTATTCCTACCGTGAAATATCATGCGGCCCTTTGTAAGAATGATGTGGTTCTATAAGTACAGAAGTGGAAAAAGACCAAAGATATATTCTTAAATGCAAAAAATAATGCCTCAAAATATTACATTTATTATGACCCATTTGTGCAAGTGCAAAAAAATGTATTATAAAACAAAGAACTAGAATGGTCCTCACTCAAACTATTAATCTGGTAAGAGAAATCAGATAGAGTGTGAGGTGAGGAGATGGGATCTGTAAAATTTTACTTTTAATAATCTATATTTCTGTTGCATTTGGCATTTTTAAAAACTCATATTAAAACATGAAGAGTTGAAAACCAGTAAGTGCAGAATTATTCCATTTAAGTTTTTCAAAAGACAAATCCTTAAATACATACACGGCAATCTTTCCTTTGCATTGTAGTGTGGGTCATAAAGAGACCAGGCAGTCTGAAACCATGCAAAGTGATCTTGATGATCAACAGGGAGGATACACCCTAAATTTCCTCCGAGGAGGGAACCAGGACTGGGTCTTGAAGAGAGACTTACACATTTTTCTCTTCTCTCTTATTGGCTACTTGACAATGAACCTTAGAATTTTAAAAAGAAGAAAAACACGTACAGAAACAGAGAAAGTCATCTGACAAAAATACCATTGTTTTTCTCAAGAAATATTGAAAATGCATATAAATAAATATATTTCATGGGATTTTTAAAAATTATCCTTATTAAATTTTTAAATTATGAAGTAATACATGTCTATAATGAGTGAGTCAAGCCAAAGATGAAGAAAACATTAATATTCCTGGATTTATTCTGTTTCATTGATTTATGTGATTATTTTGGTGCCAATATGATACTGTTTTGTTAAAGCAATTTTAAAGGAAGTTTTAATATCTGGTGAGGCAAACTACTCCCCCTACATCATTCTTTTATAAGATGTTCCAGGCTATTCTGAGACTTTACTCTTTTACACTACCTTGAAAATATATGTGTTCCAAGATAAACCATTGGGATTCCATTCAGAATTGCATTTCATTTTTGTTTTTATATAATTTTGACTTTATATCTAGGTATATGGTATGTCTCTCCAACATTGTTTCAATTCTTTTAATAAAGTTGTATAATTTTCTTCAAAATTATGCTAGATCTTTTTTGCTAGATTTATTCTATGACTATTACAGAATTTTTTTCACTAACATGAGTAGGATCTTTACATTTTCATTCCTAACTAAATTTTGTTAATATAGAGAAAGGCTATTTATTTTCATATATTTACCTTGTATCCAGCAAACTTACTAAATTTTCTTATCAATACTAATTTTTTAATTAGTAGTGTCTTGGGTTTCCAAGATATGTAATCAACCATGACAACTACATATAAAGATAATTTTGTCTTCATTTCTAATATCTATATTTTTAATTTAATTTTTACATTTTATTTTAGTAATAAAAGCATATACTTTTAAAAGTCAAATGATACTAGAAGATTTGTCATTAAAAACAGCAGTTCCTTCCTACATTCACTTTTTTTGGTCACATTTACTTTTGATTCTGAATCTTCAGATGCAGCCACTTTGACCTCTTTTAGCTATTTCTTTTGACATTTTCACAATGCCATATTTCTAAATGACATGATTATAAATTTTCATTTTTTAGGTTTAGATACTATTTATTGATTTCCTATAATGAGAAAATAAGAATTTAGCTCTTTTATACCACCCCTTACCCACATGTATAGTCCCCATTCTCCTAATATAGTTTTATCACAATAAACAAATTTTCATATTCACATAGTCGTAGATATGCAAATATTATCTACAGCTGAGCCATATGCATAACAACTGATCATCTTTCCTTTGCTGTACAGCTTTTCTTTTCCCTGGATTTATTAATGGCTTTAGGTTTTTTTTGTTTCTTTCTTTCTTTGCTTCTTTGTTTGCATGTGTGTATGTGTGTGTGTGTGTGTGTGTGTGTTGTTATTATTGCTTTGTTTTGCTTGTTTATTCATTAAAAACTCTTCCGGGCACATTCTCCTCTCAGTACATTTAAATACACTCAACAATCTATCAATTGTGTATCTCTTTTGGAGATCTCTTTCCTGTGGCCCTCTATGGTCCCCCTGCAAGTGGAATCAGCTGCTCTGATGGGCAACTGTATAACTGTAATCCTGGACTTCCATTCATATGAACCTTTCAAAACATCCCTTTGCCTTTCAACTGTGTTTCCTGTTTACCTTTCATTTTTCATAGTCTTTTCTCTTTCCTGATTTACTCCCTGCAGTAGATAAAAAAGAGATGAGGAGAAAGAGGTCATCCCCACTTGTTGGAAAAGTTTTCCAGTAAAGGGAGAAACATGAACTATTAACCAAAAAAAGCAGAAGAGAAGGAATAAGCTGAAAGAGAAAAGTTGTGATCACCCAAGATAAAGAGGTAATATCGAGGAGAAAGTTCCCAGAGATCCCACATGGATGAGCTAGCTTTGGAGAGGGAAACATCTTCTCACAACCGTCAGCAGGGAAAACTGAAAGACTCCGTTTCTGGGAATTTGGCAGATGAAATCATTTGGGCCTACCCTCCCACAGAAAACAATTAAAAATGCCAGATAAAATAGAAGAAGCATCTTTTAAAAGCATCCAAAGGCTAGCTAAATATTAGGTTTATTAAATTTGCCTTTTTTACAGTCAAAAATGGTCTACTAATAATATTTCTTTGTGTTTCAACCTAATGGCGAGGAATTAACAGTCCAAAAAATCTAAGAGAAAGAGATACTCCCCAAGAGGTAAGAGCAATACTGAAGTCGCTTTTGTTCTGAGGGCTTTGCTGAGCCAGCAAACTTGAACTTCGGTTGGTTCCCTGATGGTGAGAAAGCAAAAGTCAAAAGCGAGGAGTATAATAGGAGAATCTCCCCACATTAAATCATAAGCCTAAAAAGGTATACCCTCAGAGTAAAGTGAGTCAGTAGTAATCTTCTTCTTTCATCCAAGTCAGGGAACTAAATGAGGCACTGAGCAGAACAGGAGAGAACGGAGGGGTCTCCTCAGGATTTGTAGTCATAAGTAGGCCTTTGAGGAGATTTGCATCTCAAATTCACATTTCTGGGAAGGTTGCAAAGTAATCTTAAGTGCAAATTTAATTTAAAGTAGTCTGACCAGTAGTGACTGACTCTAGGTGACTTCAGAAACAAATGCAAATCCTGAAGGAAAGCACTTCACCCTACAACTAATTTCTCAAGGACAATGAGCATGATACAATAAAAAATAACCAATCACATAAGGAAACAAGGCACCATGAGTGAGATCTAGTAGAAATAATGGACAGCAGAAACAAACCAGAAAAAAAGTCAGATATTGGAATCATATGACACAGATTATAAAATAACTACAGTTAATAATGTTAAAAGATCTTCAAAGCTTAAAATAATATCGGCGGAGAACAGGAAACTATAAAAAGTGACATAGTAAATTTGAAATGGAACCAAATGAAACTTCTAGGAATAAAAACAAAGGAACAATCGAAACTTAAAACTCAGTCAACAGGTTTAACAAAAGATTAGAAAAAGCTGAAGAAAGAATTTGGGAACAGGAAGCTAGGCCAATAGAAATCATCTAGAAGGAAGCACAGAGACAAAAAAATGAAAACATATGAAAGAGAAGTTTAAAAATATGGGGAATGGAGTGAGAAGACCAACATGCATTTAATCCGAGTCAGAGGAGGGGAGAGAAAGAATGGGGCAAAGACAGTTTTGGAGAGACAGTGGCCAAACATTTTTAGAACTGACAGAAGTTTAGAACATGTCCCTGGGTAGCGTTCCTCACTAAATACCTAACGAAACTTGTTCTGCTGCCATATAGCTGTGAGTGTTAGTAGGACTTACAGAATTTAAAATTTTATTAAACCAGGATCACATCACCCCATAAAATTCTGAGTTAAAACCTAATATCAGTGTGATAACACATCGTAAAATCAGCCCCCACTCTGGATGGGAAATGATGACTTATAGCCCTGCTGAAACGGAGTGGAGGAAGTTCTTCAGAAACACTGATCTTAGGTTAGAATTCCTTTGAATCCTCCCCAAAGAGCCATGAAGTTTCATTTTTAAAAAATCAGTATTTTGGTGAAAAAATATAACTTCCTCAGAGCATGAAAAAGAAAATCCCACAGGTTCTACATCCACAACCTAGGCCAAAGTGCCAGAGAAACTTCACATGGTCTTTCTTGTCATGAGTTACAATCATTGTTCTGGGAATTTTCTTAGGGGCTTGGCGTTTTTTCCTTGTAAACAAAACTACATATCATTCTTGAAGCTGTCTGATAACTGGAATGCAAGCAGTTGCAGCATCTTTTCTAGGCCAAAGAGCAATACCCAGTGGTCTCAAAGGACAACCAGGGGTCTGCGTTTCAGTTCTCATTCCCCAGTGGAGTTGCCCCCATTCAGGACATATACAGAGAGAGCCACCTCTTCAGATCTCCCTAATCTGACTCAGGCATCTCACACATGGACCTCAGAGGGCTTTCTCCTCTTCCCCATGGCGCCTGTACGCCTCTCTGCCTGGAGGACTAAGTTCCTTGAGTCCTCTGACTCAAGGACCCATGGCTGGTACAGCACATTCTGTGTTTGCAAATGAAGCCTGCGATGAAGTTTACAAGACAAAGTTTGATGACCTCTTCGATAAATGGACACAGGCTCAGAGACAGTTTAAATAAACTGGGCTAAAAAGGAAAAGAAATAATCATTGGCAAACTTCCCCATCATTTTTCTTCTAGTTTCCCTCCCTCCCTTCCTTCCTCTCTGTTAATAACATCAGGGTAGTATATCCCTTTATTATACAGTCTCAATTCCCCACCATGCCCTGAACAGAGCAGCTCATTCCTTTGGAGGCTGATTAGGAAGCTGCACACACTTCTGCCTCCTTGCTGGTGGAGTGACTGGTTGTGGTGCTGGGTTGTTTCTCGTGTGAATATAAGACTGACCCCAGTAGGACAGGCAGTGGGTGACATGCAGGTGCTCTGAGCGACCTTGAGAGTCTGGGTCCTCCTCTTCTCCAAGCGTGCCTCCCGGCTGCCCTGCACACTCTTCCTTGCTCATGAACCTTCAGCGACTTCCCGTTGATTCCAGCCTCAAGGCCAAACCTGTTTATCTGGCTGTCAAGGCCTTCGTCAGTCTGAGCTCAATGACAGTCCCAACCTGATTTCCAACTCTAATTTGCTCTAGTGGTTCTCAGCCTAGGGTGCCCTAGAGGGTGTTTGGAAATGCATAGAAGCATTTTGATTGTCACAAGGATGGGGGTGGCAACTGGCATGGAGTGGGCAGGGTCCAGGCATGAGAATTGCCCTCCAGTGCCCAGGACTGTCCCACACACTGAACAATCATCCCATCCCTGTGCCAGCAGTGCCCCTGTTGAGAAATGCCTCTTAATTCTGGCCCAACTTGTTCAGTCTCCATTATCAAACCAGTTATGTGTGTTTGTCACTGCTGTCCCACCCCACCTGGAATTTCCCTCCTTTCCTCTCTGTTTCTCTGAGTTCTACCCATTGGGAAGACTTGGCTTGCTTGGATGCCCATCTGAAGCCACCACTCTCTCTAAACCCTCAAAGCCACTGTTATCACTGAGAGGCTGGCAGGCTTGTGTGAAGGACACAAATGTTGGAGGTTTGAGCCTCATTCTGCCACTTTGCCCATGTGGCCTGGGGAGAGCCACTTCCCCAGTGGAGTCTACTTTCCTCATCTCTAAAGTAGAAGTGATAACAGCACCTACCTTAAAGGGTTCCATAAGGATCAAATGCTGCATCATAGGGTAAAGTGCCCAACATGGCCTGGCATGTGGTAGGAATGCCATTAACGCTACATAATTGTTTTGATTCCTTCCAACACAGTGTACTTACTCACTAAGCACTTGTGGAGTTGATATCCATCCCTAAGACCATCTGCAAAGGTAAAGCACAAAGGTTCCATCATTCTAGACAGAGATTGTGTAGGCAGACATTCATTTTTACTCAGCCATTGAAAGTGTCTTAGGACACGAGCCACTGACAGGCGGCAAAGGAAGAGGGGCCCCCATGAGCCAACGCCCTCTGAATCTGTCTTTTCACTGATGCCAAAGCGACGTCCACTGCCTGCTTGAGGTACGTGCACAGCCCGAGGAAGAGTTATGAGGAGAAACAGAGGCTCTGTAATCTTCCTGAGGGCAGAGACTGCCCTTAAGAAATGGATAGCAGAGCGTGGGAGTGAGATGCTGCCCCCTTGAAATGGAATGCCAAATGCCACTGCCAGGCCACTCCCCGCATCTCTCAGCTGCTCTCTCCTCGCTCTGGTACTGTACTCCTAAAACTCTCAGTTACCTTGGAGACCTCCTAGCCGGGCTTCGCTCTGTGGCCTGAGAAAAGGCATTGACTCATAGTTGAGGAATGGCTTCACTATTCATCCAATGACACGGGTGTCACAGATATCCAGGGCTGTGAGCCAGGGTGGAGGCCAGGCCAGCCTGGGCTTGCTAGCCTGAGCCCAAAGCCTGCGTCCCTACTCTCTTCAAACTGGCTCTTGGCAAACACTAAGGGTCTAGCTGATGAAAGTTGAGGATGTGACTTGTTCAGTAGCCATTAAGAAAGAAAACAGAAAATTCCCAGGAAGGGATGACCAAGAGTGATACTATAAGTCAGAGAGTCCTATCAAGTCCCTCCTTCATGATTTCCTGCTTTTAAAGTTAGTCTGAGAAGATCCATAAAGAGTATTTTGAGTCCCCTAGAGCAGCGGTCCCCAACCTTTTTGTCACCAGAGACAGGTTTCATGGAAATCAATTTTTCCATGTACTTGGGGGGCGAGGTGTTGGTTTCGGGATGATTGAAGCACATTACATTTATTGTGCAGTCAAACCTCTCTGTTAATGGTAATCTGTATTTGCAGCCGCTCCCCATCATCGCCTCAGCTCAACCTCGGAATATCAGGCATTAGATTCTCATAAGCAGTGCGCAACCTAGATCCCTCGTATGCGCAGTTTACAGTAGGGTTCGAGCTCCTATGAGACTCTAGTGCTGCTGCTGATCTGACAGGAGGCGGAGCTCAGGCGGTGATGTGAGCGATGGGGAGCGGCTGTAAATACAGATGAAGCTTCACTCACCTGCCCACCACTCACCTCCTGCTGTGCAGCCTGGCTCCTAAAAGGCCATAGCCCAGGGGTTGGGGACCACAGCTCTAGAGAAATCGTTCAGGTGAAAGACACTGAACTTGCTGTGCTTTGAAGACAAGGAAATGTCATAACCAGACTCAGGACAATGTACTGAAGAAGTGGACCAGCGTGTCTTGCAGAGGTGAAGGAGCAGCAGACAGAAGCAGGTAGGACCGGACCCGAGCCTGACTCTGCCACTAAGTGGCTGAAGGTTTCTGGGCACCTCACACAGCAAATCTGGGTGCCTGTTTCCTTATTTATTCCATGAGAACATTGGCCTATAAGGACTACAAATGCTCCTTGACTTATGATGGGGCCTTGTCCCAATAAACCCCCTCGTAAGTTGAAAATATTGTAAGTCAAAAATGCATCTGACCCATCTAACCACCAAACATCATAGCTTAGCCTAGCTGACCTTAAACATGCTCAGAACACTTACATTAGCCTACAGTTGGCTAAAATCATCTAACACAAAGCCCATTTTATAATAAAGTGTTGAATATCTCATGTAACTTATTAATACTCTACTGAAGTATTGTTTCTACTAAGAGCATATAGCTTTCCCACCATTGTAAAGTTGAAAAATCCTAAATCAAACCATGGTGGACTGTACTACCATGTTCATGATGATAAACACCCAATGGACTTTCACCCAAGGGACTGGCAGAATGATCATGTTGGCTGTTTACTAGTCTGCTGGCTCTTTCTACAGAAGACTTCCCACACACACTATCACCTACAAAGTCACCTTGAGGACACTGCACTCTCTTGGGTCACCCCAGATCCACTTGAGTGCTCCTCTGCCCAGATGCTATGTTCCCAGCCCTGGGCCCTGGCATCAAGCCCTGCTCCTGACTCTCGTCATCTGGTACTTAGCCCCCTGACTGCCCCTTCTTTGTGTCTCCAGTGCCTTGTTCCCAGGCCCCAGAGCAGGGTTTGGTCCATCAGGGCCCTGGGCTGGGGGTCAGATGCACCTGTGCCCAAAAGCCAGAGTCAAGAAGCTGCAATGTCTTTTGCTCCCCACACCGCACTGGGCAGCGCCTGGTGTTCAGACACAACACTAAGGTGAGAATTGACAAGGACCAACTCGAATTAACGCTCTCTAAGAGGAGCGTGGTTGTTATTGCCCCCTGTGGGCAAGTGAGAGAGTTGGTGGCAATAGAGACCCGAATGGGTACCTGCTCTTGCTGGTACACCTCTCAATATAGCGTCTTAACAGAATTCTGGACTGAGAACCACAATCATTTACACTCCTGGGAAAAAATGTCAAAGAAAAAAAGGATGGAGAGGACCTCCCTGGCCAACAACAAATACAGCCTCCCTCTCCAGGAGCTGGAGAATCCCAGGCTTCAAAGTGGAGAAACATGTGTCCTGAAACCTATGTCTGGCCAGTGTAGGCAAGTATATCCCTGTCAGGGGCCAACTGGAAGCTCCCTGAAACCCCTCATGCTTCTGGCCTATTCAACTCAGAGGTTGTCCTGTAGGACAAAAACCTTAAGAAATTGCAAGATAATAAAAACTTTAAATGCATTAGGTCATTTTTTTGTAAGACTCTCCTGTACTGAGAAAAAGAAATCACAACAAAACAAACTCACAGGAAGGATATACTAAAAGAATAAAAACAACCAAACAACCAAACAAACCAAACAAAATGGTTCTAGCTCATGTCACCAGCAAGAAGGCAATCTTAGGATGGTGGCCCTAGGGCCATCAAATCCCCAAGGAACCATCCCAACCATCCAGCGAAAAACTGGAGACCAGGGCTGTTTTCCAAGGCAGAGAGCAAGCACACACATTGCACGTTGTCAATGACAAAGCAAATGGAAATATTTCTGTGGTCAATGCTCAGTGAATTAGATGATTTCATTAACTGATTCTTGAGCATCTGGGGCCCTCCTTAAGCATTCTGGTGAAATGACATTTGTAAGATACACAAAGAATTCATATCCTGCATCTTGACAAAATCAGACACTTCAAATTCCTTTCGGAAATGAGATACAAAAGAAAATAAAATACAAAAATCTTTTAAAATCCACAAAACAATGAGGAAAATGGAGGAGGCTACTCTTGCATGGCTCTTCCGTGGCCTGGACTGTTAAGTGTGTCCTGAAGTCACAGAACTGGCCGCCCTCCAAGATTTGAGAGGCACCTCAAGGCATTTGGAAGAAAGCACTGCTTGGCTGGGAAAAGTGGTAACAAGGGAGGCTTTGGGTCCAGAAATTACAAGGAAAGTAACAATAACGTTAAGTAAGTGCCTAGAATTGGCTTCACACAGACTATCTCTGCAACTATTGGCAAAGAATATCTTTTTATTCATACAATTGACCAAAAATCCTTCTTCCCTAGAATGCATTAACCTCTTGATATACTTGTTCTGAAAATTTGGGAGAGCACAGATTCCTCTGAGAATCCAATAAAGTTATGTACCCTTTCCACTGAAAAATTCCTCTTGGCACATAATTTACAATGAATTTAAAAGGACCCTGAAGCCAATCCATAGACCCTGGTTGGGAACCTCTGGCTAAAGTGGGCCCCATTTGTGACCTGTGAGCCAGGGATGGGAGCAGGCTTGTTTCCGAGAGCTTCAGAGCTTCAGTGTCAGGGACCAATTGTCTCTGGGAAGAGACGGGAATATTCTTTCTTTCTTTTTTCTTTCAGAGATGGCGTCTTGCTCTGTCACCCAGCCTGGAGTGCAGTGGTGCAATCACAGCTCACTGTAGCTTCCAACTCTGGGGCTGAAGCGATCCTCCTGTCTCAGCCTGGTGTGCCTGGCGGTAATGGAAATATTCTAATCACGAGGACAACTCAGCAGCTCCCGAGTTTGCCCTGAAAATTTACCACACTCATTGGTTATTGTGGAGATATCCATTCAATCTGGCCAGGGCCATTTCTCCCAGGTGCTTTCAGGCAATTGAAAAATACCAGTTGGCATGACCAGACAGGCAAGTATAAGACAGGACAACCTGGCAGTAGTCAAACCAGAGAGTGCTCCTGTCACGTTCCATTCTGTAACTGGTGTGTATATGTGTGTATTTACCTGGGAATCTTAGGCAATCTCAGTGGCTGGTTGGGTTAATCTAGGCTCACCTGAACCAATTCTTCCCTTTGGAGCATTTCCCCAAAGGAATTATGGAAAAAACCAACAAAACAAACAGTTTAATGATTTGGCCCAGAAGAAATCCACAGCTCAGGAGCTCTGTTCTACACACCACTCTTACACCAGGAGTCTGAGACCCCGGCAGGCAAAACGATATGCTCAAGGTCACCCATCTAGGAAGGGCACGGCCAAGACTCCAGCCTGGGTCTGTTGAACTCAGTGTCTATGCCTCGAATCACAGTCACAATGAGGTAGGGGTGTGCAAACGGAAAGGTATAAACAAAGCACCTTCCTGGTCTGCATGATATGCTTTTGGATCAGAGGGAACTTTTTGCATGCTGAGGAACACCTCCCTGGGGAGATTCTGAGGTATGCAGGCCTCGTACCCCCACCATTGGAGCAGGCACGTTAACGACAGCCCCTTGCCTGGTGTTCCCGACGTCTTGGAATACTAGCCGTGAGATTGGTGGATTTTCATCTGACCTCTGGCTTGGCAATACTCTGGAAGTCTCCTGCTGGGCTCAAGGCTCAGGCTGCAACATCCAATTCCTGTGGCATCCGTGTCACTGGGACACACAGGGCACGTCTTCCCGCCACTCCAAATCTACTCTGCTGTAGGCTCCCTTGGCAGGGCTCCTCCCCACACTGGCCAGGAAGAGGGAGGCCAGTGGTGCTCATTCCCATTTCCTGCAGCCTATCCGGAAGGAGTCAGGAGGGCAGGGAGGCAGTGTGGAAGCCGTGAAGGGAGGCTCGCCTTAGGTTTAAGGTTTGGTGGATTTAGACAGAGATCCGAGCTTACACACTGCACACACAGCGAGGTGATACTGGGGGCTGGGAAATCGGGCTTGCTGGGGGGCAGGCCTGAGTAACCCAGCCTTGATGCTCCAAGCCAGTGAGCAGGTCATGCTCTTGCCTTCACAGGCAGCACTTGAGGCCCGCAGCAATAGCTAAGCTGGGGTCCTGGGGCTCTGGGAGGGACACCCTCTCCAGGATCAGCTAAGAAGGATTTGGAGTCAAGCCTCTGCCCCTGGGCTCCTTGCGTTGACCACCTCTCTCCTACACCTAGGTTGGGGATTTGCTTGATTTACTTTGAGGGCGTGTTTACAATTCAAGAGCCCTGAGCCCCTCACCTGTCCGGGGGCTCTCCCTCATTTCCCTGACTCTCTCCTACCTCGCTCCCTCCCTTGCTGCTGGTGTGAGCAATTTAACCCTGGTATGGCATTCCTGCCAGAGCCTTGGCTTGGGGGAAAAGCTGGAAGTTTTTGTCCACAATAGGGCCACCTTCCTCACCTTCAAGCAGCATCAGCATTAAGAGGCTGCACAATCCACTTTTCCTGGAATTTTCTCTTCTTGTTCCTGTCTTCCTGGGCTGAACGACATAGGGCCTCCCTGTCCCCTGCTTCCCTTGGCCACACAGGAGCGCTAGCTCCACGGCAAGCCTTCCATTTTGTTCCTTCCACTTCTCCCTTCCCATCACTGTCTCCCCCATCCTGAGGAATTCCGAAGCAGGCCAGAGCAGCAAACGGTCGCCTCTGGCTCGCACTGCTCCAGTGGAGAGCTCACTGTATTTCCTTGCAAACCGAGCAGCTTCACGTTGAGTGTCTCTGAGAAACTCTTGCTCAGTTGATTACAACATTGCTAAGCTTTTGGCAGAGCACATGTTTACCCATTTAATTATCATTATTAAGTTTTTCTCCCACTCAGATTTTTGGCTTCACATATTATATCATTTTTGGCTGAGTGTACGTGTATGGGGAGGGATACATAGAAGGGCAAAAAATATACAGTTTACTCATGTCGACTATCACGCTGTGTACTCGAACTTTAATTTTTCTCCCCAAGGACAAATATCTAAGAGCTATCCATGGCAGTAAGCAAATCTTCCTTTCTTTAAACAAATTTTCTTTTGGTTTCAGAAAAAGTCCCTTCCGTGGGTCCTGCTCTCAGCCTTCTTACTAAGGCCTCCATCACTTCCTGCTTAGATTAGAGATCATTTTTGTTTCACGACTGGTCTAAGATGATGTTGTTTGAATGAATATCTGAGGCGCCAAACAGACATCAGAAAGATTGATTCTAGGCCCTGGAAAATGAAATATTAGTCATCTAGTTTACTCACTTGTGAAACATGCAGAAGGATTAAAATTCAAATTACTTGTCCAGATTTCCAAAGTTCTCGTCATCCCAGTTACTCCCATCATTCAAACCCAGAGTTGACTTCACCTGTCACATATGCCTTCCTTTCCTTGGTGGACTTGTGGGTGACCATTTCCAAGCCACCGGCCAGGGAAGACGACAGAGGAACTAGGATGACCCCTCCATGAGAACCCAGGTCCGTCCACGTCCCCACTCAGTTCGAGGGCTTGTTTGCCCATGAGCCCAGCTGTCCCCAGGGGAGGGTTCTGGAGCTGTTGCCAAGGACACACTGACCTGTGGGGTGCCCTGGCCTGGAGGGACCCCTACATTTGACTGCTACAACTACCTGTCCCCTAACATGCCCCATCTCTCTTTTGCCCCCCACTGTTCCCCACCAGGGCTCCTGCTCTCAGTCTGCTCTCGAGCATATGTGCAACAGGCACCAGTCCGTGAACGTCTCACACGTGAGTATGCAAAGGGCCACACTCTTGCCCTGTCTGGGCTCAGGTGTGCAGCTGACACGTCTCCCCATGACTGGGATCTGATGGGCTCGACCTTCTCTTTGTCCTCCAGCAAGTGACCCTGAGGGAGTGGCCTTCTCCTACAGTGACCTGCTTCCCTCCCGGCGTCAACCTTGCTGTGGCAGAGAAGGCTACGAAGCACACCAAAAACGTACACTTGCCTCCCGAGTGTGGGTTGGTCCCTGAGAGACAGCCCTGCCGGGGACCACGTTTCCCCCCTCCCTTGCCTCCAGGCAAGGCCAAGTGACTGGTTCCTGCCATTGGAGTATAAGCAGACCAGATGTGCTGAGTGTCATTCCTGAGGCAGTGTGACTTGCCCATGGCCTTCTCTCCATGCACCAGCTAGAGAAAAAGCAAGTCCAGGGGCCTGGGGGACAGCAGAGATACAAGATGGAAAGATCCAGTTCTCTGACATACCTGTGGAAGAAAGTCGCCTATTGACCAAGAACACCTGCCTTGGACTATTGTTACATGAATGAGACACAAAGGCCCATCATACTAAGCCATCGAAATGTAGGGGATCATTCGTTACAGCAGCTGGTGTTACCCTCATCCTCCAATGGCCATCTCTGGCCCCTTCCCTGGTTAGCTGCCTGGCTCCTGGCAGAGCATGCCCTGGGATGTGGCTGCCCATCCTGAGGCTGCCCCCCCACACCAAGGGGCAAATTTCCCCACAACCGTTGAGACCAGCACCCTGAGGGCCAGCAGTAGCAGCAGTTTGGAACCTCTAAATCTTTTGTCGAGATGATTTCTGTCCCTTCAGGGGATGTCCCAAGGGTGCTTCCCAGGCTGCTGTGAGGAGAATGAGGGCTCCCTCTTGAAGAGGGAACAAGATGGGACTATACTAGGGTCAGTTCCCCAGGTGCGAATCTACATCCTGCCTCCACAAGCAGCCTAGCCTGCTAAGCTGGAGGATGATGTTTCTCCACAGGATAACTGGGAGGCTTTCAAAGGACAACACACCTGATGTAGCTGGCACATGGGAGGGCTCAGGAAACGTCCCTCCCTTCCGAGCAGGAAGCTCAGTCACAAAACTATCTGGCTGAAAGTTGCCTAGAGAAGCAAAGAGGGAAAACCCCCTAAAATCCCTAGGCGGCCAAGCCAGCCAGGGCATGGTGGCTCCAGCTGTGCCCTCCAGCATTCCAGGGAAGTGAGCCATCTGGGCCAGTGGTCTCCAGCAGCCATGACAGGCCCATCACGATCCGAGCCCGGGAAGGGGCCACAGGTGGCATGCAGAGTGCCTTGAGACCCCCTCCCGCCACACCTAAGTGGCAGGAAGGAAGCTGCTCCCAGAACTTTTTAAAACAGCCCTCGGGTGTGTGGCCACCTCCCTCCCATCTTGGATGCAGAATCAGTGTTCTGATGGCCCAGGGCTGCAGTCCGGCCAGCCGGCCGCTCCTCTCCCGCCAGCTGCCTGACAAGGGGAACACGTGGTTCTTTTCCTGGAGTGGGGCCAGCTCTCCTGTCCTCCGGGGCGGCCTCGCCCTCCACTGTTTCTTTCAGCACCTGGGCGCCTACTGGGGTGTCCTAGGAAGTGCACCCCACGTCCGGCACGGTGGGAGCATCTGCCGGAACCGGCGTGGGAGCCTGCGTGTCATCATTGTCTCCACGAGGCTCTGGCCTTTGTTGAAATCCTTCCACAAGCACACAGCGCCTTACCCCCAGCTCGCTTCTGCAGAGGGTCAGCTCACAACGGAACAGAGCCAAGAAACCAAAGCCCGCTGGCTGTCTCCGGCGACCCTGAAGAGCAATTCAGAACCTCCCATTTCAAATGGAATTGGATACTGAAGGATTTTGTTGGTCCTTTACCCTCTCATAAGGCCTGATAGTTTCTGAATGCCAGCCAGGAGACGCTCCTTTGGGGAAGGCAGAGTAACTTGTTTAAAGCCCTGGAGTGCATACCAAAGCACCATGTCCTTATCTGCGGGGGTTCTTGGGGAGCTCCTTGGCCACCAACCCTCCCTTCTTCTCATGGGGCCCAGGAGTAAAGGGGAGATAAAGAAGTTGCCTCCATCCTTGCCCTAAAGAAGTGCTTCGTCAAGGCAGCTCTTTCCCACTCTGTGACCAGGACCTGAGAGCCTCCCAGGGCCAGCGTCCAGAATAAAAAGGGAGTTGCCACCTCAGAGGGCAGGGGCAAAATGTTTCCTCCCAGGAACAAGGAGCCCAGATCCTCTTCCAGACCCTTATAGCAAAATCGTGAGTATTTTTGGAGTCTGGATAGAGGAAAGCCTTCCCTTCTTCTCTGCATACGGAGCCACTGTCACTCGCACCCCAGCACCTCCAAAGAGGCCCACACCCCAGCCAGGCCTCCAAAATTAAAGGAGCAGGTCATAGTTTCAGCAAGGCGAAGGGAGAGGAAAGCATGTGTAGACGGCAGCTCTGCATGGCAGGGGTAAGGACAAAAAGGGCCATCAGCAATAGAACCAGGAGACCTGCTCCCCCAGGGACCCTTACCGGCTTTAAGCCCTGTTGCTAAAGACTCAACCACAGCAGGGGCCACAGGCAACCCACCCCTGCCTGCCCAGATGGCCCCCAAGTGACTTAGACGTTTAGAGAAGACTGTTAGAATCCACGATAAAAGATCCCGCAAAGAAATGAGATTTAGAGTTTGTGGCTACTGTAATACTTGGGCTGGAAATACCAGTTGCTTCTAAAATTATAGCCCTAACCCTTCATTAAAATATCCTTTCATGCCTGATGACAACATGCTAGCAAGTGTTTGAAGCACTCTTGATGTGTCGATGCTACAAAACCATCAGACTTCAGAGTTTTTTTGACAGAGGCAAAATTCTCAGGTAGTTCAATATCATCAATGGCTTCAATACCAAACACCAATGAAACAGGAAAGCCTCGTTTTGGGGGGTTTGGCCCTTGAATGAGCAGATCCATTGCTGGGGATCTCCCAAGGCTCCCCCACACCCAGGAGTAATCATGTCAGCCCTCGAAGGCAGTGGGGAAGACTCAAGGCCTCCAATCAGGGGTAAGGTTTGCACCCCAAACAACTCTCTTTGTCTTCATATGCAAGGTTTGGCCATGCGCCTCAAGTTTCTCAATTTGCAAAGGACACAGAGAGGACATTCTGAAAGGACATGCCATGAGGTTTGTGAAGGAGCGTGGGACAAGGGGCCCCTATGGGGCACACGTGTTGTCCGAGGCCTGGCAGATAGAAGGAAAGTGGGGAGCAATCCTTAGTGCCCATGACACCCTCCTCACCCCACCTCCTGGCCAGTCTCTTCTTCTTTCTCCCCTAATCTGATCATGGCACACGAGGGCTTCTAGATAATGGTTTGTGTCGTTAGGAGTTGCCTTTGCAACACTTTCATCATCATCTCTTCACCAAATGTCCCAATACAATGGTCATAATGTTCATCCACTTTCTTAAAAAGTTTGTGTTCACCACCACGTGATAGATGAACAAGACACACAGGGTCCCATGTTGCCGAAGCTCATAGTCTTGTGGGAAGTAGAGTCCCATAAGCAGGTGAACAGGGAGTAAAAATGTTCCCCACCTAGTCTGGCATTGGTCAGAGGAGGCTTCCTGGAGGATGGGATATCTCAGCTGAGACCTGAGGGATGCCCAGGATTTAACCAGCAGAAGAGAGAGTCTGAAATGGGGCGTGGACCCAGGCCATCCCCAGGCCGCAGAAGCAGCTGGCGTAGAGACAGTGAAGTGCGAGGGAATGCCCTGCTTGGGGAAGTGGCCGACATGCGAGGAGAGGCAAGCAGGGTCCACAGGCCAACAAGAATTTCACCTCAGGGGCAGCGTCAGGACACAAATCTGGCATGAGACACAGGGCAAGTCAGCTACCATATGTTATAAATTCTAAGATGCCATCAATTTTAAGCCACGACCTGTTTCAGAAATGTTAAATGTAAAAGACTGTAAAATATTAAGAATATGAGAGCTGGAAGGCCAGCCTTTTGATTGAAGAAAAAAGAACATCAGTCCAAAGCAACCCACACAGCAGGGGTGCGAGACAGTCCCACTCGGGGAATGCAGCGTGAGGAGTGGGGAGAGGAGGTTGCACACGGCACCGCTTTGCTGGGAACAATTGTGTGCCCCTTTGTTCCACACGCTGAACAATTCTGTCCAGGCCAAACAGATAAAAGTAAACCTCAAGGCCTAACTTAAAGAGAAAGAAAAAAGTGAAGAAAAGGAAACCCTCATACACTGTTGGTGGGAATGTAAATTAGCACAGCCATTATAAAATACTGTATGGAGGTTCCTCAAAAAACTAAAAATAG
This sequence comes from Propithecus coquereli, assembly GCF_000956105.1. Classification (NCBI taxonomy): domain Eukaryota; kingdom Metazoa; phylum Chordata; class Mammalia; order Primates; family Indriidae; genus Propithecus; species Propithecus coquereli. The sequence goes on along the minus strand of NW_012143190.1, from coordinate 522,333 downwards.
AATTGCCATATGATCCGGCTATCCCACTTGTGGATATTCACCCAAAAGATTTGAAATCAGTATGACAAAGAGATGTCCACACTGCCATGTCCACTGCAGCACTAATCACAGCAGCCCAGACATGGAATCGGCCTAAACGTCCACCGACAGATGAACGGATAAAGAAAGGGTGGTGCACATGCACAGCGGAATACTATTCAGCTGTTAAAAGGAGGAAATGCTGTCATTTGAGACAACATGGGTAGAATGGGAAGACATTGTGCTAAGCGAAATAAGCCAGGCACAGAAAGGCAAATACCACGTGTTCTCGCCATATGTGGCATCAAAAACAAGCAGGGAGTAGATGGGCGGTTCCTAGAGCCTGGGGCCGGAGGGAGCGGGGAGAGATGGTCAAAGCGTACAGGGCCTCAGTTAGCAGGAGAAACAAGCTTTTTTTCTTTTGAGATATGTTGTACGTCATGGTGAATGTGGTAAATAATAATGTATTATATGTTTCTAAATCACTCAGAGCGTAAACTCCAAATGTTCTCACCGCAGCATACGGTAAGTAAATTTGAGGTGATGGGTATGTTAATTAGCTTGACTGAATTTTTCCACGTTGTCATAACATCACTTTATACCCCATAAATATATACAACTATAATTTGTCAATTTACAACTAAGACAATAAAAATAAAAATTAAAAGTCCAGTAAAGGGTTCCCTAAGTGGGCTGTGAAGATGAGAAGGACAACCCGTGCTCTTTCCGAGGGGGCACATTGGGCCGATCACATGGATACGGGGCTCCCACCCCACACGCAGCTGCCTTTCCAACCCCCGACTCAACAGCAGCCCCCAGACCGTGCCCCGTTCTGTCTCTCACCCCCTAGGGAGGCAGTGGCTGTCCTACCCTCCTCTGGATGGTTAGCGTTCACACGCCGTATTTCCTGATTTGCATTCAATCCATTTTTTAATGTTTCTAAAATCACGATGCCTCTTACAATCGATGTATGTATTTAAGGTGGTAGCACGTTTCCCTTCCGAGAAGCTGTCACTAAATTGACCGTGTGTCTTACGATCATTGTACAGTCTAGACCCTGGAGCTTAGACTCTAGAATATTCGGTAATCCGCGTGCCCATCAGATCACACTGTACCGTTTGTGACTCATTAAAAAAAAAACCAAACAACAAATCGGGCACTTGTGCTTTTCTTTTTTTGGTAAATACTGCTGTCTCCTACTAGTCTCCCCTTTTTGCGGATATGCACAAATAATCACTAATAAACAAATTCCAAGCTCTATTGGGTAATCCTTCTTAAAAAGGGAAAAAAAATGAGGTATCTTGGATGATTACAGGAATTACAGTCACAAGTATTTTAGGGAGTGCTTTTTATCTCCATTCCTAATAGAATGGACTTTGCAGGGGGAACGACCCAGCAAAGCAGCGGCGGGGCGTTTTGGCTGGCTGCAGCTTGCTTAGCTTGCTGCCTGTCACCAGACAGTGGTATTGACACACACGTCTCAGTTATCTTCCCAGGAGCCCTGTGCCCACTGTCTGGATGTGGAAACTGAGTCTCAGGGAGGTGAGGGGGCTTATGAGTCACCACACAGCACAGAGGTGTGCAGTCAGGACCTGCACACAGGTGCATCTAATTCCACGTACCCACAGAGGCTCCCAGAGAGGGGCATGGTGCCCAGGGTGCTTTAACCCAAAATACAAATCAGCTTTCCTTAAAGTTCTTCCCAGTAGAAATCAGAATGTGGAATTTACCTCCCTGTTACACAGCACTTCTATGTTCAAGAGGAGTCTCTGGGTGGAGGTAAGCTCATGAAACTTTTGTTTCTTTCCACCTCTGCCCCCACTCTGTGCTGGGAATGGCCCCTTGAACAATAGAACAGGTGGCAGGGCTCATCACTTTCTGGTGACTTCCAGATATTAAAAGAGTAGTCCAGGCTGAAACATCAGCCTCCTGCCCTGCTCACCTGGCAGCTCTCAGGAAAGCCCCGAAGGGAGCGTGATTTCCAATGTGGAAAACGCAGGCCTTTCATTTGCAGGTGTGAGTCTTTGTGCCAGAACCCAGCCCAGGGCTCTGGGGAAGGCCCCTGAATATATTCTGTATTAACAAGGTTGGGGCTAGCAGCCTGGAGTAGAGCTCACCACTCTCAGGAGATAATGTGTACGTCTCAACTCTCCCCATCTCCTCTCCTCTCCCTGAAGCGACTCACACACATGCCTGTTACTGCCGGCACCACACCCCTACTCTGAAAGGTGAGCTCTTACCCTTCTGGTCTAAATCAAGTGGCCAAAGGCAAGGAGGATGTTGCCTATGCCAAGCAGGCCACAGACAGGTAAGGCCTAATGTGATAGCTGTGATGGGATGAACTGTGTCCCCCAAGAGTCAGGTGCTGAAGTTCTAACCCTCAGTCCCTCAGAATGCAACCTCATTTGGACATAGAGTCTTTGCAGACTGAACCCGGTTAAGATGAGATCATCAGGGTGGGCCCTAATCCAAAGAGACTGGTGTCCTTATGAGAAGGAGAGTCGTGGACACAGAGACACTCCTACAGGAAGAAGATGCCATGTGACCATGAAGGCACAGATCAGGATGACTCTTCAATAAGCCCAGGAGTGTCAACAATTGCCGGGAAACCACCAGGAGTAAGGGAGAGGCCGGGAGCACATCCTCCTTCATGGCCTCGGAAGGAACCAGCCCTGCCAACACCTCAATCTAAACTCCCCAGCCTCCAGAACTGCGAGACAATGAATTGCTGTTGTTTAAGCCACAGGTGACCAAACATCCTGGATTCTCCAGAAAGGTTATAATTCTAAATCTCAGTCCTCATAAGCTGTCAAAATGTTCCAGAAATTCACATTTCAGTTTAAAAATATCCTTTCCTGAACTGCCTCCCAAACCCCTAAACAGCATAAAAACCCATTAAGAGACCTTGAGGTCTTGATTTAGGGTTCAGAAAATATAGTCACCAAATGTGTAGATCCATCTGCAAAAGCCGACCGCGTTCAGGGCTCACTTTCCCATCAGGGAAGCCAGCAGGTTTTCTCCCGCCCTCCAGACTCAGGCGACGGAGTCAGGACTGGGCCATGTGGGGAAGCCAAGCAAATCCCTGTCTTGCCAAGAGACTCAGGCACATCATCTCGTGCAGAAGGGCTGGAGCCCTGCGAGAGTGAGCCAGGTGACGTTCCTGCTCTGGGAGCACGGTCCTTCCATTAGTGCCGAGCGTGGCCGGGAGGACAGCCCTGTTGGAAGTCCGTGTGCTGGCGAGCTCCTTCAGACCTGGGCAGGGCTCCTGATGGCCACATCGCTGCCTGTCTGAGCTTGGACACATCTCAACCTCTCTGGTTGTTATAGGGTCACAGTAACTAGTTTTTCTTGGAGGGTAGGGATGGGTGGGAGGATTTGTCCAAAAAATTGAAATGTTGCCTCTTATTCACCGTGACATTTTTCAGGCCAGAACACCATGGTGGTGTTTGTTGGCTGGTGTTGCCTGATTTAGGTTTGGAAGCTGGGCTCTCCTGCATTTTCCTGGCTGTTCACCCGACTGGCTGACAAGGAACCAAATACCCCTGGCAATGTGTGCAACGCCAGAGAGTCAATGAGAAGCCTTGGCAGCCCTGGTCTGAGTGCCAGGGCGGGCTTCCAGCTAAAGCAAACCCACAGGCGCTAGCGCTTTGAAACACATCACCTGGGCTCTGGGTGAGCGGGTTAAAGATGCCACAGTAAAGGCGGCCACGGGATCAGGTAGATTAGATGCAGAGCTGCTGTCTGCCTGCAAGGAGCCCTGGAGAGTGTCTAGAGAGACAGACATGGCTGCTGTTCCATCTCCACCACCTCCTTGCCATGCGGCTTTGGGCAAATCACTTAACTTCTCTGTGCCTCAGTTTCCTCATCTTTACCCTGAGGTTATATTGTGCCTACCTCATAGAGTCACTGTGAAGGGGTAAATGAAATAGGGCGTATACAGTAAGCACACACGTACACGTGTGCCCCATGCCCATCATTGCTAAGGGTCTTCCGCAATCACAGGTTTTCGGCCACCAGAGCAGGCAAGACCCCGAGAATCATCTAGTCCAGACGAGGAGGTGACCGCTGGGGCGGGGGCCACACTGCGAGCTTTGAGCTGGGGCAAGGCAGAGTCCCCCCTGTGGAGACTTTGTGCCTCTCATAGAGCCAGGCCTCCACACACCCTCGCGCTCGCCATTGCTCTTTTTCAGACCCCAGGAGCCCACACTGTGAGGAAGGATGATTTTCTTCAGTACAAGAGCCTCGAGCCTCTTATTACAGGAAGGAAACAATTTTAACACGGCATCTGGACATGGCCGCTAGGTTGGGCGGGGGCACAGAGACATAATGATCCTCAGTCCTCTGCTTTCCCGCCCGCATTTCTGCGAGGGGTTTTTGGGTATGTGTGTGTGTGTGTGTGTGTGTGTGTGTGTGTGTGTGTGTGTGTGTGTGTTTAAACACACACAAGTCTGAGTCACAGAATTTAAAATCTAAGGAAGGGAATTTTCAAGTGAGCCTCATCAGCTCCAACTCTGTGGGACCAACCAACTCGGACTATCTATTTACTTTATTATTCAGCGGTTGGCCTGAGAGATGAAATATGGGATTAGAGAGAGGGTGAAGAACAAAAATCCCACCCTGGTGTAAAGAAATGAAGAACATAACCCTCCATCCAAACAAACACAAACAGGCCCTGCCTGGCCTTCCTCCCCACCCGGCAGCCCTGTCACCTCCCTTCAACTGAAATAAACATGTGGAGTAGAAAAATGCAATTGAATAAAGCGTGTGCGTCGCCAAACGCTATCTGGTCCCTGGAAGAGAAGCAAGCATTTCCCAGCCTCTGCTAAGGGGCCAGATGTTTTCCTCATTAGGGCTTTCCTGGGGTAGAAATAATTCTTGCCTGTTTAATGTTCTAATAGATTAGTAATCATTCTGCAAGGCCTGGGAGCTGTCTCCGTTCAATTGCCTTTGGAGATGAAACTCTAAAACTGTATTCTACACAGTATCATCCTTGAAACATACTTGCCAAAAGATGTTTACCCTGGGTGCAGCCTGCTGCCAAACTAACTTCCAGTTTACAGGAAATACTGAAAGTGGAGGAACAAGCTAAATGGCACCAAGAATAAACAATCACAGACATCTAGAATATGGGACATTCTTCAAGTTAACATTTCTGGACTCTTTTGTCAATCTCATGAGATATTTTAAAAAGGCAGGATGTACTGTTCTGGAACAAAATAAACCAAAGGGACACAACCAAATGCAATGTGTAAATCTAGATTGGATCCTGCTTAACAAAAAGTAACATCAAAACTGTCTATTATAGTTATGATAGACATTCTTGTGGCAACTGGGGAAATCTGAATATGAGCTATATATTAGATTAGATCATGAAATTACCATTGTTTTCTTAGGAATGATACTGGTGGTATCATTGTGGTTATATTGAAGAATGTCTTTATTCTTGGATGAAGGACGAAGTATCTTGATGTCTGTAACTTACTTTTAAATGGCAAAGGAAAAAATGATATATATGCAGGTATGTACACATAGAGATAAAGCAATGATGTTAAAATCTTTGCAATTGTTGAAACTGCAAGGGAGGTATTCATTGTATAATGCTTTCATATTAAAAAGCTGGGGAAAAAACAAGAAAAAGAAAAAGACAAAAGAACAAAAATGAATAAAAAAACTATTTCAAAAACTAAAAACAAATTTTTAAGTTGGGGAGAAATCTGTTCTAATTGGAATCCATGCATTCCACTACTTTGTCTTCTGAACAGCATACAGAGAAAATACCGCCGGCATGCACATATGCATGATGAAACTACTAGCAATGAAGAAAGGAGACAAGAGCGTTAACAACTCAAAACATGGGATAGAGGTGACTTCTTACGAGCAGGAGAGGGGCACAGATGTCAATGGGAGTTTTGTCATTATTCTAGTTCTTGGGTTGTGTGGAGGCCTCATATGTGTAACATCTCATTAATAAATGAATATTAATAAAATGGAAGAGGGCCATGCATGAACCAATGATAATAGCTCAAAAATCTAGTAAAATAAAATACTGCCCAGTTTCTACACCTGGTCATGTGAATGATGACAAAATCTTCTTGTGTCAGTCTTCAGTCCTCTGGACACTGAAGTAAAACAACTACACTCATTATGGGATGTTTCAGTTTATCCAGTTACTCATTTCACAGATATTTACTGAGGGTTTGCTATGGTTCAGGCATATAATATGGATAGATGGATGAAGATGGATGAGACATAGAGACACGGCGTATATGTCATGTACACTGAGGGTCTGCTGTAGGCCAGGCACATAGACATACAGACATACATATGGCAGATGCTATGAAGAAGTACACAAAGCATGTTAAGGGGCTTGGGGGCAGGGAGTCCACTTTTTGGCTCTCAGGGAGTGAGCTCCCCAGAGACGTGCCCTTTGGGCTGAGCTCAGAACGAGCGAGCAAGCCACCACGTGACCGAGGGAGGAGTACTTCTGGTGGAGGAACAGGAAGTGCACGGAAAGGCTGCAGGGCAGGGGACTGCAGGGCCCAGAGCCCCTCCAGTGAAATGCTCTGGGTCAGACAGGGTGGGAAGCCACAGGAAACACTTCAGATTTGGTGTGTTGGAAGCAATCAGTGGGTTTTGAGTGGGGAAGTGACATATTTGATTTGTGTTTCTAAAGGTTAAAGCTCGATGATTCTCTTGAAAAAGTGAACCGGAACATTATCATGCCCACAAAGACAGGGGTGATGTTCAAAACACTGAACAACTCACAAGACAAGGGATCCGGCCAGTCAGAGCCGACGGTGGTCCTCACTCAAGAGCCAGGCGCCAGACAGCCAGCCCTGCTGGGGCAGGGGCCAGTCCTGGGACTGCTGAATGTGGGTGAGGTCTCCAAGGTCCCGGAGGGCTGCGGCAGTGGGGAAGGGGGCATGGGAGGGCTCAGGGAGCGCCTGTTTGCCCATCTATATGGAAGTGGTCAATATTTTAACAACAGAATGGGTAAACACACACCTATATAATATGTAATGAGAAAATGAATATAAATAAGACTAAACCATTATCTCCTTTTAATTGTCTAACGTAGTTAGGATTGAGCTACAAGTTTAAGGAAACCCAATCAAGGTCATCAATGAGCAGTTCTACTTCTTACCCAGCTGCCATATCCATGGGAAATACAGCAATCGTCCATCCATCCATCTGTCCATCTGTCCATCCAGCTATGCATAGAATCCATAGTTTTTGAGCTGCTGACAGATACTATTTTAGTGCATAAGAAGTATCAGTAAACAAAACAGGCAACGTCATCGATCTCATGGAGTTTATGTTTTATTGTAGATGGATAATAAACAAATACACATAATGCAAAATTCAGCCTGAGAAAATAAAATCTCTTGATGGTATAGTGGTTGGGAAGTGGGTTGGATACTTTAGATTCCAGAAAGAAATCAGCAAGAAAAAGACAATGTAAAAGAACCTGTTCCTGCTATATCCCCAATCCCTACAGAAGCACCTTGCAACTGTAAGGTGCTTAATATATATTGGTTGGAAGAAAAACTGAATGTGAAATATTATTTAGCCATCAGCAAGAATTAGGTATATCTGTACATGAAAGGATCTCTGTGAAAAGAAATAAGTGAGCTTCAGGGAAATCAGTTTTGTAAAAGTAAATGCACATACAGTTAGATGTGTGGAGAAAGAGCTGGAAGAATCCACATGACAGGGTTAACACTGGGAGGGAAGAGGAGGAGCCTTCCACTTTTTACTTAATGTATTTGTTGACCGATTACATTTTAAGGGTATATGCTCATTTTGAAACACAAAAAGACTTTTCAAAAAATACACACAATAATTATATGCATCAGGAGGGTTGACTTGGAAACAGAGCAGGAATCAGCTCAATAATTTAATCCAATCACGAAACCTACACAAGACAAAGTCACTTTACAGGAGGTGATTCTTCAAACGTTCGGGCAAAGCCAGCTCATTCACGTGCAATGCCATCGGCCAAGCTCCCAGACACTCCCGGAAGCCTCTCTTTGTGTTCAAGGAAATACTCATGCAGAGTGCGTTACAGTTTCTTATTCGCGTGTGTTATCTCAGAAACAAAGGGCAGAAGGCATAAAAACAGAAAATAAAGAAAGTATTGCAAATTTCATCCTGTTGGCACCACTGAAACAATTTGCCAGGATCCACTGCTGGTTAAATAATCCAGATGTTTACCAGGGAGGCAGAGTAGAGACACTAACTTGATGAACTGTCCAGGTGAATCCCGCTACCAGTTTATAAAAACAAAGGGAAAAGATGAGACTGTCCTTTTGGTTTCTCGCCCTAGAAAGACCTGCTTCCTGTTGGGAATATTAAAAACCTGGAAACAAAGGCATCCTGTAGAGATTTTTGTGAAAGTATTAGAAAACTAACAAGGCATGCCCCCCTTAAATCCTCCTGGGCAGTGTTGGTCCAAGGGCCCCACCATGGACAGCTGCACACAAAAAATCTGTGGGTGGGATGCGGCAGGAGAGCGTCCTGGGGTGAGGGCTCCCTGCCCCCAGAGGCTGAGCCGGCGAATCAGGTGACTCAAACTGCTGAAAGACCCTGTAATTTTCAGTTAACTAAATGGGGGGAAAATCAATATGTGAATCACCTTTCAAGTATTTAATTTAATTAGACAAGGAAAATGAGGCTTCTTTAAAATTCTTACTTGGTATTAACTTCTGTCACAAAGCAGCCTAGAGTAATTGGTAAAAGTGAAAAAGTGATTACCGAGGCTTAAGCTTATTTATCACAGCTGGTGCACTTTTACAAAGTGAGTTTTATGGTGCTAAACCCTCCACCAGAGCAGGCGGGCCCTGGAGCATGGATTCCAGTCTTTCATAAGCCACCTCTAATAAGCTGTGGTAATGGGGTGGGAGGCAGGGGAGGGGGTCTGTTAACAGACAGTGGATGCGGGGCTCGCCGCTTGATTGTGGCCCTGGGTGCCCGCTTTCTCTCCTTCCCGCTCTGTGACGCTGGGATCCTGCAGCATGGCAGGTCACCCAGCCCTTAACTTACTCCTCTAACCTTTGGCAAATGACTTGCCCAGAGTCACACTGCCGGTTACCAGCAAAGCCAGACTTTGACCCCAGGCCCTGTGATGCCCACGTTGCTGATCTTTTCTGTCTTTAGCGACCTCAATCAGAAAGAAAACGGAGCTGGATCTCAGGCGTGTTCTGCAGGAGCCATTTATCTGTCACTCTTCCTTAGTCTTGCTGTTTTCCTACTGCATTAATGATGTCTATTTATCTCCCCTTTTGTCCAAAGGTGTAAACATTTGGAAGGACTTCCATTCTTCTTCCAGGACTGACTATGGTGCACTGGAGGTAGGGAGAAAGGAATCTCTCCATGTCAACCTGACTGATGAAATTTAGGAGTCTGTTTCTTTAACGAAAACAGAATAAAACTTTCAAGTATAGAATCGATATTTGCAATGTGCCAAGCTTTGTGCTGAAATTTGAAAACAGGGTAAAACGGACCTAGCCCACAAAAAACTCATAATTAAGTGGGTGAGCACACAATTTTTCTTTTTCATTTTGGGGGAAAATATTAAAATGAAGATTCAGAGAATAATAGTACAACAGATGTATTCATTTCTAAAACATGTAAATTTCATCAGCTTCACTTTGTCCCTCTCAACCCTAAACAGACAAATAAAATCAATATTATAACAGGCCAGGAATGGTTTGTGATTCTGAACCAGTAGGCCAGGGATTCGGCTGCATTTCCCCTTAGAAAAATATTTAATTAGGTAAATGAAGAGATGCAGCGGTTGGAGAATATGGTAGTTGAAATCTTTCTAAGATTTCAAAGACGCTAAATATTTTATTAGGCACCTTTGCCTGATGAAAGATTTCTGATCCTCCCTCCCTTACAATCTGGGCAGGCTGTGTTGTTGTCGGGAGGGGGCCGGGGCAGGCCAGCCAGCAGCCATCTGCCCAGAGACCCACCCGGCCAGGCTTTGGAGCCAGGGCTAGACTGCAGCCCTGGCTTGTGCGTAGTAGCCTGTTGCACTTGCAGGAGAACTGTCGGACATGCCCTTTCCTTCATAGTTGTCTGTTTTTCCACTTTCAAATGGGAACCTATGAAACCCATCCAACTGTATACATTAAATATGTGCAATTTTTTGTATGACAATTACAGCTCAATAAAGCTGTTAACAACAACAAAAAAGGAACCGAGTCTTTGTTCTAGCAGGTAGATTCCTTCCGTGCAGAGATTATTCTGCGTAGCTGGTTCTCCCAGTGGCTCCCACACCAGCAGTAGCAGCGGCATCTGTTGTGAGGCCACACTCACCTTCTACCTGGCTGATTTTACTATTTTTCTTAAACCAGCATAGCTCCCAGGAAGCCCAGGCTGCATGGAGGGACGAGGAAAGGATTCATAGGTGCTGTGGTTCCTTTTGACTGCTCTGGGGGGTTCAGGCTGCAGCTGGCTGGAGCTGGCAAGGTCTTGTCTAGTTGCTATCAGCACTTGGGGCAGCATTACCCATGCTTTTATCTCAGGGACACCCTGTTGGCGGCCTGCCTCACGGGCAGTGCCAAGGCGCATGCTGGCTGGAGGCAGCTAGAGTCATTGTCTCTCCCACCCTGTAGCAGGCTAGGGCTGTCATCATTAATGTTTGGCACACATTATTATTTACAAGCCACCAAGCTAGGCTGAAGAACAATAACAGCAGGATAACAGAACTACAGGCTACTGGTTTTGTCTGTGCCCAACTTAAATTAAGTAGTTGCAAAAGATAATTGGAGACATAAAGGCCTAGACGTAGAGTCGGCTTGTAATACGGCAGAAGAGATTTGTAGTCTTTGATAACATTAACACGGACAGAATTAGTCAAGGCTGGCCTATAAAACAAGGAGACTCATTTTTACGTGTGGTGTCTAAGAATCACTGCAACACTTTTATTCACAACTCATGGACAAATAGGTAGGTAGTTTTGGTAACATCTCACAGTGACTATCAGATTTCTTTTTTTCTTCTTTTTTTTTTTTTATTGAATCTCTTTCTTTTTTGCCATGGAAGAGTCCAGATACTCTAATGCCGTGGTTCTAAGTGTGGTCCCCAGATCCGCAGCATCCACATCACTTGAACACTTGTCAGAAACGCAGATTCTGAGGCCCCACCCCAGGCCTGTTCTTCAGTGGGGGTGGGGACCCACACTATTTTAACAAGCCCTCCAGGGGATTCTGATACTCACTCCCTCGTACTAATGTATACAGCACGGTACCATAATTCCACACTCCAGGGATCGTGTACATTTTGAACTTGGAAAGTAGAAGTCCTTGGCCATGCATAGCCCCAGCCCTGATCTCAGCCACTCTACCAATGCTGTTTCTCTCCTCCTGTCCATCCTGTGGGCTCCCACACAGGCTCTTTCTGAATACTGCCACTATCCTGGTCCTTCAGTGTAGGCGGCTCAAAAAATGTGTTGAATGAGCCAGCACTCCTCAGTGGGTTTGTTTCTAAACTCTCCCAAGATTTTGTGAACATGCTCGGTAAAGAACACAAGGCTGGAGACTACAAACGTCACATGAGGAATCTCCCGTGCAGAAGAACTAAACAGGGGTTGTGTTTGTGTCAGGAGGACCAAGGGACTCCTCTCAAGCTCTTTAGTGTGTGGTTTCCAGGGGGTACACTCTGACCTGAGAAATCTCTCAACATACATGTCATGCAAAGATGAGCTTCCACTAAGCACACATTTCATTATTGCCCATTAAAACAGAAGGTGATTAAAGTGCTTTTTAATTAAAAAAATTATTAAATGGAGTAGGAAGTAATGATATCAGTTAATCTCAGGGTAGGGTTTTTTTTTTTTTTGAAGCCCCTAATAACTTCCTAAACATCAAGCATTTCCATGAAGCTAGCCAAAGTTACTTAATTATAGGCTTCACGAGTGTTTCTACAGAATTCTCAAAGGAATCATCAGGATCCTTGTATAATATAGGGTTTAGACGTTCCAGGCCAGAGCCTATATACTAGCTCTTTTATCTTAACGCACAAAGGTGTCCAGAAGAGGATACAGGAGGAATGAAACGCCTTGGGGAGCCAGCTTGGCTCAGGAATGAGGAAGACAATTGGAGGCTGTGAACTCGGGTGCAGGCATCCCCACCCGGCTTGGCCATGGGCCACAGCAGGGGCTGGTGGTGGTCACACAGTGGCCCTCGGGGGGTCCTGGCAGGCAGGAACCTCACGAGACACTCAACATCGCTGTTGCTTCCCCTCACAGCTCTGGGACTCTTCCTTCACAGCTCTGCCTGCAGAGGAAGCCAGGCTGGGTGCCACAGCGTGGGGCCTGCAGGAAGTCGGGTCAAAGGACTGCACAGCGCACTGGCAGCAACGACGAGCCCCAGTGCCTGGCCCAGCACCACCACCAGCCGGGACGCCTGTGCAGCCCTCCCAGCCTCTCTAGTTTCGGTGTCCTCCTCTCTCCGCTCAACAGTGGCACCAGATTCCCGGATGTCCCGCTACAGAAAAGCTTACAGACTCTTCTCTGCTCCCTAGGACCTTTGCATTTAAGACAGGACCCATGTGGAGTGAAGTGAGGGGGAGAAAGTGGGGAATAAGGGAGCAGCCTCTGAATCCCACTCAGCCCGAGGCAGGGCCCTGTGGGGACGCCGAGGCCCAGAAGGCAGGAAGTGGGGGGCCCAATGTGGAGCACACTCATGTCACCCGACTCAGGCACAGGTCCCAGAGGGGAGCAGACAGATGCTCGGGAATTATCACAGGGTCACTCAGTGTGCTGCATCTTAACACTACTGGGACCACAGACCCATTTGACACTGTGACAATTGTCACAGATCCTCTTCCTGGGAAAGGCCATGTGTATACATGCTTGGAGGGGTTTCCTAGCCCTGCATTCCACACCCTGAGGAACACAAGTACACACAAAGAGCTAGACAGTGGGACATCTGTCTTAACACAAGTCTGAGAACCCTGGGAAGGTGAGTAACACCAGCTCGGAAGCTTGGGGAAGCTGCCCTGGAGAGAAGACAGTGAAGCTGGTGGCACAGGGAGGGGAGGAAGACTCCCCCTCTGCCTCTTCATCTGTGGAAATGATCAGATTCCTACCTTGCAGGGGGTGGTGAGAACAAACATAAAGTAGATTAACAGAGCAGGCACTCGAACAAAGCAAACGCTAGTTCCCTTCTGGTTCTCTTACCTGGTACCAGGCTACAAGCAGGGTCCTGCCCGTTTCCTCACACACCAAACACCTGCTGGCCATGCAGCATGGTTCTAGTTGTTGGGCCACAAGCCTATGGTCAGATCCCTGCCTTCCAGAGGCTTCGGGCATGGCAGGTGAGGCAGAAAAGCAAACCAGTTTCCCCTTTAGGAAGAGGAACTGCAGGGCAATCCTGCCAACTAGGGCTTCCCAAGGATGCGGACAGGGCCAAGGGGTGGGAAGGTGGAGGACAGGGCATCCTCACGACTGGCACAGGAATGCCTTGGAGAAGCTGGCCTGAGATGCAGCCATCACTGCTGTCCTGGGACAGGCAGTGTCCAGCAGGACAGGAAACCCCTCCCCTGCTCTCCCCAGCCACTGAACTAGCTGATAACTCCCGTGCCTGGGCACCAGCCTCTCCAGCACCCTCCCTCCCCGCACTGTCGCCCACTCCTCCCTAGACCTGACGAGCTCAGGTGACTCTAACTGCGTAGGCCCTAAATGCTGAAGCCCTCCTCACTCTGCACACTCACAGCCAGCCGCTCTGCACAGGGCCTGGGCCCTGCCTTACCTCCCTGGACAGGGCAGAGCCAGAGTTTCCTCCTCAACACTTCTTTTATCTGGACCTCATCCCTGTTCATCTCAGGCTTTATTTTAATACTAACACATACACACACACACCTCTCGGGGTGGGTGGTAACACTCATGTTGTCATTTATACCTCACAGGACACATGTGTCCTGGGAACAGATTTAATAGGAATCAGGAACAGGTTGTAGCAAAGAAGTTGCTGCTGTCTAGATTCACGGTAGGGCCCGGTAGCAGAACTCTCCCGGCCCCAGGCGAGGCATGTGCCCTTTCCTTTGAGGGGCTTCCAGGTAAGGATGCTACTGCTGTCAGCTCTGTCTCCGCGCTAGGCTCCAGGCGCACCATGGAGTCTGTCACCGGACCTCGGCCGTGTGTCCTGCTCCATCCCTTAGGGCCAGCTCCCTACCCTAAGCAGCACGTGGTGGAGGATGTTCATCCCTGTACCACTGTCATTCCCCCAGCAGGGAGGCCCTAACCCAGGACATCTCATGCTCTGACACACCTACCCGGGATGGGGCCGGGAGGCTGGGAGGTGGTGGTGGTGACTTTCAAGTCTGCCCTGTGTCGGGATTGACAGGAAGTTGAAAGAGAAATGACTGCCCGCTGACACGTCCACTGTGACTTTAACCACAGGACCTCAAAATGTTCTACAGACAGTAAATTCAAGCCAACAGCACTTTCTGGGATACAGCATCACTGCCTTAGTCTCAAAGGCTGATAAATTGGGGTGAACTCTAACGATGGGACATTCTCTGTCAGCAGCTACACTCGGCCCACCGCATAGGACCTGGCAGTCTTACTTTTTACTTGCCAGATAACGACATAAAGGTCTAACAAACTGATACATTGGTTTTATCTACCAGCTTCTTACATAAACAGCAGAAACTTCCAGATAAGTAAATTTCAACTGTAAAGAGTACGTAACAATCTAAAAGTTGCTATCTCATGCAAGGATATTTATTTCAATTCAACTTTATTTCTAAGACAAAATATCCAAGTTCTTCTCCCTACCCCTCCCTAAGTCTCTTTAACTTTCAGTGGGAGTATATAAATGTGAGGAATCATAAAGAATGATGACAGGATAGTGGTGTATCATTTTTAGCTGCCTGCAATGAAAGCCAAAAGAAAAATTTAAAAAAGTCCAGTATACATGCCCCTGGCCTCTTTGTGCAGGCTTTTAGACTCAGTTATCTAGCCCATCTTGTACACGCAGTGCAAAAAAACAGTGTGGCCAGAAGTAATTCTTCCTGCCACACTCCCAAGGCTAGCAAAGGACACGGCGGAGTTCTTAAGGGAGCTCCCAGAACCCAAGTTACTTCCTTTCTGTCAAGACTATCCCAAAAGGCATGATGGAGGCGAAGACTGAACTCTCAGAACACGTTTTGTAGGAAATTACAGGCATTTTATGGATGTGTGGGCTTTAAATCCAGGATGTATACATTTGAAAACCGGAGCCTTGCCAACTCTTGCCAAAATGTGTCTCATTCTATTACCGCTTTCTTCACAGTGGGGGGATTTCCGTTCCATGGAAGATAATTGCTGCCAGTGAAAGCAGAGCCACGCTAATCCAGGAACGGCGAGGACCCGCTAAGAGGGTACGGAGGCCTGGCGTCTACACCCTGCACTACCAGGAATCAAGCACACAGCCGTAGCGACTAGATCACTTCACTTGTCAGCTGCTTGGCTTTCCCACCTGTGCAAGGAAGGGTTTGGACTAGATTAATTCATTTGAAAAGTTCTGCTGGGACCCCTACTATGTGCCAGGCAGGCACCACGGAGGGCAGAAATGGTTCAAGACAATAAGGACAAACTCCGCCAGTGCCTCCCTACTACATAAATATGATACCACCCACGCAGCATATGGAAAACCGGAAAAAGAGCACATGGGGTGGTGATGGGGCGAGGGCTCCACCCAGTCCGCAGCCAGCAGCCCTGAGAGTGGAGGAGGGCTCTGTCCAAGCACAGCTGCAGCCTACGGAGACAGTCCACCAAACCGGGGATCCCTGTGTGGAGTGCTGAGCTAGACGTGCACAGCGTATACCCTGCCTCCTTCAGAGGCTCAAAGCGCTGCGGGAGCTCAGCGGGGGATGACTCCTGACTGATACGACTCCCTGCAAGCGACCAGTGCTCTCTCTTGAAGGTTGCCATCACAGTGCCTACAGGAGAGTAGACCACTAGCGTCGCTGCGCAGTGACCGATGGCAGGGAGGGCACAGAGAAGGAGGCAGAAGGAAGAAGGGAGGAACAGCAAGAGGCAATACTGGCAGGGGACAGGAGGGCTATACTTACCTAAGATTTGGAGCTAGGAACCAGTTGGCCCTAGTTTCTTTGGAGCCTTGAAGGAACAAAGTTACAGGCTAGGGATCAAAAGCCACACGTAGCTAAACTCTGGAAAATGAATTCTTTTGGCAAATATTATCGAGGGTCAAGCAAATAGGACCCAGGGTTTGTCCTCAGAAAGCTCCTTGCCCAATGGACTCACAGCAAATGACAATTCTTAAGAGTATCAGTTACAATTGGCGCAATTTGCTCTTCTCTGGTGCTACCCAAGATGGAAAATGTAACCCAAACTAATTTTAGTAGGCTTTCTTCCAAAATGATATTAAGCTATATTCCCACCCAGGTAAGGTAGGGAAAACAAGCAATTTGGGAACTCTAAAATCGGCACACTAAGGCAACTTGACAAGGCCGAGTCTGTACCTTGTGCATAAGCACGTACTTCACTAAAGGGTTAAGTGACCAGAATTAACAGAGGGAAAATCTAGAAACCCTCTAGAGAAATCTAAAATGGTCATGTACAGTAAGTCCATGCCCTACAAGTGTTCTTTATTCTGGTAAAGAAAAAGAAAACTAAGCAGTGACCTAACCCAAAACTATCAGAGGAAGAAAAGCAACATTAGCGTAAGACCAAGCAGCAAGAAAAATATGACTCCCTTGGCCAGATAAAATAGGAAATCTCTGCAGCTGGAATACTTCTGTGTCAGTCACAAAGGGTCAGTCTACTCATCACATAACCAAATCTCCCAACCTAAACTGAATGCCATTGTCTAAATTAAGCCGTCTCTGTTCTGATTCATAAAATACTGTTTCACAGAAAAGTGAATCACTGCATTACTTATTAATGTAACATAACATAAATTATACTTACATTAATTTAAAACAATTTCTTCATTAAAAGGAAACATAAAAAAGGTTCCAAGTGAGATTAAGATGCAGGAACAAACCAAGATTTAATTTAAAATACATTTATAATAACTACAAATAATTACACGATATTTTTAAGGGTCACATTTGCAACAGAAATTTGCTTTAATCTGATCTTTTACTTCTAATGGTTTATGGGTCTCCAGAATTAATAAATCACTTAGCTTGCAGATACACAATTGAAAGGCAGCACAAGGAACTCTGGGCACAGCTGAATGAATGAAACTGGAAAAGCACACCTCAACAGTGTAAGATACTCGCTCAGGACAAGAGACCAAGCACTTTACCAACAGGACTAGGAGTTGAGGGTTTTATTCCCACATTGATAATCTTTTATAGACCATATACAAATTGCCTCAGTCTCTTCAAATGTCATTCAGAATGGTAACTGTCACTGCGGAATCACAGAGTTCTTCCGGAAGATGAGAAAATACTTATAAAATGCACTGTGGTCTTCAAGAAATATATTATAAAACATGGAACACATTTACCAGTGGCATACAAGAAAAGTCATGAGATCCAGTAGTCCCCATATGCTGGCTGACCCTTTGTATCTTAGGAGTTGACATTAACTCCAGCCTAAATCTCAGTATCTGGAAGTGTGTGTTTAAAATTTTTATTGCTATTTAGGCTAAGAAAAATTCTAACATCAAAATTTGTAAAGTGTCACTCATCACTTCTTCCACTTAAGTGAACAGAGAGTTACATTAAGTTACATAAATACAGGCAGATGATACAAATCCATTTTTTTTCATCTTTGGTACCCAACTACATGGGATGCAGAAATATTTTATCAAGTAGATAATCTGTTTTATCAATAGCTAGTAAACCGTTTTTGTAAACTGTCTCTCAGCTGAGAAAACAATACACTACTTACATCATAATGGAAAAGGAATGACCTCAAGATTTCCAAGCAACACAGCTATTTTTCAAATCTGAACTCCCCTGCTGATCATTAGAAATAGTTTCAAATGTCCCATTCTTGGCCTTCACTCTGGACAAGTCTGCAACAAGGTTATAATTCCAAAACATCCAATTTCTGCATGGGGTGCTAAACAGTCTGTCTTCCCCTTCTCTTAGCACACCATCATTCATATTAGTTTGAGGTCTCTCCTGAATCAAGCTGTGCTTATGTTTTATACAGGAAGTGTGAAATCAAAGTTATTTTGTTTCTATCTCCTGCAGGCTAATAAACTCCCTCAAATTCATTGCTTTAACTGCATTTACTGTTCTGTGTTTAGAAATGCTATGGTCTGAACCCTGTCCTCAGTCAAGGTATGGCCAGTATGAGGCAGGTGGTGAATATGGTCCAAGAAGGCTCGGTGCTAGACCAATACGCTCCAGACTGTGATAGTCTTTTGTTGATTAGTATTTGCAGAATGTATTAAAAAAAATCAAAGTAGGTGACTTCTGCTTATCTGATGACATCAGTATCACATTCTTACACAATTCCCAGTGATCCAAAATGCTGATGAATGAAGGACAGATTTTTATTTCTTTTGACCAAATAACAGGAAATATTAGAAAGTTAAGGCAGGTTAGAAATGAAACGCAATTCCAATAGGTTTTAAACCAGATTTAAGTTTTTTTTTTTTTTAATTCAAATTGACCCAAAGCAAAACTTACATTACAAAGGAAGAACAAAATACATTATGATATAACACACTAGGAGTTACATGAAAGCTAAATTTGTGGGCAAATGGCCTTATCCCAATCACATTCTGGGCTAATGAGCAATTCTGCAGGAAAGTTAGAATCTCAATTTTATATGGTCCACTCTGTAATCAAACTACACATTCCTGTCTCTTAGGGTGTGCATCTGACAAGTCATGCTAGACTCCCTCATGCTCCAGATGTGTACTCTTGCTACTGCCAGAACACTGAATTCTCTAGTGGAAATGCTGTTCCAAGCATGACTGATAATGAATTAAAAAACAAAACAGTCAAGTCCTCCAAACTAATAAGCATGGATTATTCTGTAGTAAATAGTTTAGAAATATGGGAATTAAATAATCTAAAAAACACTCTTACTCTGCTGTATATTTATAAACACAAATATTTACAAAAACCAAAACCTTGTTTTCAAAAGATGAGGTTTGCAGTTCATTAATGATCATAATCTTTTGTGAGCTGGTTTCTTTGGTTTATTTGCCAAATATATTTTTATAAAGGTCTAGTAACAGGCTTAAATAATAAATTTCAAAAGAAACATAGAAGAATCAGTGACGAATTTGACAATATGCTGAACATTTTAGTCAAGATTCTGGAAAAACCAATCAGTTGATTTTCTGAAAATGCCTCTTCTTTCAGTATGTGACTACAGAATGCTTCTCTGCCAATCAATGCAAATGCGGACCTGCATGTTCGTCACTGTATTCCACCAGTTACCAACTTAAGAGACATTTTAGTCACTGTTAAATGCGGTATGTGATTGGGATTTTATTAACAACAAAAATAAAACATTCTTTTTAAGTTTCCAGATAAATCAAACCTCAAACAATAAATAATGGAATTATACACTTCTTCATTAAATAGAAATTTCAATTCCAGGAAGAGCTCTCATAATTTTTTTCTGAAGTCACAGCAGCAATACAGAACAAAGAATTTACCTTAATCTGATCTTTTTACTTGGAATTCCCTGACTCAAACTCAGTGGCTAACTTAGTTTAGAAACCTTTGAATGGTTGGGGAAAGAAAATAATTTTAAACTAAGCGAATAAATTAATACACACATATGTGGAAATAAGCCCTGTGCAAATGTAACATTAACATCACCGCTCAGAGTGCAGTACTCCTGGGACCCTCCCACCTCCTTGTTCCCCTGGGCCTGGGATTTTAGGGAGAAGTAACACTCAATTCATTTCTGGCCACACCATGTCCCTAACACTGCTAATGTGTCTTAGCCCCAACCTGGGTATTGGTTTAAAGAATGAGAACACAGCTCAGCAACTATCTTCACCAGGGACTCTCTCTCTCTCTCTGGAGATAACTTTTTGGAGATATTTTTACAGGGAAAAAGACAGACCAGCCATTCTTATCCATTAGGATCCAGCTGCAGTTTGGGGATGGTTATAAAACTGGCCAGCTGCCTACAAAAAGAGTCCATGGGCCACATCAGCCATCTCCTGAATAATCCTTTTTTCCAAAGCTGCCTGTTCTTCAGAAACCTATACATGGCCTAGGCACAAGCAGATCAGATTCTCTGATGCCAAAATAGCTACTCTGCATCCAAGAGAACAAACTTTGTGCTTGAGAAAATAGCACTGCTGGCTTTGAAAATGGTAAAGCCAGAGCAGATTCCTAATTCTGCTTAATTACACTTCTAGGTGAAATAGTTTTATACTTTATGACCTAAATCTAGAAATTCAGACAGGTAAAGAGAAGCCCTTCATCTTGTAAACTTCTGATAACAAATTTATTAATAGCATGTAAGTGTAAATATTCTGAAGTTTCCCAAAGCACTAAGAATGATACTGGGACATTTGAAAAAGTTCTCCTGAAACTAACATGATGAAAAGTCAAGCACAGAATGTATCTCCCAGGGCATCATCATAGATGCCTAATGCCTCTGGAACCTTTCCTCTTGTTATTGACACTTTGTCATATCTATGTTTACACTGCAAACATATGCCCAATCAACCCAGAGAATAAAATAACTGTTCTTAAGAGCTTCGCTGTATATAACCTTAAAATAGATAGGAAATGTTTAGCATATTAGGAATTAGCCAGACTCACAAATGTGCACCCATTAGAGATTTTACCCTTAAAAAAAAATTATTTTTTTTTTAAACTGGAAAGAAAAGAAACAACATGAAACCACCCCAAATTATTTAACTAGTAAAGCCACATGGTTTAACAATATTTTGGGCTATTTTTAGGGAAGACTCTACCACTGGGATATGAAATTTTCTGCTTAAAGTGAAGTAAAAGACATATCTTAAAATGGAAATCGCAACTGACATACTAAAGTTGTGCAGTGAAAATTAAAGTGGCGGTTTCTGTTCTCACGGGCATGTCAAGGCCGGCTGTGGACTGATGGACAGCAAGTGAAACAATGGATAAAATACACCAGAAAGAGTATTGCACTGGAGGCACTGTTTTAAAAACAGAATACACTGGTTTTACGAAGTTATTTTCTTTCTGATTAATTTTTTTAAAAGCACAGTTCAACTAGAGATAGAAGTTGAGACGATGTCTCAGGGTAGTGTACTACAGTTGTTAAAAAAAATAAGTTAAAAACAAGAGCACACCAAAAGGAAAGCAGAGGTATTGGATTTATGGCATCCGAAAGCTACATTAATTAGGAAAAAGAACAGTTTAAAACAGCCAATTTGTACTCATTAAAAATGAATGCGGTGACAGCATTACTTTAAACATTTCTTAGGGCATTTTCTAGAATAACCCAGGACCACCCCCCAACCCCGGGTGAAATTGTACCTCCAAACTTTAACAGGTGTTCTGCTGGTTTATAATACCGTGCTCACCAATGAAACCATAAATTTGGAAAGGGTAAATTCTCCACTCCAAACCTGCTTGTGTCATTTTAGAAAAACAATTTTTCTAAATGCAATATTGTATAGAAAACTTGGACCTCTTAAACTTGGACCAAGAAACCAAATTAAGACCTCAAGCATGTGGTGTGTGTGTGTGTGTGTGTGTGTGTGTGTGTTTATATATATAAAAAAATCCCTCCCCTACAATGAAAACCAAACAAACAAACAGAAAACCTAAAAGTGTATACCTGCTTTCTGACTTCACAGCAAATCAGAAATTGCATAGGATATACTTTGTGCAAGGCAAAAAGCCTTTTAAGTATCTGGAATATAACTCCTAATCTTGCTCACAGTTCTGGTATATCAGATATCATCAAATTTGTGTTTTAAGTAGTCTTTCATAACCTTGGCAATTGGTAGTTCATCAAGTAGCTTTAGGTTTTGAAGGCCTATACATTGTCGAATTTTAATTCGGCACAGGTCCTGCAAGTTTCTGGGCTGTCCTAAAAAGACAGAAAAAAGAAAATGTTATAAAACTACAAAGTACAATACTTAAGGTGGGCTTTTAGGTTTTGAAAACAATTGTTCATTTCACTGGGAAGTTCTATCAACTTCATAAGCAAAGGACTGGAAAGACACCAACTAAAAGCCTTCACATGATGTTTCATTTGATCCTTTTCACAACCCTGGGATGGTAGATATTTTCACCTCCATTTTACAGATAAGGATACTTAGTATCAGATTTAAGTAAATTGCTCAATGCCAGACTAACAACTAAGGCTTCAGACTACTACTAAAAAAATTTCTGATTCTAATCCTGGTATTCTTTCCATTACGAATCAGAAGAATTCTGGTTCTCGTCCTGATTAGGCCTCTAACATGTTGGATGAGACTGTGTGAGCAAATCATTTCTCTGGGCTTCAGTTTCTCCATCTGAAAAGCGTGGGGACTGAATGAGATTCCCTCTACTGTGAGACCTCCTTCCAGTTCTGGGTCTAGGACGCCTGAGCCTCAGTGCCTATCACAACCTCTGTAGAGCATGCCAAAGGACATCAGCCCACCTGTTCACCATGATTCTGGACACAGCCGAACCTTGGCTGTGAGGGTAAGGCTTGAGGGGTGCAGCAGGAAGGGGATTTGAAAAATCACCTCAAGCCATTCGGAATCTGTGTCACTTCAGGCCTCAAACCCCTGATCATCTGCTAACAAAAACTCCTGTTATATAACTCAACTCAAAAGAAAAACCATAAAATCCAATTTCTTTCACTTTTGAATACTTTGTTTTACCAAAACAATACAGATGGCCACAAACACAGCAAAAATTCAATAGTGCTTCAGTAGTGTTTGGAGTCATGTAAGTTCTGCTTTCATATTAAATGATAATAATAGTAAGAGCTAACATATATTGAAGACTTACTCTGTGCCATGTATTGTTATAAGCTCTTGACATATAACTCCTTTAATCCTTTTATGAGGGAAGTACTTTGATCA
The DNA here is from genome assembly GCF_000956105.1 of Propithecus coquereli. Classification (NCBI taxonomy): domain Eukaryota; kingdom Metazoa; phylum Chordata; class Mammalia; order Primates; family Indriidae; genus Propithecus; species Propithecus coquereli. The sequence goes on along the minus strand of NW_012143190.1, from coordinate 499,354 downwards.
TCACTCCCATTTTATAGAGTCTCAGAGAGATTAAGTAATGTGCTTAAAGTCAAGTTGAATGCCATATTTCAGTCGTTCTCAAACTTTTTGGTCTCAAAACCCCTTTATACACTTTTAAAAATTGTTGAGGACCCCAAAGAACTTTTATGGGGGCTATATCTATGGATAACTACCATATTAGAAGTTAAAACAGAAATTTTAGACATATTTATTAATTCATTAAAGAAATATTCTGCTTAAGTTACTTAGGGCATAATAGTGAATAAAATGAAGTTCTGTTCTCACTGAATTTATATTCTCTTGTATATTCATTAAAAGAACAAAATTATACTTATATGTCTCAACAACACTGAATCTCGGAAACAAATATGTAAGAGAAAAAAGCAAAATTCAATGCCTTAACTATATTATGCTACCATTTGTGTAACTCTTA
>NW_012143190.1:477814-498871 GCF_000956105.1 Propithecus coquereli | reverse complement strand
GGCTTAATAGATGACAGCTGAATTTTCATATTAACATATGCTTCTGCATTTAATCTGCTGAGATCAAATCACATCATCTAGTCTCTGGAAAATTCCATTTACACTCATGAGAGAAGGAAGGTGAAAAAGGCAAATGATGTCTTAGTATTATCATAAAAATCATTTTGACCTCAAAGATACCCTGAAGGGGTCTTGGGGACTCCAAGGTTCCCCAGGCCATACTTGGAAAGCCACAGTTATACTTAGTACTTTATCCCTCACATAAATTGTACTTGTTTATAGTGATTACCATTATTCAAAATTAAGTAATTCTTCTTAAATGAAAAAAGCCCCTTAAGACTCAGACTTCCATTCTGTCAGGCCATATGAACATGTGCTTTCCAGGAGAGTTACTTACTATGTGGTCTCTCAACAGAACTGCAGCAGCAGCGACTGCTTTCTTAGAAATGTCTGTAAAACGGGGGTATGTGTGTCTACAGATGTCTGTACACGTATCTGTGCAAGGATATGACATACGCACTCATGTGTTTCTTGGCAAGATTATGTCTCCTCCATCTTTCAAAACTCAGCTAAAACAGTACTTCGTCAGAGGAGACTAGGTCAGGCTACCCAGCAGATATTCCCATGGCTCCTTTCCTTTATAAGGTCTACCAAGGTTGTGATTTTACATTTATTTGATTATGTATTAATTCCTATCTTCCTCACTCTATGACATGTTCCATGAGGGCAGGACCGTATCTGTCTCCCTTTGCCAGTGTAAACCCAATGCCTGACACAGTACTCAACAAATGTTAGTTGAACAAATGAATCCTTAATAGGCTTGCCCTTAAAGTATAAAACAGTCAACTCACTGCAAAACATACCCATGTCAACAGCAAATCATTTCCTAACCTGTTTTGAATTATTTTTTATCCCACTATTCATGGGCTACCTCTAGGAAGAAAAATAAATTATCACTGTTACTTTTCAATAAATGCTTACAGTATTGGGTCTACAAATGCAAACCAGAATATCAATTAGATGTTTTTTTAAAGAAATCTGATTTTCCTAATAGATGACAGGTTTTTCTCAAGTATAATTTTAATAAATAGAACAAGGTAGTCAGGCAAAAAACAAATGAGGACAAAGTTGATATATATATGTATACATACATACATACTTAAATGAAAACATATCATCCAACAAAGTGGTCAAAACTAAATTATTGGAATTAGCTTAGCTAAAGTAAAACAGAAGGAATTGAGACAAAAGGTTCTACAATGGGAGATCTGATACAGTCTTGTTTTATGGCAGACTGTACTCTCCAAAAATGACCACAATATCTCCTATTCCTCCTGCTCTTTTTTTGCAATGTGACTGGATACTCCTATCATTAAGAGATGAGGTCTGTGTTCCCTCTCCTTGAAACTTATGGTGGAAGTGTTGCTACATGACTTCCAAGGTTAAGTCAGAAAAGGTGATACAGCTTTTGCCTGGCTCTTGGGACATTCACTCTTGGAACACTGCCACCATGCCATGAAGAAGCCCCAGCAGCCTCTATAAAGGAAATGAGGTCACTGGCTGACAGTCCTGGCTGAGCTCCCAGCCAACTGCCAGCATCGACTCGCTCACCATCTGAGCGAGCTATTTTCAAAGTGGAGGAGCCCCAGTCAAACCACTCCAGAAAACACTGCATGGAGCAGAGGAGCAAAACAATTGACTATTGTTGTTTTAAGCCACTAAATTTGTAGCATTAGATAACCAAGCGAGATTCAGGGACCGAGAAGTAGGGCTTTGCCACTGGGACCAGGTGGTGAGAAGGGCTTTGAGGTGAGTGTTACCTGGAAGCCTAAAGGCTTTGAGAAGGTTGTTGGTCAGGGCTGAAAGGCGAGTTTTTAAAAAGTTATTAGAAACTGGAAGAAAGGGGAACCTTGTATGTACTCCCGCAAAGTTTGGCAACACTGTCACCCATGGCAATAAGGAAAATAGGAAATGTCGTAATGATCTAGTTAAGAAAATTCTTCAGGTAGAAAACTGAAAGTGTCACCAGGGTCTCCTCATTGTCTATGATAAAATGCATGCAGGCAAAGATGAGCTAACAACTTTAATTCAAGGGAAGCAGTAAAAGAAATACTTCCATCCTCACAAGTTATTATCTCTGTATGAGCCTTTCCCAGGGAAAAATGCACATTCTAAGTCTAAATATATTGGAATGGATTACTCAATTTGCTACTGATTTTTCTTCTCTCTAGACGGTGTGTTGTGGCAGTCCTTTAAAATTTGGGGAGAATCTGACCTTTTAAAGATTTCTTGACCATGAGTAAGTCCTGCCTGCAGAATTATCTTTAATAATAGAGACATATTACAGTGGTTAAAAGCATCAATTCTGGAGGCAGACTGCCCAGGTTTGGCTCCTGGCACCATTTGCAACCTGCGTGATCTTAGGCCAGCTACTCAGCCTCTTGCCTTTTTCCTTATGATAATGACACCCACCTCAGACACTTTACAAGAATTTAAAAAGTTAACTTTGGTAAAGTACTTAGAATACTGCCAAGTACATAGTATTTGGTAAATAAATTTTAAAAATAGTTGTAAGGATAATGTTTACTTTTGGTTACCAAAAAAGCAGAGGGCCCCTCTTTGGAAGATGGAGTTGGAGTCTCCATCTTCCTGGTTTTAACACAGTAAAAAAACTATGTGACAGCTTAACAGTAAAGGAGCAACTGGTAACCCATTACTGGAAACAGTCCTGGGCAAACTGATGGAAATCATATTCTGGAAATCACTGCATGACTTGGATCAGGCCGAGATGTGAGGACTTTTAACTGTATAAAAAGATGTACAGTGATGAAGTGAGGGGTATCATTATACTGTTTCTCCCATTGTTGAGTGAAAAGTGGGCTAAATAATAAGGAGAAATAAGGATTACTCATTGTAAATACTGTCATTTCTAAGACTATCTGAAGAGCTATTTTTTTCAGGAATAGCATTTGGGAATAGAGGAGTATGACTGAAAGAGAAGTACTTATTTCTTGTTACAGATCATGTAAAAGTATTTACTGAACACCTACTATGTACTCAACAATGCACTTTCCCAAAGATTACAGGGACAAGGAAAGAGAAGGCAGAGAAAGAGAATAAAGGAAATGAAAACAAAAAAGTCAACACAAATGTGTACATCATTTACTAGGCATCTTAGAAAATTAATTACTACCCTATAAAATAAATAAATCTCTTGTCCATGGGATTGTAGGGAGAGAGCTGGGGAATACCTCACAAAAGAGTATAATTTAAGGAATTATAAACACTTTAGGTGATGCAAAAAAAAACTACCAGGTATTCATGCTAATGAACTACAATGCAGTTTCATAATAGTTCAAAGGGCTATTAGTCTTTCCATTCTGTAAAGAAGCCCATCATTAGTAATAATTGGGCTGGTATAAAATAGGAAATCGGCTTTTGAAGGCTCTGATCCACTATAAATTACAAAACCAGGGCCAACGGCATTATTTAGAAAATTAAACATTCTATATCACCTCTCTCTGACATAGCCATTACTACATTTATGACAGCATAACTTTATTTGGATAAAAATATCTGGATTCATAAAGGAAAACAGAGAGGCAAAACATTTTCAAATAACCAAATGAACAAAATGAAAGCAGAACAAAGTTCCAGGTTTTTCTTTGGTAGATATTGGAGATGGAGGGGAGGTATAAAGATGTAAAAAGGGAAAGATTTGCCTCTTTTAGATTGCTTTACAACAGACTGTGTTCCTTCAAGAACCTCTCCATCTTAGGTCAACATCTGGAATGGCCTCCCAATACCTCTTTGTTTTATCTCAGCCTCCCATTTTAAAATCCTACCATAAACACATTTTATCCCTTTGCTCTTCCCTCTGAATTCCCTTCGCAGGGACTCAGTATGAAATACGTTAAACAAATCTTACTTTATAGGACAAAGGCACTTTCAGTTCTCCTTAAAGTAAAAATTATGGCATTCTCTTAGATAGAATCCAAATGTATACAATACCAGCCTGATGACACTTTTTTCATAGGCAAATGAGCTTTGAACTATACTTTCCGTATTTGTACTAAGTCAAACAAAACCATATATGACTAACAAATGATAAGAAATCTCTAGATGCCTATATTAAAAATAGAAAGTGATACAAAACTATAAAAAAGTACAGAATAAGATATTTTCTGTATCATTGAACCTAAACCACGTGATGCAATTTCACTTAAAATTGTGTACTATTTATTTCTAAAAGTGATTTTTTAATAATTGGTACTTAAAAAACCTAATAAGATTATGATACGTATATAAATCAATAATTAAAAATACCCTTAGTTAAAATGTTACACAAATTATTTTTATATTACATTAATACTGTTTTGGATAAATCATCCTACAAAAAAATTACAGCAGCATTTGGCAGGAACACAGCAGGTAAGGGCATTTGATGCAGAGGTGTTCTGTGTGATCAGCTGCTCGCGTGCTTACTGCTGTACTGGGTTTAGCTGAGAGAGCCAGAGCCGAAATTTCACTTTCTTAAAATTAAAAAAGAGGAGTCATGATTTTTATTACTCCTTATTTTTTTCAAGTTTTTTCCTATGTTTGAAATCTTGTTTTTAAGGTTTTACTTTTGCAGCTAAAAGATAGTACTTGACTATTGCTGAAATTTAAACAAAAAAATATTTCAAATTACTGCGATACTTAAAAAACAGTATTTTTAAACATCTGTGATTGATGTTCCAGAAAGCAACTAACTTAAGTACTTGACAGATGAAGTCTTCTGCAAAACAGTTTATACAACTCAATTCTCATCTACTTAATCTTTTTCTTTCAGATATCAGCCACTTAATTCCCTAAAACAGACAAATCAAAATACAGCCCAGTCCTACCTGTTACACACCACTAAACATACTGATGGTTGCTTCCAGTCTTTGAACAGTGTCTACTAGAAACACAGATTACTGCCTCAGCTCAGACTCCTCTGGCCACTAAACACAAATCCACCCAGCATATTCTCTGCCCTAAGAATAATCTAGACAGAGCTTGCTGTAGGAATAAAAGATGCTCTGTGAAAGTAAATTCATACTAGTAAACAAAGTTAAATGCTTTATTTACTCAAGGGCTTCTTGGCACCTTTGATATGTTACTGTGCACAATGAATCTCTGAAACTGGGATCTAGGATCCAAGGAACTAGTCTCCAACTGATTTGAATCATGAATCCATTTTACCCCACACTATCTGGTAGAGCTACACTTCACAGACAAACTTCAGGAATCATTTATCTCCACAGATCCTGGGAAGTAAATATGCTAGCATAGGGCAAGCAATAATCTAAAACATCTCATATTATCTACAAATTTTAACTTTAAACAGAAATACATTAGAGATTCATCAAATTCTAAAATGCTAGGCTAACAGGATATTGTTAAAAATCTGAACGTAGAAATTGCATATCATTAAGTCTCAATGCTTTAGTTTTAGGACCTCCTTATACCTTTAAAATTGAGGACCTCAAAGAATTTTTGTTTATGTCAGTTATATTTATCTATATTTACCATAATTAGAAAATTGAGAAATTTTTAAAATATTGAGTCAAAAATAACAGTAATAAAAAATTCATCTGTTGAAATAAATTTTTATGAAAAAAAAGATAGAGCTGTTTTCCAAAACAAAAAACATTTTGTGGAAAAACCATTTTCTAGTTTTGCAAATCTCTTTTAATGTGTGGCTTCACAGAAGACAGTGGATTTAGAGATGTGCTTCTGTATTTCACCTGTTGAAATATGCTGTCTTGATCGCAGTACCTGAAGAAAATCCAGCCTCACTCAGATATGTAGTAGGACAAGGAAGGAGTATTTTAATAGCTTTTTTGTGGATCTTCTTTGATATTCCATCAAAACTAGACCAGTAGTGGTTTCTTAAAGGTTAGCTACAATATGGAATCCAAAACCAAATTGATGAACTTTTTGTACTTTTACATGAAAATCCATTGGTCTACCTTGTACTTTGAATAGATCTTTTACTCATGTGTGATTTTGTAACACTATGCACTGGTCATTTGTAAAATACGGTTCACTGGGCTATACAGATCTTCCAGATGTTGACCTGCTCCATTACATAATATCAAAAAATCACTTTTGTTAATATCTCCACTGATCTCAGAAGTCTTTAGATAGATAATAGGAATCTCATGGCAGCAAATATAAGTTTTCCAAAATCCTCATTTTCAAAGCTCAAATTTTATGACTGGCCATAAGTACTGTCAGTTGTTTTCCTTATAAGTGACAAGTGAACTTTATTCATTTTCAAGAAAATGTCCGACAAACACTCAAGACTAAATGGCTACAGTTCGGCTGTTACTCAGTTTCCAGTAAAAGTGGTGTTCCATGAAAACAGCCGCTGGTTTTGCTCAAACTGAAGTTGCTTCTTCTCAATTCAGTCACTGAACTTTGGTACACACAGTAAGAATGCTTTCCATTTCCAACCCATAGAATATTTTAAAAGAATTCAAAAGGATAGCATCTAACAAAATTAATTTTACTGCTTCATCAAAAACATCTTAAATGGAACTGGAACACTTTCTACTGAGAGTGTCTGGCAGTGAAAAATACAATGACTCCTAGTCCCAGTTGAGGCCACTGCCTTGATTCATGCTCACATGCCAGCAGTTTTACCTATCATTGCTTGTACACCATCAGTGCAAATGCCAACACAGTGAAAAAGGTAAACAACATCTTCATATTGTCATGAAATTAGTTTTGGCCTCATGGGCACCTAGAACGGTTTTGAGGATCCCTAGGAGTCCACACTGTGAAAAACACTGTTCTACGTGAATCAAAAAATTAAAAAAAAAAAAAAATCACAAGCAGCAAGAAATCAGAGCCTTTAAGAGTGGTTACTAGCAAGAAGTTTTAAAAGGGAGCAACTTTGAGGACTATAGGCTAATTTCCCATTTTTCAGAGGAGGAAATGGAGATCTATGGTAGGGGGTAAGCAACTTGTCCAAGTTCATAAGGCAAGTCAGGCCCGGGGTCAGAAGCCTGTTAACCACTCTCTCCACCACATCATTCTGTCAATTTAATAGGACCTGACACAGGCACAGCCATAGCTGAGAGTCTTTGGGATAATATACAGGAGACATGTGCCTCTGATCCCAGGGGGCAAAACATTAATCAGCTCAAAGAACCACAGACAGAATGTGTTTTTCACATTTTAAGTAAAAATGTGAATTTTTTTTTTTTTTTTTTTGAGACAGAGTCTCACTCTGTTGCCCGGGCTAGAGTGCAGTGGCATCATCACAGCTCACCGCAACCTCAAACTCCTGGGCTCAAGTGGTCCTTCTGCCTCAGCCTCTTGAGTGGCTGGGAGTAGCTGGGACTACAGGTACGTACTACCGGGCATGGCTAGTTTTTTCTATTTTTAGTACAGACTCTTGCACAGGCTGGTCTAAAACTCCTAAGCTCAAGGGATCCTCCCACCTTGGCCTCCCAGAGTGCTAGGATTACAGCCATGAGCCACCATGCCTGACCAAAAAAATGATAAAACTTAACAGGCTTCCAGTTTCAGTTCCAACATGCAAAAAGCTTAGAAGTTGTCACTGCCATCCTTATAAGAAGAAAAACCTGAACAAACTCAAAATCAGTAACTTATCTTAGAGCCATCAGTAATCAGAAGCTGCAGGGCAAACCTCCACCAGAAAATCTGGAGAGAGAAATAAATTCAGAGAGTCCCAGCTGAGATCTGCTTAGGTGGAGCAGAAGCTATTGGAGCCACAAACTGGTAGGAACACCTAAAGAGTAATTTTGACAGATTGCCAGAGGCTGGGTATGGACCAGCCTGAGAGTGACAGCCATAGTCTCAGGAAGCTGTGACCTGTACTTTCAGGAACCCCACCAGGTCCTCAAAGTGAAGACCCAACAAAGACCCCCTCATGGACTCTGGCAGGGGGAAAGTAAGAGTAAGCACTGTGAAATACACTCAGAACCTTCTCCATAACAAAGGCCTGCTCCCAGGGGAAAGACTTTATCAGGACCTTATCTCAGAGCCATGGGGGAGGAGCATTCCACAGGCTCCAGCTCCCTCTAGTCTTCCTGCCTCACCTAAGGGGTTGGAAAAGCTACACAAGATGCAGTACTTGTGAAGGTCACAGCCCAGGGACACAGGCCCACTGAAGGACTGAGATTTAATCATGAAGTTACAGACCACGAGCTCTCCCCCACACTTACAACTACACCCACAGGGCTCCAGTGCAGAATAGTGAATTAAAGCTGAGAGAGCTGCCAGATGCACTCCCTGACGAGGAGTACTTAGGGAAGCCCAAAGCCAACGCAGCGCATGAAAACAAGGACGGTGGAGGGATTTGAACCCTCTGGCACCTACAGCTACAACAGGGCTCAACTCATAGCCAGATTAACAAAAACCTCACATTAAAGGCATATTTACCTTAGTTCCTAGTACTCTATACAGCATGTCTATTAATAGCATCAATAAAAAATTACAAGGCATGCTAAAAGGCATGATAGGAACATAGTCTGAAGAGACAAAGCAAGCATCAGAACCAGACTTCCATGTGACACAGATGTTGGAATTACCAGCCAGGGAATTTTAAATAACCATGATTATGAATTTAAAACTAATAAAAATATTAGATGGTAACAGTAAAATCTTGCCTAATAACTTAATGAAACAGCAGCTCTACAGAGGTGGAATTCCCAAACACAGTACAGATGTGGACATCCCTGGCAAAGGGAAAAAGGGGTGACAAGCTGGCCCCTCCAACAGCTTTGGACCTTGTCTGCTGCTGCAAATCTTCGACTCCACTTTGCCTTTTGAACATTTCCCTCTTTTACATAAAGGGTAAAGCCTTACAATTGTATTTCCTAGGCAGGCAGCACAACATGGCATCTCTTCTGTAAATAATCTAGCCAATCAAATATAGACCCCACCTCCTTTCAAGTGGCATTCTCTAGGAAGGAGCCACTCATTTACTGCTACCTCAGCTCTTATTGGTCTGTGTTATCAAAACCTTTCCTCCAATTTCCATACCATTTGCACAAGGAACTGCAGGCACCAGCTCTTTTCTTTTTAATCCTTCCCTTTCATCTGCTGAAGTGGCTGGGTGAAGAACAGTCTATAATTCATGCTTGAGCATTCCAAGGTGGGTTTTGCCCCCAAACTGTTAGGTTCTCTACTACTTCTCTTTGAACAAAATTCCAGGCATGCATATCATTAAAATCTCACTTTTTAAAAATATTTAAGATTAAATGTTTTTGCTAGTCATTGCCTGAGACTCAACTTTCTCATGGAATTTCTCTCTTTCTTTCCTAAAAGACTACATATTTTGGGTAAGTCCTTGGTCCATACACTGACTAGAGGAGTTTACACTGTGGGCAGGAAGATAAGGGAAAAAAAAAATTACTAAATTATAATCAGATTCCTTAGGGTGGGTTCTGTTATTATTTAACCATATCCTCAGGTTAAGCTTAACTTAGGAAATAGTCTTTTTGCAAAGTTATGGTACTGCAGCTCTTTAACAACATTTTCTTGTGCTGCCCTTTTCTTGTGCATAAATGTTAAGTTTCTCTTTTGAACTGGGCAAACATCCCCACAACCTTCTCTTTTACTTTTGGCAAGAGAATTCTAACCAATTCCCACATGCCAGAGCCTCTAGGACCCTCTTAGCTCCCTTAACGGTGTCTGTATAAACGCTACGTACAAATTATTCCACTTTACCGTGTGCACTCGTGTGACCCTGCGAATAAGGGACATCTTGAGTTGTGTGCCCGTCACATCGCTTGCCTCACCCCAGTCCCACCGTGGCACCAGTGCCTACTCACCTCCTGACCCTGACAGCCTTAGACCCCAGTGGACTGTCGTCAGAATGTCCACAGCTGTCTGTCCTCACTACCACTTCTACTTGCCATCAGTCACACCTTCGCTGCTCTCCTGTTGTCTCGTTAGTTTATTTGTTCCATTCTTTCTTTTTTTTTGGGGGGGGGGTTCCAAGTAAAAAAAAAAAACCCTAAAAAATCCCAAAAGTGACAGGTGATGCTCATTACTCCGGTAGGCTCGGTGGCTCTTCTTAGCGGTGTTTATTGTTCCTGGGCACAAAGACGCTGCTCCTTCACTTTCCTGGCTGTCTGGAGGAGGCCACGCAGAGCGTCAGCCTTCCTAGAAGGTGGAGGTTTCTGAAGTGTGAAACTCGGACGGCTCAGACTGACTGTCGTGCATAGTAACGGCAGCTCTTCCGGGCTTCTCCCGCCACGCGTTAGCAACGCGGCATTAGCAGACACTACCTCATTACTAGGCCACTGACCTGCTGTTTTTATGCAGTATATATCAGAGTGTTTATGGCAATTTTTCCAAAAAGCCAGAGTAGGTTTTAAATTCCAGGACTATGATTTTTTTTTCATCTCTTCCAATTTAAATAATCTGCTTCTTATCAAAAGGGTGCAATGAATAGTAAGATGGCCCTGAATAAGGACCACCAAGTGACACCTCTGCTGTCCCTACACCTCAGGAGTCTGAGTTGTCAGGTTATAAGGGAACAGCTTGGTAGCTGGAGCTGTGGTGAGCTTGCAGACTTGACCCGGTGCTCCCTGACTGCCCACCTTCTTTCAAGCTGGCTTTCCCGACACAGCTCAGTTGAGGGCGCCAAAGAGCATCAGCTCCAGGAGCTCCTTCTAGCCCATGCCATTCACTACGAAAAGAAAACCTATTAGAGCTAAAGAATGCACAGGTAAAGCAGTGACAGCAAATTTGCCATTGGCATTCAGAAACACCAATGGAGAGTCAAGAAATAATGAATTATGCTGAGGCACCTGAAATCAAATGAGAACTGCAGTCTTAAGAACACAGAGGGACCTGCACGTTGGAAAGCACTCCAAGTTTCCTCACTCCCCAGCCCTAGGCATACGCAGTCAGCCACCAACCAGAGCTTGCTGAGGACCTACTAGGCGCATGGTTCTGCTCCCTGGGCAGTGGAGAACTCAAGCACAAACAGAGACAGTAGTTCCTATTGATGATTCTATCTGCCCCTAATCTTAAGGTACATGTGAGTCTTTCTTTAACTCAACATACTTGCTGTCCACAGCACTGCTGTAGAGGAACTGGGCAGCTCTCAGGGTTTGGGGACACAGGAACACTGTCCACGTGCTTGTGCTGCCCCGCAGCTCCTCCCAGCCACCTGGCTGCATGCCTCTGTGTGCAGACTGTCCACAGCAGTCTATCGGGTGGAAAATAGGAGCCTTGGGTAGAATACGAATCTACGGGATTCACTCTATTGGTACCAAGCCAGTCCTCAGTGCTCATCCACCCTCACTTTATTAATTGCATATTTTATTTTGAAAAACACTTACATAGCACTTAAAATGTACTGGACCACTTAAAATGTACTGGGCACTGTCCTAAGTGCATTATAAATATTCATTCATTTAATCTTCACAGCAAGCCTATAAGCTATCATTATCCTAATTTGAAGATGAGGACACTGAGGCACACAGAGGTTAGGCAACCTGCCCAAGGCCATTGCTAACACATGGTGGAGTTAGGACTCAAACTCTTGCAGTCTAGCTCTAGTCATTAACCACTGAGCAAAATATTTAACAAAAGGGGCTGAGGCATTCATTTGAGTAAGTAACATGCCTTTCTGAGGGCAGCCACACTATTTAACCAACAGTCTCTAGTGCAGAAGCTACAAGAACAACAACATAAAGATACGAGGCAACCAGCAGCTGCAGTCCCACATACACGGCATCTCCTGTCTTTGGTGGGAATACCTACCGGTCAGCCCAAAACACCTCTCCCAAGCCAGGCAGATCTGTGCTGATCAACACGGGAGCCACTAGGCACTTGTAGCCATTTACATTTAAATTATAATTAAATAAAATTAAAAATTCAGTTTCTCAGTGACACCAGCCACATAACAAGTGCTCAACAGCCACATGGGACTAGTCGCCACCATACTGGACAACACAGAGAGAGACCATTTCCACCATCACAGAAAGTTCTAGGGGCCAACACTGAGTTAGACTCTTAACATGATTTCTTTTTACCCTTTAGTCTGAATACATTTAGTGGTAATAATTTCATCTTTTCCCCCATTATGAATACACAAAATTCATTACATTTCTTTATAAAGCAAATTTTTATGCCAAAGTTCAGTTCCAAAGGGTAGAGTGGATTATGTATAAGCAGGTCAAGTAAACCCCTTGCCCCCCAGTACCTGGTACCCAGAATGTTAATATGTCTTCTCCTATTACTATAATAATGACTGAAAGTTTAAAATCAGCGAGGAAAAAGGAATTCATTAAAAAGTGCAGCAGAAAGCAAAATCAATTTTGCTCACAGACTGTACCTTTGTGTTGGACATTAAACTCGGGACATGCGTTCAACGGGTCACAAGGAAGCTTGACAAGAGAGGGTGGCTAAGTCCATGCAAACTAATACCTCTGTCAGAAGAACAGCTCAGACACGTGTGCTACTACACAAAGTGGGTCATACACTTCCAGGCTTTGAAAAAAAGCACCCACACAAAAACAGGTCAAATACAACGGAAGCCATGTGGCCCAGGGACAGTGGTGCCAAGTTTCCCACTGCTAGTAGCAAATATTTTCTTACAACAATTTCTAGCATCCTGAGCCCCTATTACTAGTACCACTGTTCCATTTCATGTGGGATAATGTGAAGCAGAAAAGCTGCAATTAAAAAGTGAACAATTTAGCAATAAAGCTCAAATTTTACGACATTTTCATAGCTAAGGAATCTAAAATGCAAAATTTTTCCTTCTAAATCCTCAAGCTGAAGTCCACGGAAGCATGGAAAGACTACCCTTATGACGAGTAGGACTTGTCTTGTTTTAACATAGATCTTTGTTCATTCTAAAAATTCTCTTCTCTCTGTCCTTTTCTCCATTTCTTCTCTCACCCTTACTGTCTATCCCATTACTTTTAGTAACACAATTGAATTTTTATGAAATCTTGTGATATAGTAGAACTTTTTAAAAAAATTTCAGATAAATGAGGCATCACTTACCAAGCAGGCCTAATAAAATGATTAATGTCTAGACATCTTAAGTTATAAAAATATCACAAGCTCCTCATAATATGCACACTTTAAAAAAAGATGCAATAATAGTAATAATTATATTACATACTTGTGACTTCTTGTAAGAAATCCAAACACGGTCGACTACTTCCAGAAATACTTATTGAAACAGCCAGTGGGGTCTGTCCTTCATAGTTCCTTGTGTTCGTGTCCGCTCCATAATTATATAACATCCGTGCACAAAGCACATCATCCCTAAGGGCAGACAAGTGTAAAGGAGTCTGTCCATCTTCTAAGCGGCCCAAGTTTGTGTCTGCCCCTCTCTGAAGGAACATGCGGCAATAAGAGTGATTGCTTTTGATCACAGCATATCGCAACAGGAAGCCATTCTGAATGTCGATGTTGGCGTTGTGGTCCAGGAGGATTTTGACACAGCTTGACCTCTCTCGGATAATGGCGAGCTGAAGCGGCGTTGTACCTTTATCACTGAGTGGGTCGACCTCAGCCTTGAACTCCAGTAGAAGTCGGACAAATGAGTCCCTACCATAGTGGGCAGCCACATGGAGGGGAGTCCAGCCATCATTGCTTTTTGCATTAATGATGTCGCTCCTGTATTCAGATTCTAACATCAAGCGTGCAATCCGGGCCCGGCCATGCATGGCTGCGTAATGAAGAGCCGTGAAGCCTCCGATTAAGTCCTTAACTGTGGGATCAGCTAGAGTTAAAACCAAAATGAAAATATTAGCAGACTCTAAGACAAAACAACAAACACTACCACGGCACAGGACATTTTAGCCAATTCGCATATAAAATGTGAAGCAATCAAATATTATGATGAACATGAAGTACTTTTTTCTTCAGTTTAATTCAAGTCTAGTTTTAACAGGAAACCAATTTAGTAGAAAGTTATCAAGTCTGAGTTAAGAGAAGGAGACAGACAAGAAACATGGAGTTCAGACCACCACATCCCCCTCTTTGCTAATTTAACCAACTGCCTTTGGCTACTCAACTCCCTCTTCTCTGTATTGTTGCATGTTTCTTTTCTGTTTTGAACTTTTTGTTTTATTTTCTCTTATGCTGCTTCTTAGTCTTAAGGAGAAGCATGTGTAGCAACATCTGCTGTTCTAAATTACGGATGTACTATGGTCTGGCAGACTCTGTTGTTTTAGGGTGTATTAGGTTAAAAAAAAGTTTTTCTGTGGTCTGTGCAAATTCCAAAGCATGTAAGATATCTGTGAAGTGATCTTGATAAAGTGTATTTTCATAAGATAAAAGTCTATTCTGAATTCTTAGTTTTACATGAACTTTGGAGTTTATAAGAATTAAGCAACACATTATGTGAAAAATTGGGAGAAACCTCAGCACTGTATAAATATTATTTTCTAAAACAGTTCCAAAAACCTCTCCTAAATTGACTGATTTCTGGGGAAGAAAAAACAACTATAATTTATCTGCTATGTGACCACTCAAGTCACAGACTTTTGTCACTGGCCTCAGCTCTTTCGTTAAGCCAAAGGTCAGTTCTTTGCAGCTCTCACCCCAGTGGTATCCCTGAGCAATGGGCAGAACAGGGACAAGAACTGCATAGGCAGACCATCTCCTGAAGGCCGGCAGTTCAATGAAGAAGATAAATTGATCAGCCTTAACTACCTAAGATTAAAATGTGTTCTTATAAAAGTTGCCCTTAATTTTTGGTTTGTTAATGAAGGAGAAAAACTCACTAATGTTTTTCACACACATACACATACACTCCTGAAGTACGTGAGTAAACACTCATGTATTGTTTACCAAAATGTTATTTAGATCTAGAACATACAATGATGTTCTCTCAGAAAAATCCAGGAGGCAGAAAACTATATGTAAAATAGTAACAGTGTGGAGAGTGAATATTTCTGTTAAGAATGAGTTGCTAACAAAACCCACAAAAGTTACTTTTTTTAAGGTAAGCTATATCATTTGGATTTCTAAAAATATTTAATATAAAGTGACAGTACACAATGGTAGTATTATTTTTATCTATTTAGAGGAAACGAGGGTATCATACCTCTCTTGGTGTTAACTAAAAGAAAATATACAGTATCTATTTACTATGTGACTTAAAAAAGCAAGGCAAGAACATTTTAATAAAGCATTTTGCTGCCATCTACTGGTAAGGCATGAACATGAGCTACTAATGTTTCCATTTTGACAGATGCTGCTGAGCCTTCAAAGTCACTCCAATCTGTTTTAGATACATCTCTTACTGAAAGTTGACTAAGTGAATACAGGCATGAAATCTATAAGATCTCCTCCTATTCAAATGAAACAATAAATCTTGCCAAAGGTCATTTCTAATCTATACCTGGCTAATCACTATTTGCAGACATTCCCTCTTAATCTGTGAGTGAAATTTAAGAATACCTTCTTTCACTTCTCCCTCCTTTCATCCACCAAGGGTGCCTTTAAAGGTGCCAGCCAACATCCTTATTTGCATCCTATACTCGGTCTAGTTAATGGCAAAATTACAATTATGTTACATGAAATTGTACTTGCATCCTTGGTCTCCACTTTAGGTCTTTTTTAGGTTCTATTTACATTTTGGTGCTATACTGAACCAAGGAAAAACAGAGATTAACACACAATGACCTGCTTAGTCTCAGTAAAAGTCATCCAAATGAATTAAATGAGTACATAGTATAGAATGAAGAGCTGCAGGATAACAATGCATAAAATTTATCCTCAAGGAAATAAGAAAATGGATTATAAGGAAAATACAAACAAAATTTAATTTAAGGATTATTATTAGCCAATGCAATAAGACAAGAAAAAGATTTAATTTGTAATACTAACAGAAACCACAAAATGTCTAGATAAAAATTCAGTAAGAAATATGCAAGGCACATGCAAAGAAAATTTCTTTGAACAGAACTCACTTCATCTGTATGCTCAAATGTCCTTTCATCAAAAAAGCCTCCCCTCGACACTTCGTCTAAAATAGCAACTCCACCAAACTTATTACTTTGTCCACTTAGCAAACATTTTACCCCCAGGTGGGACTTATTTTAAACAAGGTATAGTATAATTTCAACAAACTCTAAATTTACTAAAAAAACTTGAAATATATATGAATAAAAGAAACATTCCCTACGAATATAGTTTCTTTTTTTTCTAACAGGTTTATTGAGGTAAAAATAAAATTCACTCATTTTAAGTGTGCACATTGATGAGTCTTGATAACTGAATACAATCATATAACCCACCACCATGGTAAAATACAGAACATTTCCATCATCTCAAAAAGTTCCTTCATCCTTCTTTACAGTCAATTCCCTGCCAAGACTATGGCCCTAGCAAATCACTGGTTAACAAAATAAAATTTTGCCTTTTCTGGAAATTCATATAAATGAAATCATTTATAGACTTTTGTGTTTTAATTGTTTCACAAAAGCATGATGCTTTTGAAATACTTGCATGTTGTGTATAGCCACAGTTCATTCCTTTGTATTGCTGAATAGTATTCCATAATATAGATATATAATTTCTTATCCATTCATGAGCAGATGGACATTTGAGTTATTTTGAATTTGAGGCTATGTGAGTAACGTTACTATGAACATCCATATACAAGTGTGCGGGGATATATGTTTTCATTTTACTTGGTTTTAATACCAGGAGAGAATTGCAGGGTCATATGTTATATACACATTAAATTTTATAAGAAACTGTCAAATTATTAGTTTCTAAGTGGCTGTACTATTTTACATTCTCACCAGCCATGCATCAGAGTTCTAGTTGTTCTACATCTTGGCATCATTAGTAATTTTAATTTTACCCATTCTAGAGAGGGTAAAATAGTGGCTTATTGTGCTTTTAATTTACATTTCCCTAATAACTAGTGATATTGGACATATTCATATACTTCCTTTTGTAAATAGTCTGTTTACGTCCTTTACCCATTCCCATTGGTTGTCTCCTCATTAATGAGTTTTCAGAATTCTTTATATATTCTGGATTCGAGCCCTTTGTCAGATGTTTGATAAATATTTTCTCCTAGTTTGTTGTTTGCCTTTTCATTTTCTATACTGTATTTTGAAGAGCAAATTTTTAATTTTCATGAAGTCCGTTACGTTTTTTTGTTTACAGTTTGTGGTTTTTGTGTACTATTTTAAGAAATCTTTGCCCAACACAATGTCACAAAGATTTTCTGTTTTCTTCTGGAAATTTTGCACTTTTAACGCAAGTTTAGGTCAATGATCCGCTGCTAGTTAATTTTTGTATATGGTGTAAGGTAAGATTGAGGCTCATTATTTTCCATATCTTATAACAGATATCTATTTGTTCCACCAAATTTTATTAAAAAGACTATCTTTTCCCAATGATTTACCCTGGCACTATTGCTGAAAATCTATTTACTACAAAAGTCCAGGTGTATTCCTCAAGTCTATTTTGTTCCATTGATCTAAAAGAATCACTGTACACCAATCTCAGACTGTCTTGACTATTGTAGCTTTATAGTAAGTTTTGATAGTAGATAGTGTAAGTTTTCCAGCCTTCTTTAAAATTATTTTGGCTAATAAATTTTAGAATTAGCTTGTCAATTTCTTCAAACAAGACTGCCAGAATTTTGATTGGAACTCCACTGACTCTGAAGATGGCAATCTCCCCCAAAATGACCTAAACAATATTAATTCCTCCAAACTATGAACATGGAATGTTTCTCCACTTACTTAGGTCTTCTTTAATTCCCCTCAGCAATGTTTTGTCATTTTCAGTGTATAGGTGATACACACCTCTCATTAAATTTATTCCTAAGCATTTTAAATTTTGTTGCTATGATAATGAGTTAAAATTTCATTTTCCAAATGTTAATTGCTGGTAAAGAGAAATAAAATTGATTTTTGTACATTGACCTATGTATCATTTTTGTAGATTTCTTACAATTTTCCTCATGCACAATTATGTTCTCTTCAAATAAAGACAGTTTTACTTCTTCCTTTCAAATTCATGACTTTTAATTATTGGTCTTCCTTTATTTCAATGGTTAGAACCTACAGCAGAATATTGAATAAAGTGGTAAAAGTATATACCCTTGCCTTGGTTCCTGATCTTAAGAGAAAGCATTCAGTAGTTCACCATTGAGTATAATGTAAGCTGCAATTTTCATAGATGCCTTTAATCAGGTTTTAGAAATCACCTTCTGATTCTCGTTTGCTCAGTCTTTATCATGAATGGGTATTTAATTGTCACATGCATTTTCTACATCTATTGAAATGGTCACTTGGTATTTATATTTTATTCTATTAATATGGTAACTTACTTATCCTATAAATTTTTAGATGTCAAATAAAACTTGCATTCCTGGGATAAATATTACTTGGGCATAACACGACATCCTTTTTTATATACTGATAGATTGGATCTGCTAGTGTTTTGTTAAGAATCTCTGTATCTATTATCACGAAAGATGCTGGACTATGGGTAGACTATGCAGATGAGGGGGCAAAAAAGATATTGGTCTATTTAGTTTTCTTGCAATGTCTTTGTTTGGTTTTATACCTGGGCAATGTAAGCCTCATACAGTAAGCTTGGGAGTGTTCCCTCCTTTGCTTTATCAAAAAGTTTGTGTAAGATTATTATTTATTCTTTTAATATTTGAAATAATTCAACAGAGAAACTGGCAGGGCCTAAAGTTTTCTTAGTGAAAAGTTTTAGTTATGAACTAAATTTCTTAAATTGGCATAGGGCTATTAAATTATTCTATGTTTTTCGTGGGTCAGGTTTAGCAATGTGCATCTTTCAAGAAATCTGTGTATTTCTCCTAAATGGCACAAAGATGCATATTATATTCCTTAATCTTTTTGATGTTGATAGGATCAGTAGTGACATTCTTTTCACCATTAAAAAAATTTTTTTTTGCTGATACACAATATTTTACATATTTATAGGGTGCATACAAGTATTTGTCACATGCACAGAATGTGTAATGATTGAATCAGGGTATCTGAGGTATCCATCATCACCTTGCATATACCATTTCTATACATTGGGAACATTTCAAATTCTAACTACTTTGAAATATGTACTACATTGTTGCTAACTGTAGTTACCCTACTCTTTATTGAACATTAGAACTTTTTTATTCTATCTAACCATATGTTTGTACCCATTAACTAACCTCTCTTCATTTCCCCCAACACACCCTTCCCAGCCTCTGGTATCTATTATTCTATTCTCTACCTCCATGAGATCAACTTTTTAGGCTCTCACATGTAAGAACACGTGGCATTTGTCTTTCTGTGCCTGGGTTATTTCACCTAACATAATGACATCCAATTCCATGTTGCTGCAAATGACATGATTTCATTCTTTTTCATGGCTGAATAGTATTCTGTCGTGTGTGTGTGTGTGTGTGTGTATGTGTGTGTATACACACACACCACATTTTCTTTATCCATTCATCCACTGATGGACACTTAGGCTGATTCCAAATCTTTGCTATTGTGAATAGTACTGCAATGAACATGGGGGTGCAGGTATCTCTTTGATAAATTGATTTCTTTTCCTTTGGATAAACACCCACTAGTGGGATTGCTAGATCATATGGTAGTTATGGTTGTTCTATTTTTAGTTTTTTGAGAAATCTCCATACTGTTTTCCACACCGGTTGTACTAATTTACATTCCCACCAACAGTTTGTAAGAGTTCCCTTTCCTCCATATCCTCGCCAGCATCTGTTATTTTTTGTCTTTTTAATAATAGCCATTCTAACTGGGGTAAGATGATACCTCATTGTGGTTTGATTTGCACTTTCCTGAGGATTAGTGATGTTGAGCATTTTTTTATATACCTGCTGGCCATCTGTATGTCTTCCTTTGAGAAATGTCTATTCATGTCCTTTGCCCACTTTTTAATGGGACTTTTTTTTAATCACTGAGATGTTTTGAGTTCCTTATATAGTCTGGATATTACGATGTCTATTATAATGTTTCCGTTGGATAAATAGTTTGCAAATATTTTCTCCCATTCAACAGGTTGTCTCTTCATTCTGTTGATTTTATCCTTTGCTTTGTAGAAGCTTTTCAGTTTAATATAGTCCCACGTCTGTCTATAGTTGTTTATGTTGCCTGTGCTTGTGATGTCTTAGCCATAAATCTTTGCCTAAACCAATGTTCTGAAGTGTTTTTCCTATCTTTCCTTCAAGTAGTTTTACAGTTTCAGGTCTTATGTTTAAGTCTTTAATCCATCTTGAGCTGATTTTTGTACATTTTAAGAGGTAGGGGTCCAGTTTCATTCTTATGCACATGGATATCCAATTTTCCCAGCACTACATACTCACCAATTCCCTTACTAAATATTGAAGAGACTATCATTCCCCCAGTATATGTTCTTAATGCCTTTGTTGAAAATTAGGTGACTGTAAATATGTAGATTTACTTCTGTATTCCCTAGTCTGTTCCATTGATCTTTGTGCCTATTTTTATATCAATACCATGCTGTTTGGGTTACCATAACCTTGTAATATATTTTCAAGCCAGGTAATGTGATGTCTCCACCTTTGTCCTTTTTACTCTGGATTGCTTTGGCTATTCAGCTCTTTTTTGGTTCCATAACAAAATACTTTTTTCTAATTTGGTGAAAAATGAAGTTGGTATTTCAATAGGGATTGCACTGAATCTGCAGACTGCTTTGGGCATTATGGCCATTTTAACAATATTACTGCTTCCAATTCATGAGCATGGATGTCTTTCCATTTGTGTCCTCTTCAATTTCTTTCATCAGTGCTTTGTAATTTTCCTTGTAAAACTCTTTCACCTCCTTGGTTAAATTTATGCCAAGGTATTTTTTGGTAGGTGTTGTAAATGGGATTGCCTTCTTGATTTCTATCTCAGTTAGTTCATTACTAGTATATAGAAATGCTGATTTTTGCATGTTGATTTTGTATCCTGCAATTTTACTGAATTCATTTAACAGATGTAAGAGTTTTTTGGTGGAGTCTTTAGGTTTTCCTAGATATAAGATCATATTAGCAAAAAGGGA
>NW_012143190.1:474393-476269 GCF_000956105.1 Propithecus coquereli | reverse complement strand
ATACTACAAATTTAAAAAATAGAGTAAAACAACTATTTACATAATGCTAGGTATTCTAAGTAATCTGGAGATGATTTAAAGTGTACAGGAGGATGTACATAGGTTATATGCAAATATACCATTTTATATCAGGGACTTGAGCATCTGTGGATTTTGGAGGGGGGGCACCTAGAACCAACCTCCCTCAGATACCAAAGGATGACTGTATATCTGCGCTGTCCTATATGGCAGCCACTCATCACATGTGACCACTGAGCACTTAAAAACGTTGCTAGTGTGAGTTAGGAACTGAACTTTTCATTTAATTTAACTGAAATTTAAATAGTCACACATGTGTGGATAGTACAGGTTTAGATTACACTAGAAAGAGAGCCTCACTTTTGTTTTCCTTTTGGAATAGAGGTAGTGCCAGTTATCCAACTCAAACTTGCTCGTTTTCTGAACAAAACTGGATTTCTCCCAGAGCGACAGCAAGTATGGCTTCATGTAGCTGCTCCTCACCAGACTTCCTGTGGTCACACCACTCTTACCAAGCCACGGTCACAGGCAGCCTCTCACTCTGCGTTTGGCTACTCTGTATGATCATTCGTCAGTGGTTTTACTGGGCAGGTGTATGGACTTGACACTGGTTAAATCTGACCCATTAAAATACTTGATATACAACAATTTCTAGTTGGTGAGTGGCTGCTATTACACATCTATGTCCCATTTTTTAAACTGCATCCGGCTAGCTCTTTCCCCTGCTCCTCTCCTAATCGTCACCATTTCAATCAGTGGCAACTCTTTTCTAGGCTCATCCTCTGGCTAAAATCCTCAGTTATTCCTGATTTCTTTCACTTCCACCTCATATCCCACCTGCTCTTCTTGCTTTAGGGCTTGGGCCCTCCTGACACAGTCACATACTGTAACCAGTGAACTTTCTAAAGCACACATCTGCTTCTCCCATTCCTCTCTGTCAAATGCCTTGATGGCACACCAACATCCCTAGAATAAATTACTGAATATGTCCCAATCATACCGAATTTTTTTCAGTTCCACAAGCCAAACATGCTCCCTCTCTCCTCTAACCCTTCGCACTTAGTGTCCCTTGGGTCTGGAATAATTCCACACGTCCATCCTTCGAGGCCCTCATCCTGCCTCACCTATCAAGATCTCCACTCCCGCCTGCTTTCTCTAGGAAGTCTTCCTTCCCACTTCCCTACTTCACCCCAATAGACAGTGAGGACCTTATCATACGTGGCACTTGACTCATTCTGTTGGAACTGCCTTGTTTTCTTACAGGCACTACCGAATTACAGTTATGATGGTTTGAATTCCGACTCCACTATTTATGAGGTGAATGACCTTGGGCCATTATTTACTCTACTGTGGCTCAATTTTTTAATGCAAAAATACTTACTATGTTCATAGAATTATTGTGAGGAATTTGGCATATATTAAAGGCTCAATAAATGTTGGTTATAAATTTTTTCATCCACTAGATAACGAAGTGCCCGAGGACTAGCCCCATTCTTGCTCATGTCTGTATCTTGGTGTGTTAGCCCAGGGCCTGGCATATGCTAGGTGCTCAGTAAATACTTGCAGGATAAATAATTCATACAGGATCAACTGGCCACCTTATCTAAGTGTCTATATGAATTTTCTCTCTTTGTCTCTCTCTCTCACATGCACACACATACATACACACAGAGCAGGATGAGAGGAAAGGAGAGAAAGGAGATTGGGGGATAGAGAAGGAAAATGAATCCTTGTTTCTTCTGAGTTATTTCGCTCACTTTCCCCTATTTGTATCTGTGACTTCATTTTGGCTTACTGTCCACCACAAAATAAGCTTGTTAACAGGAGGTGCCAATCTGACTGGAAGCTTACAAGCTCT